>NC_091451.1:26646779-26957256 GCF_964237555.1 Oryctolagus cuniculus | reverse complement strand
CGGAGCAGGTGTGTAGGAGGGTCATGTGGGTGTCTGGGGCCAGGTAATTCCCAGAAGAGGAACTAGCAGTGTAAAGACCCTGAGGTGGGCAGACCCTCACATGTCAGAGGAAGAAAGAGGCCAATGTGTCTCGAGCTGAGACAGTGAGGAGGTAGGAAATGGGGTAGCAGTCAGAGGGGGTCAGAGTCAGCATGTGTGACCTTGTAGGCCATCAGAAGGACTTAGTCTTTTTCACAAGAGTGAGATTAAGAGCCTTCAAAGAAATGGCATAATTCGTCTTTTGAAAGTTAACTCTAGGCTGGCACTGCAGCTCACTTGGCTAATCCTCCGCCTAGCGGCGCCAACACACTGGGTTCTAGTCCTGGTTGGGGTGCCGGATTCTGTCCCGGTTGCTCCTCTTCCAGTCCAGCTCTCTGCTATGGCCCAGGAGTGCAGTGGAGGATGGCCCAAGTGCTTGGGCCCTGCACCTACATGGGAGACCAGGAGGAAGTGCCTGGCTCCTGGCTTCGGATCGGCTACAGCGCACCGGTCGTATCGGCCATTTTGGGGGGTGAACCAATGGAAGGAAAACCTTTCTCTCTCTCTCTCTCTCTCTCTCTCTCTCTAACTCTGCCTGTAAAAAAAAAAAGTTAACTCTGGATGCTTTCTTGAAAGTAGACCCAAGAGGTGGAAACAGGAACACCAACAGAGAGGATGGTGTCTTGGACAAGAACGGTAGCAATGGAGATACTGAGAATTGTTGGGGTTTAAAGATGTTCAGAAGATACAGCCAATGGAATTTTCATATGATTCAGATGTGGAGTAATGAGAGGAAGGCAGGAGTGAAGAATGACTGCAGGGTTTCTGGTCTACAGCTAGAAGAATGAAGTTAACATGTTTTATGGTGGGGGAGGCTGCAGATGAGGCAGGGTGGGCAAGAATGGGCCAGGATTCAGTTTTGGACATGGCTGGTTTGAGATGCCTACTACACAGCTGATGGGTGATGTCCAACAGAAGAAGATCCATGTGGATATTGAAATCACCAAAAGTTACTAGAGGAGTGGTGTTAGGAAAGACAGAAGCAGTAAGTCAGGAACTGAAACCCTAAATAAATGAGAAAGGGGGATCCTTGTGCCCCTTTGGTGAAATTATAAATTGGTATGTGCATTCTGAAAGGCAGTAAAAAGGTAATTCAAAGGGCTGGCATTGTTGCGTAGTAGGTTAATCTGCTGCCTGCAGTGCTGCCATCCCTTGTGGGTGCCGGTTTGTGTTCCAGTTGTTCCACTTCTGATCCAGTTACCTGCTAATGTGCCTAGGAAGGCAGTAGAAGCTGGTCCAAATGATTGAGCTCCTGTACTAGGAAGGCAGTAGAAGCTGGTCCAAATGATTGAGCTCCTGTACCCACATGGGAGACCCAGAAGAAGCTCCTGGCTGCTGGCGTCAGTCTGTCCCAGCCCTGGGTATTGTGGCCATTCGGGGAGTGAGCCAGCAGATGGAAGATCTCTCTCTCTCTCTCTCTCTCTCTCTCTCTCTGTTTCAAATAAGTAAATAAATAAATAAATGTTTTTTTTTTAAAAAACTCAAAAGATTGAAAATAGAAATATATGATCCAGCTATTCACTTTTGGGTATATAAATAAAGAAAATGGAACTTTGTAGAGATGTTTTCACTTCTATAAACATTGTTCACAACAGACAGGATATGGAAACCATCTGTGTATTAATGAATGAATGGATAAAGAAAAAGACTGAAATACAACAGAATATTACTCAGCCCTAAAGCATGAGGAATCCTGTCATTAGCAACAACAAAGATGGACCCAGAGGACATGATGCTAATTGAAACAAGTCAGACACAGAAAGACAAATACTAAATAGAACCCAAAGAGGTTGAACTCACAGAAACAGAGAAAAGAATGGTGGTTGCCAGGGGCTGAAGGGGTGAGAAATGGGAAGATTTTGTCAAGGGCTATAAAATAAGATGAGTGAATTCAGGAGATCTAGTTTGCAACATGGTAACTATAGTCAGTAGTAGTTTATTGGACACTTAAGTTTGCTAAGAAAGAAGGACTTAAATGTTCCCACCACCACAACAAAAGTAGGTTGACTGTGGTAGTCACTTCAATGTATATAAACGGCAGACATCACATTGTATACGTTAAATCCAGGCAATTTTTATTGATCTGAAAAAAGATAAGATGAAAGTGACTTTGGTGTACTTGGATAATAATGGAAAAGGTATTTAGGCGGTCATGTCTGATGGCATGTGATAGGAGCTGCTGGGCTGGGGTTTGAGAAAGAGAGGGATAATGATTCAATAGCACCAGTGAGCAAGAGGGAGACCTGCCTCCACCCTGTTTTATGTAAAATGTTTATGCTTGTAGGATTTGAATCCATTGTTAGCATGTTTTGAAATTAGATACTCAAGGGGGCCATTGCTCTGGCATAGCGGGCTAAGCCTCTGCCTGTGGTGCTGGCATCCCAAATGGACGCTAGTTCTAGTCCTGGCTGCTCCTCTTCCAATCCAGCTCTCTGCTATGGTCTGAAAAGGTAGTGGAGGATGGTCCAAGTGCTTGAGGCCCCTGTACTCATGTGGGAGACCCGGAGGAAACCCTTGACTCCTGGCTTTGGACTGGCCCAGCTCCTGCCGTTGCAGCCATTTGGGGAGTGAACCAGCAGATGGAAGACCTTTCTGTCTCTCCTTCTGTCTGTAACTCTACCTCTCAAATAAATAAAATATTTTTTAAAAATTAGATGCTTTAGTTTAAGGTATTTCTAAGCTGTCAGTGCCCACAAGAGAATGTCTTTAATTTACTTACATGAGGATGGGATTCTAACATAAATTTACAATTATTCCCCTCTGTGCTATTTAGCTACTATTTGTTTTTAGAGAGCCTATGAAAAAACAGATGTTCTTTCTTATTGTAACTTTAATACCAAAATGAACAACTTACGAGCCAAAAGTAATAATTCATCATTCATCAAATATTTACTGAGTTTCAGTTATGGTTGAGGCATTGCTGAAGGCCAGTGTTACAATGTAGAAAAAAACGGATGAAAATACCACCTTCTATTGCATTTATATACATATGAAGGAGACAGAGTAAACTGTAGATAAATACTTAGAACATCAGTTGGTAATGAATATTATGGAGAAAAATAAAGCAGGGAAGTCAAATGAAGAACAGGCAGCTTGTGAATTGGAATAGGGCGTTCAGAGAAGCCTGCAATGGGAGGCTTCCTCAAGAGGATGTCAAGCCGGTTCAAGTCCCAGCTGCTCCACTTCTGATCCAGCTTCCTGCTAATGTGCCTGGGAAAGCAGCAGAAGATGGTCCAGGTGCTTGGGGTTCTGTGCACACATGGGAGATCTGGAAGAAGCTCCAGGATCCCAGCTTCAGCTTGGCCTATCCCCTGTCATTGTGGCCATTTGGGGGGTGAACCAGTAGATGGAAGATTTTCTTTCTTTCTTTCTTTCTTTCTTTCTTTCTTTCTTTCTTTCTTTCTCTCTCTCTCTCTCTCTCTCTCTCTCTCTCTCTCTCTATCTCTCTCTCTCTCTAACTCTGCCTTTCAAATAAATCTTTAACAAAAAAGGAGGGTGGGTGGGCCCTGATGGAGATGAATGAGTCAGCCCCCATCACCTGGCAAAAGAACCTCCTAGGTAGGGGAGACAGTAGTGCACAGCTCTTAGGGTGGGAACTTGCCTGAGGCGACCAATTCAGTAGGAGATAGGATCAGAGATGATGGGGCAGGAGTTGGGGGTATTTGTGAGGACTTTGACTTTTTTTCTTAGATGACAACTAGTAGAAAACTTTATGCAGAAATTCAAGAAACTGATCAGGTGAGGTTGGAGAATTTAAGTGCAGTGATGGCCAGCGCCGCGGCTCAATAGGCTAATCCTCCGCCTTGTGGCACCGGTTCTAGTCCCGGTCGGGGCACCGGATTCTGTCCTGGTCACTCCTCTTCCTGTCCAGCTCTCTGCTGTGGCCAGGGAGTGCAGTGGAGGATGGCCCAAGTCCTTGGGCCCTGCACCCGCATGGGAGACCAGGAGAAGCACCTGGCTCCTGGCTTCAGATCAACCTGGTGCGCCGGCCGCAGCAGCCATTGGAGGGTGAACCAACGGAAAAAGGAAGACCTTTCTGTCTGTCTCTCTCACTGTCCACTCTGCCTGTCAAAAAAAAAAAAAAAAAAAAAGCAGTGATAATCATACATGAAAGGGATCGACCTTATATATTATAAAGAGAGTGTATGTCTGAGTGAATGAGCGCTGAGTTTGTGTCCTAGCAGTGCACTGTGTCCAGGTGACCTCAAGGGACTTAGCTGATATCTCTGCCTCTCAGCTTCCATATTTGCTAAGTAAGGATAATAACTACTGTTGCGTAGTTACAGAGGCTCAAGGTGATACACTATCTGTAAAGGACTTAAGTGGTTAAAACTTTAAATTTGTTGTTGTTAAGGGAATGTCTACACATTAAGATGATAGTGTTACTAATCTTAAGGTCTATATGTACAAGTAAAATAGCTTTGTAGTGCAGATATCACTAAAATACTCATTTTTCTGCTCTCGAGTTTGTGAAGTTACATTTCTTTTAGCTGTTAGCTTCCATGCCCTATGAAATTCCATGGTGTTTACTTGTCATAGCACAATGGGTCCTGCAAGGAAACACTGCCCACGTACTGTAATTCAGTAAGCTCAGTATTGTACCACACAGTAACAGGAGGAAATGAGGATAATTTACTGCCAATAGTCAGATGCTGAAATACAAACATGATCTTCTCCTCAATGCTTAATCCCCCCTCTGTCGACCCCTGTCTCCCATATACATCAGTATGATCATGATCGTGGTGACAAAAGGATCAGGCTAGGCCAGTGCCACGGCTCAACAGGCTAATCCTCCGCCTAGCGGCGCCAACACACTGGGTTCTAGTCCTGGTTAGGGCGCTGGATTCTGTCCCAGTTGCCCCTCTTCCAGGCCAGCTCTCTGCTGTGGCCCGGGAGTGCAGTGGAGGATGGCCCAAGTGCTTGGGCCCTGCACCCCATGGGAGACCAGGAGAAGCACCTGGCTCCTGCCTTCGGATCAGCGCAGTGTGCCGGCCACAGTGGCCATTGGAGGGTGAACCAATGGCAAAGGAAGACCTTTCTCTCTGTCTCTCTGTCTCTCTGTCTCTCTCACTGTCCACTCTGCCTGTCAAAAAAAAAAAAAAAAAAAAAAAAGGATCAGGCTAATTTCATTTGTAACAAATGAAAAGTCCACTGTCTGTGCAAGTGTTTATTTCTTGGAGACTCATAGGCTGAACATAATTAACAAAATGGATTTCTGTGACTTGTCAGACACAGTGTATCACAGTGAAAACACATCGCTACCTATCTTCTTCCACTGTTGTGCAAGTAAAACTCCCTGAAGAGTCAAAGAATTTGGTGCTATCCACAATAGGATTTTATGCCTAACCGTACAAAGTGCTCTTGGTGGCTTATTTTTTGAAAACTTTATTCCTAAGTTGATTTACCCATTGTATTAATTAACGAGCTCCCAGCATTGACTGGTTAATTTTAAAATCTTTAATAAAATTTGTTATGGAATAAAGTACACATGTTTTTTTTCCTGTGCTTCTGGTCCTGTATAATCATTTCTTTTCTCTCATCACACAATAATTGAGACTTTATATGGGTAAAATCACCAAAAATTATGAGAGGAGTGATTTTAGAGAGGTCAGAATCCTTTAAAATGATGGAATAAAGTGTATGTCAAAATGTTTAGCAAAGAGTCTAGTAGGCAATCACTGGAAGATTTATTTATAGTTGAAGTTGCAAACAAAGAAGAATAAAGAAATAATTGTGCCCCTATTCGCGCTTTTTTTTTTTTTTTTTTTTTTTTGTCAGATTCATTATCACCGTTGAGGGTTCCTGGCTAAAGATCAATAATTAATTCATAAAATGGTTCAGAATTCACATTGGTGAGAGCATTTTACAGTGTTATTTTCCAGGGACTCAGAGTTAGCAAAAACTCTTTTATATTCTATCAGGTTTTTTTTTTTTTTAAGATTTATTTTATTTATTTGAAAGAGTTACAGAGAAAGGTAGAGACAGAGAGAAACAGAGGTCTTTTATCTGCTGGTTCACTCCCCAAATGACCACAATGACCAGAACTGAGCTGGTCTTAAGCCAGGAGCCAGGAGCTTCTTCTGGGTCTCGCACATGGGTGCAGGAGCCCAAGCACTTGGGCCATCTTCTATTCTTTTCCCAGGCTACAGCAGAGAGCTGGATTGGCAGTGGAGCAGCTGGGACTTGAACTGGCACCCATATAGGATGCCAGCACTGCAGGCCAGGGCTTTAACCTCCTGTGCCACAGTGCCAGCCTTGTTCTATCAGTTTTGATCCAGGTAAAAAAGCCATTACTTAAACAAAATTGTGTTATAAGGAATAACATATATTTTTGAATTATTCCCTTAGAGATGAAAAATTCTCCTAGTTTACTTTTTGGCCTGGCATATGGAGGAAAACATTTAAATAACCAAATCCCCTGATGTAAAATGCATGATCATTTGAGGTGATTGCTTTAGGACAGTGGCTCCAGTGTTTTGAAGAATGTTGCAATTCTTTAAAGTAAAAAAAAAAAGTATGAGAATGACAGCAGTTGCATTTTTAGATGCTTGAATAAACACAAAGATTTATATGGTAAGAGGATTTCCCAATAACACCATTGTTCTCTCATTAAGAGTCTCCATGGTTAAAAAACTAACATTAGGGTGGGCATTTGGCTTAGCAGTTAAGTTGCTGCTTGGCATGCCTGCATTCCACGTCAGAGTCCTGGCTATCTTCTTCCTATCCAGCTTCCTGCTAATATATGCCATGAGTGGCAGCAGGTGATGGCTTAACCACTTGAGTCCTTGCCCCCCATACATAAGAGATCTGGATGGAGTTCTGGGCTCTTGCCTGCAGCCTTGCCTACCCTTGGCTGTTGGCATTTGGGGAGTGAAGGGGTGGATGGAAAAATCAATCAATTGATCAATCGATCTATTTTTTCAAATAAAAGTGAAAAATAAAAATTAAAAAAGCCCAACATTCTCATTGTAGATGTGCTAATTTAAAATAGTAATTATTTTTATTTTCATATCAATGACTGGGTTTGTAAGAGATGCTACTGATCAGTAAATTAGAATTTTTGGGGGGATGGGATGAGTACTCTGAGTTGTCAAAGCAACTCTTCTGTTCTGCAGATTCTCAGGGCTGCAGATGATCACCTCCGTGTTTGTCAAGAAGGCATCTTGCATGCAATTCTGGAAGAAAAATGGTCTGCTTTCTCTCTTCTGTGATCTCCCAGCCCCTTTGCTGTGGCTCTGGAAGGATGATCTACTTCAGTTGCTTCCCCAACATCTCTGCTCCCTTGGCATGGGCATGGCCTGGTGTCCAAGTCGGGCACTGCAGGTCTGTCTTGTGTTTGCAGTTCGCTTCACAGTCAATAAGCAGAGCAGCCTAGCAGAAAATACTCCAGCTTTGCGTCCCCAGGAATTCCCTCTGCAAGAGAGCTGCTTCAAGGCCTCCTCCTAACACACAGAAAGGAAGACAAGGAGCTCCAGGCTGACTCTGTGTTTGGGGTTTTGTTTTTTCCCCTTCTAATGGAGATCCAGTCCCTGCCAAATAGCCAGGAGGTACAAATGAGCAGTCCTGGCCAAATGGCTGGGGCTGATGTGTCCAGAACTAATATAGTCAGGGCTGAGTGTGGGCAAAGGGAAAGAAAAGAAGGCACGAATGAAGGTTGAGGAGGACCACAAATTGCAAAGGGTTGCGTGACTATTAGTGCTATTTCCATGGTAACCCTAGCTTGCCTGCTGGGTCAGATCAAGCTCTCCAGAGGGTGACTTCAGCACACCTTCCAAACACTGTCCTTGCCTGAATTATGTCCTTCCCACCTTGCCCAACACAATCTGTGTTGTCCTACAGAAGCTCCTCAGTTGTTCTTATTTTCTATTTTTTTTTTTTTTTTGAAAGGCAGACACACTCACACAGAAGGTGAGAGACAGAGAGATCTTCCATCTGCTGTTTCACTCCCCAAGTTAGGAACTTTGTAAAATGCCTCTGAGATAAGTGAGTAAGTGATATGCTAGTTTTGTATTCGTTTGTGTCAGAATAGTCAATTCTCCCCAAGAAGGGAAAAGAAAAGGGAAAGAGAAAATAAGCTTGAGATGGTGGAGAGTTCATGGTTAGGACCCATACTGATCTCATCTAGGTCCCAAATTTTAACTGGGATTATAACTCAGTGAGAGACAAACCAATAAAAATAAAGACTAGGGATCTGAAGAGACACTTTTCAAAAGAAAATCCACAAATGGCTAATAATGCATGGAAAGATGCTCACTGTCACTAATAATTAGAGAAACACAAGTTAAAACCACCATGGGATACCACTGTGCACTCACTACCATGGCTAGAATCAAAGGGATTGACAATAAAAAATATTGGTCAGTACCAAACTCTGACCCCTTGCTGGTAGGAACAGAAAATGGGACAAGCATTTAGGAACAGATTTTGGCAGTATTTCCTATTAAATTAAAACATATTTGTATGACTTGGTAATTTTACCCCTAGATTTTTTCACTAGAAAACTAAAAAGATGTGGTTTTCTGTGGCAGCATAGGGCATTTTTTGGGTGATGAAAATTTGATATGTTTTAGCCAAGGTAGCATAAAATGTGTCAAAATCCATCAAATCGTGCACTTAATAGTGTGCTGTTGCTGTATGTAAATTGTATCTCAATAAAAAATTTTGGTCAGAGTGAACATAGAAGATCATGGATCTGACACGTCTCTGGACTTCAGGCATGCTAAAAACAGCTTGTCAAATTTTCAGGCCTCTATGATCTGTAAGGATCATAAAGAATAAAAATCATGAAAAACTTGTTTTTTCTAAACAAATAAACATGGTAGTATTGTGATTCTTAGATTTTTGTATAAGTAAGTTGATCAGCTAAAAGCAATAGGTTTATTTTTGACTTTTATTTTTGTTGATACATGTAATATAAACTCAAGGGTATTATCATAGATTCTCTCTCCTTAGGAGGTACTTAAGTGGGACTATTATGATACAATAATTTTCGGTGGTACACTAACTGCTATTAAAGTGAGTTACGTAACTTTGAATTTAGAGAACTCTAGCTATTATGGAAGGCATTCCGTTTCAGTATGTTCTTTCCTTTGGGATTATAAACACTGAAAGCTTCTCTTTCAAAATAAGATGAAAAGAAAACAATGTACTCAAAAATAGAAACTATAAAAATGGGAAATGATATTGCATATCTTGATTAAAAAATCAATAAGTAAAATATGTTATTAAATTTCCAAACTAAATTAGAAAAGGCTTTTATTTTTTGAATAGCAAAGATTAGAGCATAGATCACAGTCTGGGTGTTGCACCTGTTTTAGATTAAATTCTTTTGTTTGAGAAACAACCTTGAAAAATATGGTAAACAGGGCAAGTTTGACGTTTTTTGTTGACCTTCAGAGCTGATTGTTCTTTGACAAAACCTTTAAGAGATGAAAACACAAGAATATATGGTCTCCAATTCTCTGTTCTTTAAATGGAGTTCAAGATTTTCCAAGTTTGGCTTTCACACCAAATGACAACCTAACAATGGCTATTTGGTGTTTATTTACAATTCATCAATAGCATTCTGCGAAATGAAATTCTCAGAAATTAAGATGAAGACCATTTCCTCTGAAACTTAAGATTTAGTTATGGAAAGAAGTTATATGGAAAATGAAGTAAGAGTTTGACAAGTTCAAGGCAAGAATCAGAAATGTCAGAGGCCATGCATGAGACTAGATTCTGCTCATTTCATTCTTTGCTCTAACTGGCCTCCCAGACACCAATACTTCTATTGTATTCTCTTTCTACACTCAGTGGTTTTCTTTTAAAAATTAATTTTTATTTCTAATAAAATAGTACATGGACCTACTTTTTTTTTTAACCCAGAAACTTTTTACTTAAAATATACAAACTTCATGCATTTCATAAATACAAATTTAGGAACACAGTGATTCTATGTACCTTACTCGCCCTCCCACCCACACTCCCACCCTTCTTCCTTCTCCCTCTTCTATTTCCATTCTTATTTTTTACTAAGATCTATTTTGAATTAGCTTTATACACATATGATTAACAATATACTAAGCGTTCAACAAATAGTATGAAAAAAACCTGTTCTTCAACAGTCGAGACAAGGGCTGTTCAAAGTCATTGCATCTTAAAGTTTCAATTTCACTTCCATAGATTACCTTTTAGGTGTTCTATCAGTTACCACAGATCAGGGAGAACATGGTATTTCTCCTTTTGGGACGGGCTTATTTCATCAATTATAACGTTTTCCAGTTGTATCCATTTTGTTGCAAGTGACAGGATTTTTTTTTTTTTTAACTGCTGTTAAGTATTTGATTGAGAGGCAGAGAGAGCTCCCATCTGCTGGTTCATTCCCCAAGTATCTATAAAGGTCAGAATTGGGCTAGGGCTGAAGCCATAAGCCAAGATTTAATCCAGATCTCCCATGCAGGTGGTGGGGACACAACTGGGCCATCACTACTGCCCCTGAGGGTCTGTGTTAGCAGGAGGCTGTAGTCATGAACCAGAACTGGAAATAGAACCCAGGTACCTCAAATGTGGAATGTACATCTTAACTGCTAAACTAAACACTCTTAGGACCTAGTTTTTGAAATGCAAATTACACTAGAAGCTTGATAACACGAGTAGCAGAGTCCTGTCCAGCCCTCCCTGCACTCTGGTGTCTGATGAGCATCTAATTTTAATTTTCTTCCATAGCTGTAAACATTGCTTGATTTCTTGATGTTATATGTCACACAATGACTTCCTAGTATGGGAGATGAGGAACTTGTTCTCTTCCATTACCACTAAGGTACACACATACCCCCTCCTGACACCCCACTTCTCTCCTGAAACAGTTTTAGGATGTAACTGATTAAACTCATACTCACTAATTTAGTTATAACTCTGAATATTGTGATTTCATTTATTTTCTTATGTAATATTTTGTTTCTTTGTAAGATGTCTGTCTTTTGAAAATTCATCTCAGTTTGAATGGCTCTCTTGCTAAGTCTGCCTCCATGTATTAAAGATCTGTAAAACAACCCTGAAACCAGCTTTTCACACAGTCAATCCTGTCTGATAACCTGTCAATCACCTTTTATTTCTGAAAGACCTTCCTCCTGGAGCCCTCTCTCCTTCAGCTCTGATGGACACGACTTGTTCTCCACAAAGGACTCCCTTTGTGGGCATCCTGGGAATTCCATTTGCTGCTCCCCAGCCTTAGTCATTATTTTTGAATTCTTTTCCGTCCGGGTTTATGTTACAAGAAAAGGTGAGTGGAAAATCAAGTTCTTGAGAATCTGAGTGTCTGAAAATGTCTTTATCACTCAGGCTTGCTGAATGCTTGGGAAAGTACTTGGGTCAGGATTTGGAGGGGGTACCCTGTCACCTGCTTTCCAGGTCACTGCTGAGAGGCCTGGTGGCTCTCTGTTCACCAGCTGCCACAGGCAACAGCGTTTTTCTTCTAGGAGGTTTTGGGTAGGCCACGCTCTTCATCGTGGTATCTTCCTATCTATGATGTATCTTCACATGCCTTTTCTCCAGTCATTTGGATTTTTAAGGGATCTTTTTCTTCTGAAAACTACTTCATTTATGAAATTCTTTCTCTCTCTTCCCCCATTTTGTTTTTTGCTTTTTATTTTCTTTCTCTAAAGCTTTTGCTAATTAGATAAGGGGCTACCTGGCTTGAACTTCTAACTTTCTGATATTTTTTTTTAAAAGAAATTCTCTTCTCTTACCTGGGAGATGTTTCCCAGTTTATCCTTGAAGACTTTTGCTTTTTTTTTTGCTGTAATTTTTTTAATTTCCAAGAAAATAATTTTTATTTTATTAATATTTCCATATAAGGAATTACTTTGTGCATGCATAACATTATTTGAGCATATTTTTATAATTTTAATAGTTTTAGTTCTTGCATTATTTGTTTTTTCATTGTTTCTGTTCTTTTCTGTTTTTTCACTGCTTCTATTCACCTAGTATTAGAAGTTCTAGTTAGAGCAATTATGCTAGAAAAATAAATAAAAGCTATTGAAATTATAAAGAAAAATTATTTGTAGATGACATGATCTCATGTGACTAATATATGAAGACTCTAAAGGCTTCACCAAAAAGTGTGACAACTAATAGATGAATTCAGTAAAGTTACAGAAGAATAAATAAGCGTATCTAAAATACTTAAACTAACAATGAACTATCAGCAAAGGAAATAAAACATTCCAGTAATGTATAGGTGTGAAACTGACATTATGAGATTTGACGATTGTTCGCAGCCCTTGTCTGTACTGTTGAGGAGCAGTGTTTTTTTCTTCTTACCATCTGTTGACCTCTTTGTTTAGTGTAGGGTTAATCTTATGAGTATAAAATAAACTGAAAGTAGGTCATTGTAAAAATTAAGAGAGAATAAGAGAGGAAGGAGTAGGAAGTGTTGGGGCATGAGTGGCAGGGAGGATAGGGTGGGAATGTCACTATGTTCCTAAATCTGTGTATATGAATTACTGGAAGCTTGTTTACCTTAAGTAAAAAAAAAAAAAGGAAGAATCCAATTTATAATGGCATCAAAACAGAACCAAAAATACTTGGGAATAAATTTAAACCAAGGAGTTGAAAGGTCTGGACCCTGAAAACAGGGCATGGGTGCTTTCATGTCTGTGCTTTTCCTCCCGGGTCTGGTATCACTGGATGTCCTCGTTTGTGAGGAGTGACTATGGGCAGCTACGTGTCTGGGGGTTTGCTCACTGACGGTCTTAACTATAGAGAATTTGGGAGACTACCAGTGATGATTCTTTTATCTTTGCCTTTGGCCTGTCAGCTTTCCAAGCATTCTAATCTCCTGCCTGGTGGGTGCACATCCTGATGCCAGGATCCTGAGTTGATAGAGATTTTGGTCTTACCTTGTCGAATGTAAATTTTCATGTCATTCTGACTTCAGAACAGGGCCTCACTCCTGTCTTCACCTGTGCCTATTAACCTAAAGCTTTGATGATGACGTTTTAACAGAAAGTAAGCTTTCGTCTTCTACAGCGAGTAAGAAATAGATGTTTGAATGCTCAGAGTGAGAGAGGCTATCTGGAATACAGGTGAAGTTTTTAAAGACTTTCAACTTCAATGTCCCCCAAACTTTTTCCTGCAGAATACTTAAGATCTGATGAAATCTTTCCTAGACTCTGTAATTTGAATTAGCTTTCTTTTTTATTGGTTTCATTCATGCAAAAACTTAGCATGTAACTCTCTCTTGGTCTTCAGAGACACTTGTTTTTTATGTATATAGTCATCTCTTTTACTCTACTTGCTGTTGAAAATTTGTGCTTCTTAGTTTATGATTAAGAACGTGTGCACTCAGCCAGCACAGTCGTGTAGCGGGTAAAGTTGCCGCCTGTAGTGCTCGCATCCCATATGGGTGCCAGTTCGAATCCTGGCTGCTCCAATTCTGATCCAGCTCTCTGCTATGGCTTGGGAAAGCACTGGAAGATGGCCCAAGTCTTTGGGCCCCTGCACTTGTGTGGGAGACCCAGAAGAAGCTCCCAGCTCCTGGCTTCAGATCAGCGCAGCTCTGGCCATCTGGGGATTGAACCCGCAGATGGAAGACCTCTCTCTTTCTCTCTGCCTCTGTAACTCTGTCTTTCAAATAAATGAATATATCTAAAAAAAAAAAAAAGTGTGCACCTTTCTTCCCCAAAGTATACTCTCATTTGAATATTAATAAAGGATCAAAGAAAATCACTGTAATGGGGAGATTTGAGAAGTTCGAATCAGTTGATTCTTTTGAGATTTTTCTCCATACTCAAATCTTCCCATTGCTACCTACATTTCAGAGTCTCAATTTTATCTTTTATCTCAGACCTCTACAGTGGCTTTCATATTCACACATATTCCGGCCTGCTTGCACGTCTTACAGGCACCTGAAATCGCTCTGCCCTGTCTCAGGGAATGGTGACCCCATTCTCCTAACTGCTCAGGCACAACCCCTTGCAGTTGTCATCGATTTCTCTCTTTCCATAGCCAATCCATCAGCACATCCTATTGGCTTTACCTTATAATCCTGTAATCAGAATCTGAGTATTTCTCATCACCTCCACTGCTACTGCCCTGGTGCAAGCTGCTGTCATGTCACACCCACAGTATTTTGGTACACGCCTAAGTGCTCCCTGCTTTCATGTTTGGTTTCCAGCAGTTGATTTGCAACACAGCAGCCAGGGTGTTCCTGTTGAAACACGAATCAGATCATGACATATCCATGCTCTAAAAGCTCTCATGGCTTCCTCTATCTAAGAGCAAACTGAAAAGACCTTCAAGTGGCCTGTAAGGCCATCTATGAGTTACTCTCCCATCCCATTTTTTTTTTTTAATTTGGCAAATAGAGTTATAGATAGAGACAGAGAGAAAGGTCTTCCTTCTGTTGGTTCATTCCCCAAATGGCCACAATGGCTGGAGCTGTGCCGATCCGAAGCCAGGAGCCAGGTGCTTCCTCCTGGTCTCCCATGAGGGTGCAGGGCCCAAGCACTTGGGCCACCCTCCGCTGCCCTCCCGGGCCACAGCAGAGAGCTGGACTGGAAGAGGAGCAACCTGGACTAGAACCCGCGCCCATATGGGATGCTGGCACCGCAGGCAGAGGATTAACCAAGTGAGCCACGGCGCCAGCCCCACCATTTTTTTTTTTTTTGACCACAGTTTCTATCCCATACCCCACCCTCCATGAAATTCACTCTGCTTGAGCTACAGTGACCCCCCTTGATTTTCCTCAGTTATCTCCTCACCTGGGGGCCCCAGAATGCTCTTCTTTTACGTAAGCCTAGGGCTTGCCCCTTCATTCCCTGACTATTCTTTAAAATAGCGAGCCTCCAGTGAAGAGTCACAAGCTGGGCAACTTCTCGGTAAATGTTGATTATGCATTGTCAAAGGCAGCTTAGGGAGAGTACGACCAGCCTGCTGGGAACTGGCACGAATGAGAGGGGTGGAGGAAGGAAGATGAGGTGAGATGACTAGATAAGAGCTTGGATCTGAGACCTGAAACCTAAAATTACTCATATTATCAAGATATCTGACAACAGATGTTTAGATCAAAAGAGATGATATAGAGGAGAAGTAGCTGGAACCCAGAACTGAAGCTCATTCTAGGTAATGATGCAGGGAAGTAGTTTTTGAGAGAAACCTGGAAGAAGTGATCAGAGCAGCCGGGAGAAATCAGAATCAGGAAGCGTCAAGGATCAGGAAACAGTGAATCTGATCCTAGCAATGCCAGCTCTCGCTGAGGAGGTCCTGGTGTCCTTTAGACTTTTCTTATTCTTTGAGTTAAACTACTTTGATAGATGAGGAAATTGAAACTTAGGCCTTAAAATTAGTAAGTAATGGAGCCGGGACTCAACTCCAGGTAAAACTCCTCATTGAGTTCGCTTTCTACAACCTGGAATGCCACCAAGAGACAGGGAAGACAGATGGGGGGGTCTTGTAGGACATCTTCCCATAAGGATCAAAACATTCTTGTAAACAGCACAAGTTAAGATTTTGAATTTAAAACTTCCAAAGAAGTAGCAAAGCATACAACATGCTAAAACAGCTTTAACATATGACTGCTATTTAAATGTATTGTGTTCACAGAAGTGTGATTTAATTATTGTGCACTGCATCAATTTTACCAGCATTTATTAAGCTGGCCTTATGTTTAAGGCATTATAACAAGAACTAGACGTGCAGAAATAAAGCAGCTACAACTCCTGCCCTCTAGAATCTCCTGGAGTGATAAAGACATATTACCAGTGTACGCGATACACATATCCAAGGGGACCTTAAGAAGTTCACATAAGGCCAGTGCCGTGGCTCACTAGGCTAATCCGCCGCCTTGCGGCGCTGGCACACGGGGTTCTAGTCCCTGTCAGGGTGCCGGATTCTGTCCCGGTTGCCCCTCTTCCAGGCCAGCTCTCTGCTGTGGCCAGGGAGTGCAGTGGAGGATGGCCCAAGTCCTTGGGCCCTGCAGCCACATGGGAGACCAGGAGAAGCACCTGGCTCCTGCCTTCGGATCAGCGCGATGCGCCGGCCGCAGCGCAGTGGCCATTGGAGGGTGAACCAACGGCAAAGGGAAGACCTTTCTCTCTGTCTCTCTCACTGTCCACTCTGCCTGTCCAAAATAAAAAAAAAAAGTTCACATAGAAGTTGAATTAAAAGATAATGTGGGGCAGACGCTGTGGCATAGTGGGTAAAGCTGACACCTGCAGTGCCTGCATCCCATATGGGTGCCGGTTCGCAGACTGGCTGCTCCACTTTTGATCCAGCTTTCTGCTATGGCCTGGGAAAGCAACTGAAGATGGTCCAAGTTCTGGGCCTCTGAACTCCTGTGGGAGACTCTGATGAAACTTTGGGCTCCTGGCTTCCATCTGATTCAGATCTGGATGTTGTGCCCATCTGGGGAGTGAACCAGCAGATGGAAGACCTCTCTCTCTCCGTCTCTCCCTCTCTCATTGTAACTCTGCCTTTCAAATAAAATAAATATAAATAATTTTTTAAATAGGATACAATAAAAATAATATACATACCATTAAAAAATTCACTAAAGTGAAAGCAATATAATAAAAAATGCTTAATTAGTTTTGGAAAATTGTTTATAGAAGCTTTCTGATAGATACTTGAAATTTTCTTCTTGAATTTGCTTTGGTTTGGGTTTGCAGGGCTGTCTTAGGGGGACAAGTTACACACATGATAGGTGCTGTGGTTTGGATATTATTTCGAATGTTGAATGTCCCCCAAAGGTCCATATGTTACAACTTTGGTCCCCAAATCTTTTCTTAATGATAGTAAGAGGGTGGAAATGTAATCCTTTGTGGTGTTGAGCAAGACCTTTGGGAAGGGATTAAATTGGATTAGGTTCTCAGACTGGAGTTCTTATGATCAAATAATGGGGTCTTTATTTTTATTTTTTTAAAGATTTATTTGAAAGTTGGAGTTACACACAGAGAAGGAGAGGCAGAGAGAGAGAGAGAGAGAGAAGGTCTTCCATATGCTGGTTCACTCCACAGTTGGCCACAATGGCTGGAACTGGGCCGATCTGAAGCCAGGAGCCCAAAGCTTCTTCCAAGTCTCCAACATGGGTGCAGGGGCCCAAGGACTTGGGCCATCTTCTGCTTTCCCAGGTCATAGCAGAGAGCTGGATGGGAAGTGGAGCAGCCAGGACATGAACCAGTGCCCATATGGGACACTGGCACTGCAGGCGGCGGCTTTACCGACTATGCCACAGCACTGGCCCCGGGTCTTTATAAGATAGGACATAAACATAGGTGCTCCCTCATGCCATGCCATGACCTGTGCTACTTCAGGGCTCTGCCAACATAAACACCATCATCAGACGCTGAACTGATGGGACCACTGATGTTGTACTGTAGGTCTCCAAAACTAGGTGACAAAATAAACAAATAACCCTCCTTGCTTCATAAGTAGGTTACCTTGCATATTTTGTTGTGGTAATGAAAAATTAACTAATATAATATAAATTTACAAATGGCAATGGGTAACCTTGGCTGCACTCACTAATATTCTCATTTTCCCAATCCAATTCAATAATTAAATACATGTTTTTAATGGAAATACATATTTGTTGTCAATCACTTGTTTTTGCAAAATAACCTGAAGGTGCCTCATATTCATATTTCATATACATGAATTTTGTAAAAGATTTTTAAAATTTATTTGAGAGGCAGAGTTATAGTGAGAGGGAGAGAGAGAGAGAAAGGTCTTCCATCCACTGATTCACTCCCCAATTGGCCACAACGGACAGAGCTGAGCCTCTCCCATGCAGGTGCAGGGGCCCAAGCACTTGGGCCATCCTCCACTGCCTTCCCAGGCCGCAGCAGAGAGCTGGACTGGAAGAGGAGCAGCCAGGACTAGAACCAGCGCCCACATGGGATGCAGGGGATGTAGGCGCCGCAGGCAGGGGATTAACCTACTGCGCCACAGCTCCGGCCCCTATACATGTAATACTGTAATTTTACTAAGGTTGCTGTAACAAAGTACCAGACTGGGAGATTTAAACAATAAAAAATGTGTTAGAGTTCTGGAAGATGCAGCCCAAGTTGAGGACATAAGCAGGTTTGGTTTCTCCAGAGGCCTCTCTCCTTGGCTTGCAGACAGCCATCTGCTCGTGCCCTTACATAGTGTGCAACTCTCCATCTGTATGTCCTCCTCTTACAAACACACCAGTCAGGTTAGGTTAGGGCTTATGCCAATGGCCTCATTGCAACTTAATTACCTCCTTAAAGACCCCATCTCCAAATACAGTTACATTCATTGTTTGAATTTTGGGGATGCAATGCAGTGCATAACAAAAGAAAATCTTAAGAGCAGGCTAAGAGTCTATTTCTGATTTTAACAAAACAATTTTATGGCACTCGGCATTTTAGAAATTTCACTTTTTAATTTTGAAATTTTAGTTGGCACATAATTATACATATTTATCAGCTGCAGTGTTATTAATTCAACAAATGCATATAATGTTTCCTGATCTAATCAAGGTGATTATTATTTCCATCTCCTTCAACATTTATCATTTGTGTTGAAAAGCTTTGAACTTCTCTTTTTTTATAATACATATAATAATTTTTGTAAACTACAGGTATCCAAATGTGCTAAAGAACAGTAGAACTTATTCACAATAATATTTTAAGGATAATTACTGACTTGTTGACACATGGCATGACATAAAAAGGCTTAATTTCTGAAGATATAATTAAGAATTGAATTTGAATTGCTTTTACATTTAATTAAATGGAGATTTAATGTCATATCCTGTCTAGTGAAACTTGCTTGAAATGGACTATATTGAATATATGTAAAAACCAACTCATTTTACGTTTATCACAAATAGCTTTTGGATTTCATTGAAATTGAAATAGGGGGGCCAGCAATGTAGTGCAGTAGGTTAATCCTCTGCCTGTGGTGCCATAATCCCATATGGGTACCACTTCATATCCTGGCTGCTCCTCTTCCAGTCTAGCTTTCTGCTTTGGCCTGGGAAAGCAGTAGAAGATGGTCCAAGTGCTTGGGACCTGCATGGGCGACCCAGAAGACCTGGCTGCTGTCTTCGGATCGGTGCAGCTCTGGCTGTTGTGGATGGAAGACCTTTCTCTTTCTCTCTCACTGTGAATAAAGAAAACATGGTATATATACACATGATGGAATACTATTCAACCATAAAGAAGGATGAAATCTTGTCATTGCAACAAAATGGATGGAATTTGAGGACACCAATGTTAAGTGAAGTAAGTCAGCTACATAAAGACAAACACTGCATGTTCTCCCTCATATGTGGGAGCTAACAAAGGGACAGGAAAAGAAACTCAATCTGAACACAGAATGGAGGCTGGGTGGGGGAGGGAGAGGAGGGAATAGAGTTTGGATAACGGGAGTCAGATTGGAAGAGTAAGTTCCTAGCGCCACCTGGAGTGGTTCACAATAACCTCGTATACATTGTATGAACAAATAGGAGAGAGACGTTCCAAACCTCCCGTGATAAAGTAATGTCAAAGAAGAAGTGGTTATTACCATATTTTAATTAGTACACAGTGTATACATGCATTGAAATATCACAGTGTAGTCCATTAAACATGTTAGGAAAAAACTGAAATTTCTGGAAGCCAGTATGTGTCTTATATGTTGCCAATTAAGAGTATTAAGGAATTGTAAGTATATGTTACTTGAAGCAAAAAGCTAATTTTATGCTATTAGATTAGGACAACTACAAAATTTGGGAGGTCTATTTCAGTTTCTTCTTCTTTTTAAGGTTTATTTCTTTATTTGATTAATCTGTCTTGAGCTGATTTCTGTGTATAGAAGTAGGGATCTAACTTGTCTTCTACATATGTGTGTCCAGTTTTGTAAAGACTATCCTTTCTGCAATGTATGTTCTTGGCACCTTTGTCAAACATCAGTAGACTGTATGTAAATGGATTAATTTCTGGATACTTTTAAAAATGATTTATTTCATCTGTTTGAAAGGCTGAGTTAGAAAGAGAGAGAGAGAGGGAGGAAGAAATAGGGAGAGAAGAAGAGAGATGTTCTATCCCCTGGTTCACTTCCCAAATGATCATAATATCCAGGTCTGGGTCAGACTGAAGCCAGGAGCCTGGAACTCCATCTAGATCTCCCAGGTGGGTGGCAGGGGCCCAGTACTTGGGCAATTTTCTACTGCTTTTCCAGGTGCATTATTAGGGAGCTGGACTGGAAGTGGAGCAGCCAGGACTTGAACTGGCATTCCTATGAGAAGCCTGCATTGCAGATGGTGGCTTAACCCATAGAGCCACTATGTTCTTTACTGTGTTCCACTAATCCATGTATAAGTTTTTGTGCCAGCACCAGGCTGTTTTGGTATTCACTATTTTATCAGGAAGATCATGCAACATGGGGATGTTTCCAAATATCTGTTTCTGAAGACTTCCCAGAGAATAAATTACTTAAGAAAAGCAATTTAGTTCCTCACTCTTTGGTGAAATATCATGTTTATGTTGAAGAAACAGAAAATGATGTCTTCCAGGTTAAGAAAAGTACCAACAAAGACTTCTCATGGGAAAGGTTAACATATATTTTTCATTTGGTTTTTATAACAACAAAAAATACAAAATGCTTCTGAGTATTTTTGTCATGAGTTAACAGTGAATCCCTACACAGAACTGCAATTTTCAAGGTCATTCTGACTTCTTACCTGCAGCCTATATATTAAGAGAATAGGGTTATAAACCCACTTACCTGGCTGAATTTAACCTAAAAGTAAAATGAAATTGTTAAAGGCAAGAACATGAAGTTGTCAAATCTTTGGGACACTGGTTCATCCACTCTTCTCTCAGGATACTTCCTTTCCCTACCTGACACTTGAGGGTCAGGAGTCATCTGAATATCAAATGTTCACAAAGCTGAATTTATTCTTATTTTAAATATATACATATAAATAGGGCCCCTACTATTTCTTATTGTCCTTGATGAGTTGTCTTGCGCATCTCTGGCATGCTGTGTTCCACTTAGACTGTATGCTTGATGATGAGGTTTAACAATAGAATGAAGATGGTGATGATAAAGAAGTTTGATCGTCATAGGATATAGGAATGTAAATTCAAAGAAAAGCACAAATAAGTAGGCTTTTCACATTGCTTTTTCAAAGTTAACACCCCACCTTCCCCAGTGACTGTAAAGTCTTACAGATGTGAATCAAACCATAATTTATATTGCACTGGGCAGTGCAGATTCTCATATTTTCTCTGCAAAGTCTAGATCACTGTCCACCTATCTGTACACCTCATATCTTAGAACATTGCATATGGCACCTACTCTATGAACAGGGCTCTGTGAATGCCCACACCAAGGTGGTTGCCTGATTAGGCATCAGATGGCATGCTGGAGCTTGGAACCTGCTGAGTCTCAAAGAACAGAACTTTCCGGAAGTAACCAGCATAGTCAGATGGCAGGAAATACTAGTAGAAACTGTGCCCGCAGCAATGACATTCCCCACCCACAAACATCAGCTTTTCCTCTGAATGTCTCCTTCTATTCCAAAAAACTAAAAGATGAAGAAAAAAAAAACACTAAAATGTCCTTTTGTAGGTCTTACAGCAAGGTTGGTCCACTGTCCACACCTCCAAATGCATCTTTGTCAATAACTGTAAGATATTTATTCTTGTTTAGGTAACTAGAGAGAGAGAGAGGGAGGGAGGGAGAGATGAGAGAAAGAGAATGAATTAGATGAGTTTAGGCAATCACACTGAATTAGTATAAATACAAAAACACAATGGTACCCCTAGCCTATTAACTGGCTTTTAAGAATTTGAAAGATACTTAACCTTATTCTAGTTTAAGCACTCAAGCTATTCTACATTACAGAGGTACAGAATTTATACATATTAATTATGGCAGAAGTCTTTGAAAAATGAGCATGTTTATGATCTAGTTTGCATATTTTAATTACATAGATGTTGCATAAATTTTCTGTTTTCCTGGCCAATGAAAATGTGTTTTTCAAGTCATTTCAGTACTGGCTGATTTAAATTTTGTTTCTAAATATTTCCATTTACTTTGGAAGCTGGGGCTTAAATGCGGAATGGAATAGAGGTGATGAAGGTGCCGACTGGTAATGAAGACTGCCAGAGATTCAGATCTTTTCTTTGGGTAGGATTGCTGGATTTAGCAAATCAAAAATACAGGATGCCAGTTAAATCTGAATTTCAGATAAATAGTGAATTTTTTAAAGCATAAGTATTCTCCATGGAGTTTTCAAAACATTCTTTTATTCAAATGTTACCTGGGAGCAGGTCTTTAGCCTAGTGTTTAAGATTCTTGTGTTCCAGAGTGCCTGGGTTTGATTCCTGACTATGGCTTCTGACCCCAGCTTCTTGCCAGTGCAGACCCTGGGAAGGAGCAGTGATGGCTCAAGTAATTAAGTTGTCACTCAAGCGGGGAAATCTGAGTTGAGTTCCTGGTTCCTGGCCAAGCTTCGGCCCAGTGCCAGCCAATGTGGGCATTTGGGGGTTGAACCAATGGTTTGGAGCTCTCTCTATAACTGTTTATGTCACTCCCTGTGTCTAGTAAATAAATAAATCATTTCAATTTTTAAAAAAGTTTTATTTATTTAGAAGGCAAAGCAACACAAAGAGAGGGAGACAAAGACAGATCTTCCTTTCACGAGTTCCCCCTCCAAAGCCAGGTGCCTAGAACTCCTTCCAGATCTCCCTTGGGAGAGGCAGGGACCCAAGCATTCGAGCCAGCATCTATAGCCTCCTAGGGTGCAGAAAAGCGGGACTGAAAGTCAGGTGGGACTCAAACCCAAGCATTCTGATATGGGATGTGGGTGTTCCAATATGTGTCTAAACTGTCTGCCCTGCAAATAGCATT
The DNA here is from genome assembly GCF_964237555.1 of Oryctolagus cuniculus. Classification (NCBI taxonomy): domain Eukaryota; kingdom Metazoa; phylum Chordata; class Mammalia; order Lagomorpha; family Leporidae; genus Oryctolagus; species Oryctolagus cuniculus. The sequence continues at coordinate 26,934,330 of NC_091451.1, read as the reverse complement.
TTTTTTTTTTTTTTGGACAGGCAGAGTGGACAGTGAGAGAGAGAGAGACAGAGAGAAAGGTCTTCCTTTGCCGTTGGTTCACCCTCCAATGGCCACCATGGCCTGCGCGCTGCAGCCGGCGCACCGCGCTGATCCAATGGCAGGAGCGAGGTACTTCTCCTGGTCTCCCATGGGGTGCAGGGCCCAAGGACTTGGGCCATCCTCCACTGCACTCCCTGGCCACAGCAGAGAGCTGGCCTGGAAGAGGGGCAACCAGGACAGAACCTGGCGCCCCAACCGGGACTAGTACACCGTGTGCTGGCGCCGCAAGGCGGAGGATTAGCCTAGTGAGCCGCGGTGCTGGCCGCAAATAGCAATATTTTTAAGAAAGTTATCTGGCCGGCGCCGGGGCTCACTAGGCTAATCCTCCGCCTAGCGGCGCCGGCACACCAGGTTCTAGTCCTGGTCGGGGCGCCGGATTCTGTCCCGGTTGCCCCTCTTCCAGGCCAGCTCTCTGCTGTGGCCAGGGAGTGCAGTGGAGGATGGCCCAAGTGCTTGGGCCCTGCACCCCATGGGAGACCAGGAAAAGCACCTGGCTCCTGGCTCCTGCCATCGGATCAGCGTGGTGCGCTGGCCGCGCAGCACACCGGCCACGGCGGCCATTGGAGTGTGAACCAACGGCAAAGGAAGACCTTTCTCTCTGTCTCTCTCTCTCACTGTCCACTCTGCCTGTCAAAAAAAAAAAAAGTTATCTGCTGTTTATCTGAAACTAGAATGTAAATGATGTCCTATATTTTACCTGACGACCCTGTTTTTGGCGATGTGAGCGACTTAGGCAGATAACAGCGTATCGTATATCTTTCACAGAACAGGTTTCAGGAGCACATTAATCTACTTTGAGATCATTTGGGGCATTTGAGGATAAAATATTTTGAAGCTACTTAAGTCACAAAATTATTTTGAAACATAAAATTTTTTTTCCAAATAGATAAATGCTTCTTAGGATTTTGAAAGTTGTCTTTTTCCTATAGCATCTTTAGAGAACAGAATTATTGTTAAAAAAAGAAAGCACACGTTCTTTAATATGAATGACTCCAATTTACACATTTAAAATAACTCATGACATAACCTAACCAATTTAAGTGTTAGTAAATACTCACATCTTAATGCAAAATTAATACAGCAGACAGCTTTAGCAAGTCCGCTTAGATACAGATAATGTTCCCATTATTCTATTTATCAGGTTTATGATTCTTGGAAAATTCCTAAGGATGCCGGTTAATAATACCAGTGTGATATGAGAACTTTCAGTCAGAAGAATTCTTTAAACAGAGGCTTCACAGAGAAACTTCCCTTCCATTAGTTGGACCCAGAGATCGGTCTTCCTTGGAGAATTGAGGAGAAAAATGTGTTCCACCACCCACCAGTGCTAGAGAAGCCTTCCCTCAGGGCAGGGCAAGGGCTTCACCAAATGACAAATAAGTCAGGACTCTCCATCTCACACGTCAATCTACACTTTTTAAGTCTTTCATTTTTTTTTTTTTCTTATAGAGAGGTTGAGCACTTCCTAATCTAAAGTAACTACCACCAGTTTGTTCTTCACACTAGTTTCTTCATGGTGTTACCACAATGTGTAAATCACCTTGTTTATTCATTTACTTCCTTTCTTCCCAGCTAGAATGAAGGTTCTGTCTTATGTGTTGCTAGATACCAGTGCCAGGTTCAGGTACTGCTAAGTGTATGAATGAGTGAGTGAGGAAATAGAACTTTCCTCCAGGACCGTGAGCCGAGTACTGTCAAACTCCGGTGGCCACACAGTGGAGAACGGAGGACAGAGGATTTAGCATACGGTTGGTGCCTTTTGGTTGTTTGACCTTCTTGACAAATGCCCAAAGATTATGGCCTATACATGGCCTCTTCCGGTAGCAGCTGCACAGCCAGGCCTGACAAGAAGAGAGTCCATTAACCTCACACGTGTTCAAAGACCTGGTGAAGGTGCACAAGCAGCCAAGAGCTACCTTCTTGGTTGCTACCATGGAAGGTTCCAACTGCAGTCCCCACTTGATCACCGTTTGAGTCTCCTTCAACCCGCTCTGTCCCTGGAGATCTCTGGTTAGTGATAGCTGGAGCGGGCAAAGTCACCTTGGAGAAAACATCGGGAGAGAAGATCTTGGGCAGAACCGTTTCATGACAAAACTCAGCACAAGGGCTGCACTGGCCTGAGTCTCCTTTTGTATCCTTTGGACTACGTGGCTCCCAGGTCACATTCTGTTCTCTGGTTGTTGAAAATCAAGTGAGCGCTGGTGAGCTCATCTCAGTTTTTCCTCTTCATCTACGACTGCAGCAAGTGGAAATCAACTTGCTCTCATCATTAGAAATTATTGTAAAACTAAATTATTGCTTGTCCAACACTGCCGTGTTTTCAACTGATATTTAATATGCCCCCAAGGATAAGGAGGCTGGTTGATAAGCACCGCCGTTTACCGGAATCGCTGCAGAAGACTGAAAACTGGGAAAGCCAGCCAGAGTCCAGGAGGGGAGAAGAAGGATGCAGGGGAGGTGCAGCCAACTTGAACGGAGATGAGCTGACCTTGCAGAGGCCGCGTTCTCGGAAACATCGTGGTTGTCTGGGGGCTTAACCTCTGACAGAGATTAGGGGCTTGCAGATGAGACGTTTACTTTGCCCATAGGCTGCCTCATTGAGCTTTTGAATCTGTGTTCTGCTTTCTGCTTCAACCTTCCACAGTAAGCTGAGTGAGTTGGAGAAACAGATTATCAGGACCTTTATTCTCCAGGAAAACGTGCTGTCATCAGTTCTGTTTATTATCTAACACGGTCTGGGGGTGTCAGTCTTGTAAAAGTGATTTTTTTCCTCCACGACCCATCCTGATTCCTTTGGAAGCCACACAGTGTAAACCGGCTGGAGGAAATCAATCCCAAATGGTAGGGTATGTGGGTAACCTGCTTTAGTTGATGATTATTTTATAGGGGCATGATAATTTATATGATTCATTAAAGTAAAAGGTAACCATAGATGAACTTGAAGAAGAGTGGAAAGATTTGTGGTAAGAAACAAAATACATTTTGGGGGGATAGGGAGGGTACCCATTTTCTTTAGTTGAAGGAATTGTGCAAATAAATGACTTAAGCAGATATTTTGGTGCAATTTATGCAAAAGGTAACCCCAACTTGCATGTACTGCCTTGGTGACCAGAGTCACCTTGTGGCTGTGGGCTCATCCGTCTCAGGCTTAGTTCTCCTGAGGGCTGTGTCACGGAGTACGCTTGTCAGAGATACTCGGCCATGCCGGATTTGGAGGTTCCTATCTTGCACACCTTGGTGACATGGTCACCCTGTTCTTTGGTGGATTTCACCTGCTCGTTCAGGTAATGCATCTCAATGCAGTCATGCAAGTGCGGGTTATGGTCTGTTGGCTAGTTTATGCAGTTCTAGTTGTGGCTGACTCTTTTTCCCAGGTGTCATAGTCTTCTGCGGCATTCAGCCCACTCTCCCAGCCATTATCATCTGGTTCCTTGGTGCCATTTAGGAAGATCCAGCCACCTCCTTGGTTCTGTAGCTTCATCAGTTCTCAGAATTTCCTTGTCCTTGGGAGACTGGTGAAGAATTTGGCAAAGCTCTTCACAGCTGCGTTATCACAGTCAAACTAAAATGAAGGCCAGGAGCTGTAGGAGGCATAGAGCCCCAGGTTCATGTGGTGGTGGTTGTAGGTCTCTGACTCTCAGTGATGGCTGGGGCACCCACAGCGGGGATCCTGTGTCTATAGTAGGCAGTGCCTGTGTGTGGGGTTGGGCTTTATGATGGTCTGAAGGTGCTGCTCACAGATGGCTATTGTGGGTGGGTAGGGTTTCCTCCAAGCACTGTTGAAGCAGGAAACCAGGGTGACCAGCAAAGAACATCTCTGGACTTGAAAAGCAGCATTTCTAAATTAAAATACTGGGGAGGGCTTATGAGAAAAGAACTGGCAATTCTTTAAAAAATGAGACACTGCTGTCCGTGTGTGTGTGTGTGTGTGCCTGCGTGTGTGTGTATGTTCAGTCACTGTTCATGGTTTGGGGGCTTATGCCTCTTGGAGAATCTGTTGGAAGTAGTGGAAGTTCTTCTTAGAAAAGAGATGCCAGATTTCCCACCTAGGAGATTAAGAAGCCCTGCCCTAATATAAATTCATGCATCTCATAGTTAAGGAAGGACAATGTAGTTGGGAAAATGGAGGTGGTGAGGAATGAGTTGGGGAAAATTCACTATTGACAAACTCAGATTGTGTGTGTGTGTGTGTGTGTGTGTAAGTGTGAACATCTTTCTCTGTTGGGCTCATTCTTGGCACAACATAGCAGCCTTTCAGCAAAGACTTTCTGGATGAATAAATGAATGCCCAGATGCTGTGTAACTCACAGACGGGGGCAACCTCTGTGCTGTATTTAGAAGGAAATGATGGATGTCAGAGGAGTCTTACACTGTGGCAAGAAAATTTGCTGTTGCTGCTAAGCTTTGCTCTCCAAGGAGTTTTAGGATATATTTGAGTTCCAGGAAGGAATTTCAGCCTGTATCTCCACGATCCCTTTAGGGAAAACTTGGGCTGGAATCTAGCTTTGTTGTGAGACACACATGGGAACATTTCAGTGGAGAACTGAGTTTCTCTCCCGTGGCTCTGCTTATTCAGAATATTAGAGGAAGCCCTTGCCTGGCTCTCATGTCAGTCTAAAGAAACCAGGACACCTGTTTATAAACAGTAACAGGTGAGAAAGTGCTCAAGATTTCAATAGATGGAGGAAAACAAGTCTTGGATAGAGTCCTACAAGCTGTTCAAATACTTACCCCGTGAGAAATAGTAGCCTGCTTAATCATATAATCTCCTCTGTCGTCATTTTTCCCCAGTGCTACAAGCTGTGGTGTTTCACTCTAATCAGCTAATGTGTGATGCTAATTAGCACATTCATTGTGTTGACTGATCTGTCGCTAATGATTCATGCCTTGGTAGATTCATAGAACATCCGAATGATATTTTTTCCCTTGCTCAAATGTTTACAATCATATGGTAGCTAGTTATTGGAGTTTGACAGTAGAAAATGTGATAGAATCAGACATTTTGGGAAAAGCAACATAACCACACAGATTGTGTACACACAGAATGGAAAAGAAGTCTCAGAGAAGGAATGTGTGACTTAACTTGCGACTGAGTGCAGTTCTACTTCTGTTGAGCATGGAATGCTTGTATTATTATTAACTTCACATCAGAGTGATGACAACATGCTTGGCTCTCTGTGAAATCACAGGACATGCTTTACACATCTGCCATCACTTTCGTGAACTTCCCACTAATTACTGAATTGCTGCTGAAGCATCAGCACTTGCACCGAGGGTGGAATCTGTCCAACTTGGCTTTAATAATGTTACTCCGTTACACTCTAAAAATGAGTGTAAATGAGGTCAAACCTGCTAATTTCAGCAAGATGGCATGAGGGGGGATGGCAAGGAATGATTGCTTTTGGGCTGACACCTTACTTAAATTAGAACCTAAAGATATCTGAACACACATCTGGAGAGGTGACCAAATTGCTAACAATATGCTATATGCCAGTCCTTGAACACTATTAAGTTGTATTTACCTTACTTTAAAATCACAACTGCCATTGAAACCAGAAGCAACTTGCCTAGCTTAAAAAACACCACAGAGGGGCCGGCGCCATGGCACAGTAGGTTAATCCTCCGCCTGCGGCACCAGCATCCCACATGGGCGCCGGTTCTAGTCCTGCCCGTTCCACTTCCAGTCCAGCTCCTGCACCCACATGGGGGACCAGAGGAGGCTCCTGGCTTCGGATTAGCTCAGCTCTGGCCGTTGCGGCCATTTGGGGAGTGAACCAGCCGATGGAAGACCTTTCTCTCTGTCTCTTCCTCTCACTGTTTGTAACCTTACCTCTCAAATAAATAAATAAATAAAATCTTTAAAAAAAAAGTGGTGACAACCATATACCACTTTATAAAAAAAAAACACAGATACTATTTCATTATTACTATGGAAACTTGACCTTTGTTACCTTTATCTACAGTTCAATCCTGTCTTACTCTAGTCCAAGAGCTCTTCACAATGTGGCCATCGTCTTACTTTTACATTGGATGTACTTAATACCTTTTTCTGATGTAAAGTTTTATTATAAAAAATTCCATCATTCAGGAATCAGAAACTTAGAATAAAACAATGAACACACAGAAAATTATTTTATAATGGGAATAGTGTTTCCAGTTTGGATTCAAAACATTGATTGGAAAAAAGATCTTTGTTTTCTCTTATGATCAGAGCTGAACTTTACAACCCTGAAATATTTTTGTTCAGATTTTTACATTCATCACCTATTTGCCCTTTAACCCTTACCAGGAATTTGGAGAAACTTACTACATATTTCATGACAAAATGGTCATCCTCACTGAGCATCTTCATTTAGACCAGAGTTCTGTGAACTATGACCTTCTAGTCAAATCTTGCCTGCCCCTGGTATTTGTAAATAAAGTTTTATTTCAACAAAGCCATGCTCATTTGTTCATGTGTTGCTTATGGCTGTTTTCACCTTTCAAGCTACTACAGAGAGCATTGTCCTGGTGTCATCCAGATCAACCACATAAGAATGGTGTACAGTTCTAGGTGTCAATGCCTTCAGCGCTCCTCAGGTGGTCTCCATTTGTAGCCAATGTGAGAACCATTGCTCTGTAGATCTTAAAGTCTGAGTTTTATAACTTAAAACTCTTTCCTTAAAAAGTGATAACAGAATGTCTGAGGGCCATGTCTACCAATGACTAAATGTGGCAAGATAAAGCAGTAAATACATCCAAGTATAGATTCTTATCTTGGGCTTCAACATCCTTTGCTTGTGAAAGCTTTGAGAAATGAATCACCCTATACCCATGGTTTTGGTTCCTCCTTCTCATTCAGCTTTCCAGAAAAGTAGCTTTGGTTCAAGCTAGAAGAGCTGAGTCACTGAACTCAAGAGCCTTGTTGTCAGCTCTTGCTTTCCCAACTGAAGGCTTCCTCACTATGTCTGTCCTTGCCTTTGCTAATGTAGCTCTGTGGCCACAATGCTAGCCTTCTGACACTCTCGACATTTGGAACACCTGGGAATCTTTTTCTATCTTTATATTCCAAGTACAAACATTTGCCAGAAAATGACATTTCAGTCAGTGATGGATTTCGTATATTTTGGCAGTCCCATAAGACTATGATGGGGCTGGCACCATGGCTCACTAGGCTAATCCTCCGCCTGCAGCACCGGTACTCAGGGTTCTAGTCCCAGTTGGGGCACCAGTCTGTCCCAGTTACTCCTCTTCCAGTCCAGCTCTCTGCTGTGGCCCCGGAGTGCAGTGGAGGATGGCTCAAGTGCTTGGGCCCTGTACCCTCATGGGAGACCAGGAGGAAATGCCTGGCTCCTGGCTTTGAATTGGCACAGCACACTGGCTGTAACAACCATTTAGGGGGTGAACCAACAGAAAAAGGAAGACCTTTCTCTCTGTCTCTCTCTCTCTCACTGTCTCTGTCAAAAAAATAAGATTATAATGGAATTGAAAATTTGCTATTGCCTAGCTACATAGTAGCTGTTGTAACATGGTAACACAATACATTAGTCATGTGTTTGTGGTGATGCTGGCATAAACCAACTTACCATGCTGTGAACTATATAGAAGTATAGTATATGCGATTATGTAGAGTATATAATAGTGGATCATCATAATAAATAAACATGTTACTGGTTTCTGCAGTAACTATACTATTGTGTTCTTTTATCATTATATATATTAACATTTTTCATTAGAGAAGCAGATACACACTCACACACACAGGAAAATGAGAGTTCCCATCAGTTGGTTTAGTCCCCAGTTGCCCACAATAGGCATCTGTTGGGCTGGGCCAAAGTCAGGAGCTAGGAACTTAGTGTGGGTCTTCCACATGGATGGCAGGAACCCAACTACTTGAGCCATCATGACTCTGTCCCAGGATCTGTATTATTAGGAAGCTGGAATCTGGAGCCAAAGCCAGGAGTTGAACCCAGGCCCCCTAATATAGTATACAAGTATCTTAACTGCTAGACTAAATACCCACCCCACTTTTTATCATTATTTTACTGTGTACTCATTCTGTTTATTAAAGAAGAGCTTATTGTAAATAGTATGCTATATATGCCTCATATATCCTGTGTTTACATCTCTTGTTTGCATCGTTTTCTCATGTGCTTGCTTTAACTCCCATGTTGCTTTGTTCATCACGGCACTGGGAGTAATAGGCTATGCCATTTGTACGTACCTACGTGTGCAGTAGGCTGTATCATCACACCTGTGTAAGCACATTTTTTGATGCTTGCACAATGACAAAATTGTCTAAGGAAGCAACTTGGAATGCATCCCTAGCATCAAAGGATGCATGATGGACAGCCTCAATTATTTTTTTTAAGTCTCAATATCCTACTTCATTGACAGAAAATTTGAATAAGAACAGTCATTTCCCTAAGTGTTAGACTTTTTAGGAGGAGTAGAATCAAAGAGGAAAATATTGAGTGGCAGTCCTGTAATGTTTAAATCAAGTGCTAACTAATTAAAAAAAAAACCCATGGGACAAATTTACAGAAAATCATATTTTTATCTCCAAACAAGGAAGCCAGTATTACTGGATAATTAGCAGTCATTTATTTTCTGAGACGTATATTTCAGATTGGGTACATTTTCCTTACTATGCTTTGATCCTTGATACCAGTGGCCTTGAGCTGACCTCACTTTAACATATGTCTAGCATGGGCAGGGAAAACATTGTTTTTGTTCATCTTTCTGTTTCCAGTGAGTACTGCACAGTGCCTGACACATTGTAAGTGTTCAATAAATATGTTTAAAAGTAAATGGGCTGGCGCCGCGGCTCACTAGGCTAATCCTCCGCCTAGCGGCGCCGGCACACCAGGTTCTAGTCCTGGTCGGGGCACTGGATTCTGTCCCGGTTGCCCCTCTTCCAGGCCAGCTCTCTGCTGTGGCCAGGGAGTGCAGTGGAGGATGGCCCAGGTGCTTGGGCCCTGCACCCCATGGGAGACCAGGAGAAGCACCTGGCTCCTGCCTTCGGATCAGCACGGTGCGCCGGCCGCGGTGGCCATTGGAGGGTGAACCAAGGGCAAAGGAAGACCTTTCTCTCTGTCTCTCTCTCTCACTGTCCACTCTGCCTGTCAAAAAAAAAATAATAAAAAAAGTAAATGAATGATTGTGTAAGTACAATAAAGTTAAAATGAAGGAGAGGCTCTCCAATTCTGCAAATAAATTTGATGTGCAGGCATTCATGTACTCTACTGAGTCTTCAGAGTTTCCCTGTAACTGCATTAAAAATGGCCGGCAGGGTGGAATGTTTGGTGTAGTGGTTATGACACTAGTTAGGATGCCCACCTCCCATATCAGAGTCCATAGGTCTGAGTCCTGGCTCTACGCCCAATTCCAGCTTCCTACTAGTGCGTCCCCTGGGAGGCAGCAGGCAATGACTCAAGTACTTGGGTCCCTGGTACTCTCGTGGGAGAACTGAGTTGAGTTCCTGGCTCCTGGCTTCAGCCTGGCTTAGTTGTGAATATTTGGGGTGTGAACCAGTTGAGGGCAGCTCTCTATTTCTGTGTGTCTCTCTTGCTCTTGCTCTCTCCCTTTTAAATAAGTAAATAAAAATAGTTAAAAATAATTCAACATGAGCAGGCTAATTCGGGGAAAAATAGAACATCTGGAATTAAAAAAACAGTTGTTAAAGAAATGTTCAAGAAGTGTTGTCAAATATAAAGTCTGTTTGCTGTTTGAGTTGTCTTGTGCATTGCTTATTTTTAGAGCTGGATAGGATTTTTCAGCATTTCTGTGTGAATCAAACATAAATTGACATCCTCCTTGATAAAATGACAGAAAAGACTAAAGGAGAAAGCTTATGTTTTAAAAAATTTGGGGCTTAAATACACCCTTTTACTTCACTCATGTGGTATATTCACAAATACACCCCTACAGGATAACTAAAGGTGACACCATGGTTCTGTTTTATTGAGGATGAAAGTTTTGGGGTTTATAACTGGAACCAGTGAAAGTATCCACTACTGCTAGCACTCCCCGAGTTTCTCAGTGTTATTCCTAAGTCTCGTTGAGGCTTGCTCTGATAGAATCTACCTCTCAGCAGGATCCTGACACCCTGGATGGTTCTCCTCAGGGTGGAGTGGGGAGGAGGGATGGCAGTTTCCTTGGCTACCGTGAACTTACACAGCATCCAGCTTTGTCCCATTGAAGGCATGTCCTTGGATTGATGTAAAGCCGTTGTTGTACAGTTTCCTGCAATCAATAGAGAAGGGGAGAAATCAGCATCCTGGGAGGGGTGATGCTGACCCTTTTTCTGAACGGTTCGGCTTCATTTCTTAAGTGTCACAAGTCTGCATGATGTTTTTCAGGTCCCATACACGTACCCCAGGAGAGAATTTTACAATCTGCCTTTTTTGTGGGACGAAAAATATTTCCCAGTTTGAAAGCCTGTTCTCCAGGCTTCGCTGCTGGAGACTAAGTTTTTCCTCAGAAGTGCATTTACTTTGAGGAACCAAGCATTTTAGAACAACGCTCTACATACATGCTGGGGAAGGGATTCCAAGTAATAGCTCAGTGTTAACAGAAGAGGAGTAATTGCAGCTTCTTAAAGTGAACATTTTGGAAGACATTCCTCTGAATACATAAATTTTCTCTTTTTCTACTTGAAATGTAATTTCCCACTGGTATTTTATCTTTTGATCCTGAAGACTTACCATTGATTAAATACTTAATGGTTATGGAATAAAGCAAATCAAATTTGATAGAAGAATACAAGAAAGTAGATAGGGTATTTTTTTTGTGTGGAAATTTTATTGTTTTAACTTGTTTCTGTGTTTCTCAACCTATTTCATTCATCTGATGATTCCAGGGGGCTGGCATAAAATATTTCACTTCTATTTCCTAGTAAAGTTACAGAGGCACGGAAGTGACTTGCTAAAAACACATTGATCTAGAGCTGGTGGGAATCGGATTTGCTGACCTCTTTACAATTCTTCTCACCCACCAAAAGCTCAGCCCCTTTCTGCACAGATGGCACCCCAGGAGTAGAAATGCTGGGCTCCATGGAGATGCATGGGGACTCCTCGTGGTTATTGGTATAGAGATAAAGAAGACAGACATGACCAACAGTCAGCCACAGCTGCTGGGAACTCCTAATGGCAAGTGTAGAGGAAGATTAAAAATGATTATCTACCACATGTGAACTCTAGTAACGCCTGGAGAAGCACCAACAAGATGCCAAATTTGGAATTAGACCTGACTTGCCACTTAATGGCTGGGCAATCTTGAGAATTTCTCCATCTCTTTTATCTTCAGTTTCTTTGTCTCTAAAAATGGCATAAGAGTATCTTACCTCACCTAAAGGTTGCTACCAGGATAAAATAACTGCAGATTTAAAGCAGTGAAGAACACATTAAATAGAATATCCCAAAGCTTGTATTTAATCTATATAATTGGGAATAACTGAGAAATAATCAGATGGCTTTGTTGTTGTTGTTTTGTATTAAGTAATTACACAGTTTCATCCCAGCTTTGAAGGTGTCCTTGGTGCAGATCGCAATATCGCAGGGACACAGCCACAGAGGCTGAGAAAGTTCGGATGGGTAAGTCAATATTTTTCTGAACTGGAACTCCTTTATGAGGATTACATCTTTTTTTTTTTTTTTCCCAAACTTTATTGAGAGTCCTGGATATTAGAAATATTCTTTGAGTTACATTTCAGAGATTGAACGAAAACTGTTAATGAACAAGTAGGTTTTGAGAAGGGAAAGTAGAGAAGTAAGAAAAAGGGATACAAACTTTGAATAAAGCTCTAGCCTACCAGGAATCTGGGGGCAAACGGTGCTGTTAGACATGTTCCTTTTCATGAAAATGAGCTTCAAAGAAGCAAGGACTTTTGCAGAAATGTAGAAATAATCATCTGAAAAGATGGGATGAAAGATAACCTATGCCATTGCCACCTCTACAGTTCAGTCAATAGGAGGTTCCCTTCCCTAGCGGTTACCAAGTAGGCCCCAGTTAGGTGAGGGACAATGAGCAGCTTTTAATTAGGAGGGCTGCTTGGATTATGGGATCCTTAAGGGGAAAAAGTGCCAAGAGATGAAAGTAACATTCTGCAAAGAAGTTGAGAATACAGGAATTTACTTATGATGGCTACTAACTCTAACAAGGGAAACCCTTACAGAGAAAGTAAATGGCCTTGGGATTTGGGGACAATCCCATGTCTTTTCTATGCTAACAAAAGAGATAAAGACCAAGAAGGAATTCCTCATATTATCAAGAGAGCTGTCCTCATATTGTGAGGAGAAGGATTAGCTGATTATCCACTGTGTCCCTGGAGTTGGGACAACTTCATATGACTCAAATTGATAGACTTGGAGTGGCTTGGAAAACAACTTACTAGAAGAGTTAAGTGGAGAATTGGGCTAGTTTTGCTAGGAAGCAGTTCAATCAGATTTGTAATTGAAAAAGAACCCCTGGACTACAGTGGGACCAATGAAAGGGAGCTGGGGTGACAATCAAGGCAAAAAATGCATCAGTCTCAGACTTGGACAGTGGTGCTACAAGCAGAAAGGAGCCATCAGAGCTAGTCCCAGCTCAACTTTGTAACTAATACAATGCACGGAATCCTCTAACAACTTGGAAAATCAACTTACCTTTTTTACTTATATTATTTTCCCCATGAGAACATCTGTGAATATTTCTGATTAAACATCAACCTTGAATAGCTAGAGGTAGAATTCAATGAATCTCTGGAAAAACAGTGATGTATTGCTGAACTGTGTTTTCTGTTCAATACCGCCTTATAGGAGCTTAAATATTACTGAGCAAACGTATGAATGCAGAATATGAAAACCCCTTCGTGTCACCATTTTCAAACTCAGTGGCCTCGGGGAAATCATTTAAATTTGTTCTACAGGTTCTTCCTCTGCAGAATGGACATACTTGAATGCAGAATATTACCAAATCTGGTCCACTGCCTGTTTTTGTAAATAACATTTTTTGCAACGCCGGCATGCTCATTAGTTTATGTGTTGTCTGTGGCTGCTGTTGTCTTACAATGGCAAAGAAGCGCAGTTGCTACAGAGGCTCTAGAGTCTCTAAGGCCAAACAGGCCGCTTGCAGGCACTACTCTTACTTATGTGACAGCCTTTGAACACTATGGTGCACATATTATGGTATGATTCTTGGATGGCCTGTAAAAATACGACAATGGCTCCAGGTGAAGTGAATTTGTTGGCAGGAGTGGAACTGGTAATACTCACAGCGTCAAGGTTTCATTGCACAGTCCCTGAAAGGCATTTTCAGGGATTGAAGTCATGTAAGGGTTGTCTGTGATTTCACTGTAAGAAAGGACAAAAAAGAACCAGAAAAAATACTTGATGAAATAATGCTTTCTTCTACTGCTGGGCTCTTGTCACACATATGCACTTAAGTAACCTGACATATACAGCTTAATATAATTTTCTTTCAAGTTTTATTGACTCTCCTTAAGCACTGGTGACTCAGAGATCTGGTGAGGTAGGGAGAGCTGTCCTATGTGGAGATAAACTTAGTGCCCCAGGTGTGCAGTAGTGAGCCAGCTTTGGTTGTGGACTGAGGCCCTTGACTTCATCCTTATCTTAGGGGAAGTAGGTGGAGCTCACAGACTTCCCTGGAATCTCTGACTGCACCCATCAAGTACAGTTTCCGATGTGCCTGGAAGAGTCAGGAGAAATTGATCCAGAGATTTTATTTCGTGAGTTTTCTACAATGTTCTCAGTCTGCAGAATTCTGCCTGGCAGATGCTCTTGGAGAAACTTTCTCCACCAGTCTAGCTTCTGGAAGATTCCTTATACTTTGGATTGTTCTGCAGCAAAGAACATGATCGTATTTTTTTCTAGAAAAACTTTAGATTTTAAAAGCCACCTCTCTACATTTTGCTATCTCTGTAGTGCAAACTGAACCTGTTCAATTCTCTCTGCATGTGTTCTTCCTGTACAATTAGCTAAGACAATTGACCCATGTCACAGGTTTTGGAAAAGAGCACATGGTCACCAACCATAAGTTAAAGGAAGTAGTTTTCCTTTTATATGTTTATGTGAGAAGCAGAGAGAAAGCGCAAGAGTGAGTGCTTCCGTCCCCTCATTCTCTCTTTAAATGTCTGCAGCAGTTGGGCCTTGGCTAGGCTGAAGCTGGGAGTCAGGAATCCAGGGTTCCCACATGGGCTGCAGAGACCCAGTTACTTGGACCATCGGTGCTGCCTCACAGACTGTGCAGTGGTAGGAAGCTAGAGTCTTGGGAGCAGCACTGGGACTCTGACTCAAGCACTGTGGTCTGGGATGTGGTTTCTTAAATGCTAGGCCAGATGCCTGACCCTCATGGGAGGTTGTTTGAGCACCATTCCTGACTGTTCCTTAGGACTCTACTCAGACAAACTAACATGGGTTTTCTATCCCTCAGTTTCCTTATTTGTCAAATGGGCAAACAGTGACTTCCTTTTATATATTATGAGGCATTTGAGTGCAGCAAACATGATGCGTGTGGACTCTTTGAAAAGCTATTTAAAACTATCAGAAAAACAAACATCATCATCATTAAATTTTCCTTCTATTCAATCAACCCCATAAGCAAGCAAACATTTCATAGTCTGTTTCCTTTAACAACAAAATATTTTCATCTGCAGCCTTCCAACTATTGGGGCATTTTCTAGTCATTTTTAATGTGAAATTTCTCAATAAACTTGGTTATCATCACTCTTGCTAATTCTGTTCTAATTCTCTCTGAGTCCACTGCATCCAGATTTCCCTACGCCTGTAACTCCGCCTGTACACTTCTTGTGAGAGTCACCAGTGCCCCAAAGCATGACAGGCAGGGGCCACTTCTCAGTCCTGCTCTATTTCACCCATCAGTGCAGTCCCAGGATCACTGCTTCCTCCACGAACCAAGCCCCGTGCTGCACCCTAGCTCTTGTCAGTGACAAACAAAATATGACCAAACATTGCATGTGTGCATACTTACAGTATAAAGAATACATCAGTAGAATAAACCTTGGTCAGGTCAGGAAATATTCTAAGTCCAGTATTGAAAATGCCACTAAATGACATGAACAAAGAAAAAAAATGACAATTTAGATTAAAATCAACACTTAGGAAGTAGAATAACACAGTATCTGGAAGCATGGGTTCTGAGATCAGTCTTGAGTCAAATCTTAACTCTTCCACTAAATTTCAGAGTGACTGGTCAAGTTCTAACCTGTGATGAGATGCTGTTCTCTGAAGGCACACTGATTTCATCTAGCCCACTGCAGCCGCGCATCTGCTGTGCACAGAACACTTGTGGGGACTGAATCAAGTGGACAGGTTTCTTTCATGTGTTTTAACAGGAGGACATTATGCATGTGTGTTTTTCAGAGAGATAAGAGGAAGAGGGAATAGGAAGATAGTGTTAGCCAACCCCAAATTCTATTATTGTTCACAAATGATTTTATTAAGTAGTGACTTAGGAGTACCACTGCAGCAGTGATATTTAAAAACTTATGTCCTGAACAGTAAGGAAATCAATCACAGAGAATGTCTTTACCTTCCAAAGTTTGTGTCATCTGGGGAAAAATGCTAAGATTAAAAGCCATGCCTGTAACAACACAAATACAAAAGACCTCAGGCCCCTATGCTTCCCAGATTTAGTTGGTTTAACGTTTGTTGCAGCTAACAGATTATAGGTAGTGGAAGCAGAAATATTTTTTGAGAGGCTTGGCATGGCATAGAGTGAGACCCAGAAACTGTCCAGTAAATCTTTAGGGAAAGTCTTCTAGTAGGAAAAAACTCTAGTTCAATTGATGTACCTTCTAAGGTAAATTCAGATTTGACTCTTTCAAGAAGGAGGAGTCATAGGATTTGAAGAGAGAGCAGGACCCAGAAGTCTCAAAATGAGCAAATGGAACTTCTAAATAACAAAGGAGAGATGTCAGATTTCACAATATATATTTGAAATACAGCAGCAAGAAAAAAAAAAAAAACTAATTGCATTAGGTGTTCTTTGGGGGGGTGGGGAAGAAAGGCCAAAAAGTTAAATGGGGGCCATAAAAGGCTGGGAATGAGAGATTAAAGGAACTTGCACCAGAGATTTTTTTTTTTTAATTATAATACTTTTTAAAATGTGAGAGGGAGAGAGAGAGCACGTGCTCCTACTCACCGGCTCACTCCTCAGATGCCCTCAGTGGTGCTTGGGGACCAAAGCCTGAAGCTGGAAACTGAATTCAGGCTTCCTGGGGGTGGGGGGGGCGGCAGGAACCCAACCGCTTGAGCCTTTACTGCTACCTCTCAGAGTCTGCACCAGCAGGAAACTGGAATCGGGGGCAGGAGGCTGGGATCAAACCGAAGTACTTGGATTTGGAATGTGGGTGTCTTAACTGCTGCCCTGAGAACTTCTATATTCCCCAAAACACTGAACAAGTCCTTGTCATTTTTTTCCCTCTAATTTCCTGAACCCCTAAACTCTGTATATGCTTTTTGTTTTTCATTTTCCATGATTCTGTAGGAGAGAGACTTTTGCATTTTATGTATAGCATCTCCCCAAATAAATTCCAAGCTCCTTGAAGGCAAGGACAACATCTTAGCACCCTGGGTGTTCCCCATGCACACAGGAGGGGATCATCATATTAAAGACCTATTGATGGATTTGGAACTCAAAATCACAAAGAGGAGCCGTGCCTTATCCCATAAGTTTTCTTACTTCCAGGACATCCTTTCAATTACATAGCCCACCAGTATCCTCATCTATTCTCCTGTTATCTCCCAGTCCTACAACCTCAACATGGGACAATTTTTAGTCCTCTAAATGAGCTATGTGGCTCCATATCACTTTATCATTCTTTTCTATATAATTTTATTTCTCTTCTATCCCACCCCTTTCTCTTCCTGGATAACTTCTATTTGTCCTGAATGACTTGTAAGACATCTATAAATATGCAGTTTTATGTTAAAGGCATGGATGGAAGTGAACTGAAATGTTAATAGTGATTATTTCCCAATATTGGGATTGACGTTTGTTTTTATTTTTTTCTTCTTACTGTCTTTGTTTTCTAATTTTTCTGATGTATATTAGCAAGACAGAGGATTCTTTCAGCTAATGTTGAGAGGGCCTGATGTCTTAACACGCATCCACTGAAAACATTCATATCATCCTGTTATGTGCCAGGTGAAAACGCAACAGAGAACAAACATGTTGTGGTCCTTGCTTTTATGCAGTTTACAATCAGCTCATAAGGTGTTGCCAGATCAAAGTAGTAAAGTGTCACCCTTTGTCCTTGCACCCCTAAGAAATTGGATTTTACCTTTTATGGATTTTTATGATTTCGCTATGAACAACTACTCTAATATTGTTATGATACTCATTTCCAAACAAAATTCATTCTTTGACTCTTGGAGTTTTGTTTTGTTTATGGTCACTACATTTGATGGCTGTATATACAGTATTAACTATATATTATATTCTTTTAATTTAGTCCACTTCTCACAAACTTCTTGAAGCTTCCTTGCATGTCTCTTAGAGAAGTTCTCTGGTCCCAGCTGTATGTACTGACTATTGAATAGATTTTAAAAATGTGGGCCATTTCCCTTCATACCTCGCACAACAAGAAGGGGTGGGGAGTAAGTCACAAGCTAGGATTTGACCCAGGCCATACACAATTAAATAACCATGGGTCACATTAGCCTAGGGAGATTCTAGGCAGCCGACGGCATTGAAGTTCTCAAAAAGGGGGGGCGGGGAGAGGGAAGAGGAGTTGATACTTACAGGAACTTTAGGAGGGGGAGTTCTTTTAGGGCATCAGGGTCTATGTAAGTTAAGCTTCTGGTATTCCGAATTTCTCTGTAAAGTTACAAGGAACACAGTTATCGCGAGACATCCATTTCTGTTCTTACAAAAGACCAAACAACATAAAGCAGGCTTCGCAAGTGCCCAGGAGAAGCATATGGATTTTCATGGTGCCATGGGGCCCGCTGTTGCTGGGGGTCAGTAGTGAGCTACTCCTGGGTCCTCAGAGGACACCATGGCTATTCATCCCTCACCCTTCATTGGCTTGGTTTCAGCCCATTTGGGTTTCTGGGCTATCTTTCTCTCCACTGTGTTTCGAAGGTTTTCTTTTCCCATTTAATGGTTTTATGAGGAGTTGAGGACAAATATCTTAGTTATTCGAACCATAGCAAGTGTCCTTGCTGAGAGCGTGTGCACTGGCAGGGGAGGTTGGGTGGATTACACAATGGATGCAAGCATTGCAAGAGGAGGAGAGAGGTTGTGACACTGCTGTTCCAGATGCAGTGGGAGAAGTGAGTCATCACAGTCACTGGGCATTATTTTGGAGTGTTAGTAATCTGAGAGTCTCCAACATATACAGCCCGATGTCATGTCTGTAACTTACATACTTGGGTTTATATAGTGCTAATCAACAATGCTCACTTGGGGCAGGCGTTTGGCACAGTGGTTACAACTCCACTTGGGACCCCCACATCCCCTAGCAGAGTGTCTGGGTTCAAACCTGCACTGTGCTCCTGTTTCCTGTTTCCTGAGAATGCACACCCTGAGAGGCAACAGGTAATGGCTCAGCTAATTGGGTCTCAGTCACTCATATGGGAGACCCAGATTGAGTTCCTGGCTCCTGCCTTTGGCATGGCTCAGCCCCAACAGTTGTGGCAATTGGGGAGTGAACCAGCAAATTGACTATCTCTGTCTGCTCCTCTCTCTGTCAAACTTAAAAAAAAAGAAAAGAAAAGAATGCATAGTTAGCATTAGTTACATTAGTGACTTTTGGAAATAGGCTCTCACTGGTAAAATGAATGTATTCAATATGTATACACTGGCTGAAAGAGCTTAAAGATGCAGCCAATGCCTCTATGAAGAGTATAAAGGAACCAAGTAAGACTTGCAGCCTCTCAGCTTATGGAGCGGACTGGGGCTTGATGCCTCTAGGAGTATGGGCCCAGTTACTGATGGTGCCAATTAGCAAACTTAGAATCTGACTTCTAGAAATTAGTTAAGAATAGTTTTCAGCTGGCGCCATGGCTCACTAAGCTAATCCTCCACCTGTGGCGCTGGCACTCTGGGTTCTAGTCCCAGTCAGGGCACCGGGTTCCAGTCCAGCTCTCTGCTGTGGCCTGGGAAGGCAGTGGAGGATGGCCCAGGTCCTTGGGCCCTGCACCCGCATCATGGGAGACCAGGAGGACCTGGCTCCTGGCTTTGGATCGGTGCAGTGCACTGGCCGTAGCAACCATTTGTGGGGTGAACCAATGGAAAGAAGACCTTTTTCTCTGTCTCTCTCTGTCTAACTCTGCCTGTCAAAAAAAAAAAAAAAAGAAAGAAAGAAAGAAAGAAAGAACAGTTTTCTGGAAGGAGAATTTATATTCTATGAAATTTATGCACCGTAAGTATATAGTTCAGTGATATTTTCTTAAATGTACGGAATTGTGCAAGCATTATCACATTCAAGCTTCAGAACATTTCCATCCTGACAAAGGTGACCACAGTCTTATTTCCAGTAAATCCCACTCCTTCTCTCAGTCCTAGAAATAATGATCTGTTTTCCAGCTCTGTGAATTTGCTTTACCTAGACATTTCACATAAGTGGAATCAGGTACTAGGTAGTCTTTGCTTGTCTGCCTCACTTCATTCAGCACAATGTGAGATTTATTCACACTGTAGTGTGTGTCAATGGTTTGCTTCTTTTATTGCTGAATGGTCAGATGCGTTTGCAGCAGAATCTCGGCTCTGCCACTTCTGGCTCTGTGAGTTTGGACAACATCTTTGACCTACCTCGTGGGTCATATTTTTCTCATCTGTAAAACACAGACAATAACGGCATCTCATTCATTGAGCTCTTTTGAGGATTATGTAATATCCAGAAGAGTTTTTTGTGTGGCTTTTATACAGTTGAGAGTTCTATAAATAATGGCTTTATTGTTATGAAAACTGGAGCAGACATCAAGGACTTGGGGTTGAAGGTGTTGCAAAGTTTCTATGAAATCTAAAACATAAAACAAAAAAAAAAAACCTCTCACTAGGTTAGGAATTTCAAATGAGGATGCTGACTAGGAAAGAAACCTTGGGAGAGAGCAAGGAATAAACTGAGAATACAAACCATCCACTCCTGCTTCACCCGACACACACAGCCCACTATCTATAGCAGTAAAAACTTACTAGTTCATTGTGTTTATTAACATAACCTTATTATCAAGGAAACTTGCCCACACACACAACATTGTTCATGACAAGAACTTCTGGGAAGAACGGCCATCAATGTTTCAGCCAAGAACAACAATTTACAGCTCATAGAATCCCTCACTTTAAAATCCTTGCGGGGTCCGTACCGTGGCTCACTAGGTTAATCCTCCACCTGCAGTGTTGGCATCCCATATGGGTGTCAGATTCTGTCCCGGTTGCTCCTCTTCCAGGCCAGCTCTTTGCTGTGGCCCAGGAAGGCAGTGGAGGCTGGCCCAAGTGCTTGTGTCCCTGCACCGGCATGGGAGACCAGGAGGAAGCACCTGGCTCCTGGCTTCGGATCGGCGCAGTGCCGGCCGTAGCGGCCATTTGGGGGGGTGAACCAACGGAAGGAAGACCTTTCTCTCTGTCTCTCTCACTGTCTGTAACTCTACCTCTCTCAAAAAAAAAAAAAAAAAAATCCTTGCCATAGGGCCAGTGCTGTGGTGCAGCAGGGTTAAGCCACTGCCTGTGACACATCCCATATGTGCGCCAGTTTGAGTCCCAGCTGTCCACTTCCAATCCAGCTCCCCGCTAATGTGCCTAGAAAAACAGCAGAAGATGGCCCAAGTCCTTGGGTCCCTGCTCCCACGTGGCATTACAGAAAGCTGGATTGGAGAAATTCCCTTAGTTCAAACAGGCACCAGAGGCTCAGTGGAGGATCAGTAGAAACAATTTATTGTTGACAGGCCCAGAGGAATCACTTCCCAAGACTGGGCATCCACTCCAGGATTCTGACAATATTTATAGGTTCATAAGCATCATACATGAATGGTTACAGCATTGGTGGGCTTAGTTGCAGCCTGGGTTCTAGTCCTGGTTGAGGTGCCGGATTCTGTCCTGGTTGCTCCTCTTCCAGTCCAGCTCTCTGCTGTGGCCTGGGAAGGCAGTGGAGGATGGCCCAAGTGCTTGGGCCCCTGCACCGGCATGGGAGACCAGGAGGAAGCACCTGGCTCCTGGCTTCAGATTGGCGTAGCGTGCCGGCCATAGCAGCAGTTTGGGGGATGAACAAATGGAAGGAAGACCTTTCTCTCTCTCTCTCTCTCTCTCTCTCTCTCTCACTCTCTCACTGTCTAACTCTGCCTATCAAAAAATATTGAAAATAATAGATATTAATTCAAGGAGAAGTTACTGAGACTTTTGAAACAGACTGAGGGAAATTCAAATTCATCAACAGATTTTCTACTAGAAATGGAACTTCATAAAAATGATTGTTTTTATTGCCTAGCAGATGCCAACAGCTATTTTCATGATTATTTAATCATCAGTACTAAGATTGGTGATCTTGAAAGCTTCGGTGAATCTACTTAATTATTAACTTGGCCAATCAGTTAAGTCTTTTTTTTAAAAATTTATTTATTTGAGAGGCACAGTTATAGACAGAGGGAGGGAGAGACAGAGAAAAAGGTCTTCCATCTGCTGGTTTACTCCCCAAATGGCCAGAACGGCTGGAGCTTGGCCAATATGAAGCCAGTAGCCAAGAACTTCTTCCAGGTCTTGCACATGGGTGCAGGAACCCAAGGACTTGGACCATCCTCCACTGCTTTCCCAGGTGCATTTGCAGGGAGCTGGAGCAGAAATGGAGCAGCTGAGACTCAAACTGGCAACCATATGGGATGCTGGTGATGGAGGTGGAGGCTTAACCTACTATGCCACAGTGCCGGCCCCAATCATTTCAATCTTAACACACTATCTGCCATTTGACCTGCTCAGTTGTAAAATTTCTGTTTACCTCTGATTTAAAAAAAAACCTGCACAAAAATAAAAACATCCCTCTGAGTTAAGATTTTCTTTATTTCAGCTTTAAATTACAGATTTTTTTATGTTTAGATGTTCAGATGGTTTTGGAGGCAGATATCTGGGTAAGCAATTTCTGACTCTGAAATTGCTTAGCTGAGAAAACCTGGGCAAGAGCCCGGCAAGCTGTGTGTGACCATCTTCATCTGACAAAGGAAAGGCTGAGGCTTCATGAGATTAAGTGGGATGTGTGTATGCAGCACTTTCAGCAGCACACTGGACTACAGAAGGCATTCAGAAATCGGCAGTTGTTCATAGGAGAAACAATACCAACAGCCAACAGCATATTGGGAAAATGAAGTAGAAGATGAGGTGTCCATTACTTCATCATTTTACAGGCATGAATCTTTATCACATGTACGTTGTTGGTCCAAACCATATTCTAGCTGAAGTTTAAAAGCCAGAAGAATTGATTTGTACCCCTTTAGGACTCTTGATAACAGGTAATCTGTCATTCTTGTAATTTTCTCTTACAAATCTTCCATGTCTTTTTTTTTTTTTTAGATTTACTTATTTATTTGAAAGTCAGAGTTGGAGAGAGAGAGAGAAGAGAGACATAGAGACAAAGACATCTTTCGTCCACTGGTTCACTTCCCAAATGGCTGCAACAGTGGGGGCAAAGCCAAGAGCCAGGGACTTCTTCTTGGTCTCCCATATGGGTGCAGGGGCCTGAGCACTTGGACCATCTTCCACTGCTTTCCCAGGCCGTTAGCAGGGAGCTGGATCAGAAGCAGAGCAGCTGGGATTCGAACCAGCACTCATATGGCTGTCAGCACAGCAGATGGCAGCTTAACCTGCTGTGCCACAGTGCCGGCCCATCTTCCATGTTTTTACTGATTGTTGTTTAATGATCTATAGTTGCCCCCTCTTCCAGTTATCTAGGGTTGCATAATAAATTACGCCAAACTAATTTACTAAAATAACAAACCTTTTATTACAGTGCATAATTTTGTGGATCAAAATTTCAGACAATGCTTAGGTAGGCAGTTCTTCTGTTCTATATAGCAATTACTGGGGTGATTGGATAGGATTCAGCTGGTGTCTGAAACAATCTGGAGGATCCAAGAAGATGTGCTTCTGTGGCTGCTCTTTGATCAGGATTGCTAAGTGGCCCAAGAAAAAGAACTCATCGCTTATGGGAGAATAAGGATAAATATAATGGACTACGTATCTTGACTAGAGATATTTGTTGTAAGGGATTTAAGGCTGGATATAAAACCAAGGTCCAATTATGTGAAGTTTGCATGACATGTGCTTTAGATATAAAAACATAGTTATTGAATTCCAATTTTTCTTTTTAACTGTAAAAGAGGCTACTTCAGAGAATTGTGAGAATTGAGTAAATATATTTTGGGAATTTAGCATTGTGCTTAGGACACAGTAAGTGCTCATTTAGGGTAGTTAAACATACATGTGTGTGTGAGTGTACACGCTTATACTAAATGTGTTACTGATCAGAGTGTTCATTAATTCCAACCAGCCTCTTCTAATTCATTATTTTTAAAATGCACTTTCAAAATATATAGAATTTTTCCATTTTTCTGGACTTAGTATGATAGTTTCCTCACAGTTTTTTTCTCAGTGAGAGTCACATAAAACACACTGTCTTATGGAAACTTTTATTATTATCAAACAAGGAAGTCAATGATAGACTAAAATGGGCATCAAATTTAGATGCAGAGGTGGGGGTCAAAGGTATGAGTCTGTGTAAATAATATTTACCTTGAAAAAAATAATCAGTAAATTAGACAAAAAAAATAGAAGAACTTTCTAGACAATGCAAAAGCATGTTGAGGCCCTGAGTTGAGGAAGATCTTGGGCTTTCAAGGAATTAAAGCAAAGAGGTGTACAAAAATGTGTGCAAAAATGGAGCAAGATGAGTATACAGAAGTGGGTGAGGCCCAGCTGAAGTCCGGGGCCTTGAAGTTCATGTTAGGGACTTTGTATTTTTTCCAAGAAAAATCAGTCTGGGTAGGACATGGTGAAAGCTGGAAGCCAGTCATAAGTAAAGGGGAGACAGGGACACCATCAATATTTGGATTTACCTCCAGATGAATGCAACTGCCATTTTACAGGCTCAGCAAAGACTAAAGGAGTAGTAGACTTCAGGACAATCAATATCTGTGTTTTGGAAATTTAAAATGTGATCCATATGGTCTAACACTAAGACAAACCTGAATTAGATACAGCTGTGCATCATTTAACGATAGGGAAACATTCTGAGAGATGTTTGTGTGCATATTGTCATTGTGTGAATCTAGCATGGAGTGCACTTACACAAACTAACATAGCTGCATTGTCACTAGGCAGCATTATTTTATGGGACCACCATTGTATATGTGGTCCATCATTTAAAAACTGTTATGTGACACATGACTGAATATTAATTTGTTGAGTAAGCTCACATGGATAGAGGATATAGGATGACTAGAAGAGAACACATGATTGGAGTATATGGAACTCTAACAATTAGAACTAAGGAAGTAAGATAGGCCAGCAAAGAGTAATGAGAAAAACCAGAGAGGTAGGACAACCAGGGTTATGGTGTAATTGGTGCCAAGGGAAGAGAATAGACTATTCTACTATTATAAGTCTTGCAAAGAGTGTTGTAAGATGCCATGCCCACAAGTTTAACATACTGTATTCATTGAATGCATGAATTTCTTGAAAACATTATTTGAGAGAGAGATAGAGATAGAGATAAGGATAGATGGATATCCCACAAATTGGGTGACTCCAAAAATGCACACAACAGCCTGGAGGGTGAAGCTAGGAGCCAGGATCTCAAGTCAGGTCTCCCATGTGGTTGGGAGGAACCCAACCATTTGAGCCATCAATGCTGCCTCCCAGGGTCTGCAATAGCAGAAAGCTGGAGTGAGGAGCTGGAGCTGGGGATTAAACCCAGGCACTCTAATATGGGATACAGTTATTTAACCTAGCTTCTTAACCACTAGGCTAAATGCTAGCTCCTGACTGGGAAATTTATTTTTGAATGACAGCTATAGGACACTAACAGAAACAATTTTAGTACTTCTGTTCTACCACTCCTCTTCATATTACAGAGCAAAATCTAAACCTGAATTGGGAAGCCATATCAGAAGGCACAGGCGGAACTTCAGCAGGAAAAGGCTGAGCAGCCACTGGCGGGGATGATCAGTAGTGGGGACAGCAACATGAATGTTCCTAGTTCAACCTCCTATTTACAAACTCTCAAGATCCAAAAAGAGTCAAGGGGAGGGCAGCTGCCAAAGGAAAGACACTTACAAACAGGAAAACATTATGTTCTTTTACTGTTGGTCTCATTGAGGCTTTTCAATAAATGCTGGCAATGTGCACTGACATTTGAAATATGTGTTCTAGTGAGATGGCATTGGTACTAGTCCAAGTGATCAATTTCAGCTCACAATTGATCATACTGATAGGTCTAAGAGTCAAAGGGATCACACCAGCAAGACTAGTGTCTGTTAATACTAACTGATAGAATAAAAAAGGGAGAGAATGATCCAACATGGGAAGCAGGATACACAGCAGACTCATAGAAGGGCAGATATCCTAAACAGCACTCTGGCCTCAGAATCAGCCCTTAAGGCATTCGGATCTGGCTGAAGAGCCCATGAGAGTATTTCAGGCATGGAAAGCCAAGACACTCTGGAAAATAAATAAATAAATAAAAGACCTAAATGAAAGATCTCTGAGAGTGAGATCCCAGTGGAAAGAAAAGGCCATCAAAGAAGGAGGTACCTTTCTCTAAAGGGAGGAGAGAACTTCCACTTTGACTATGACTTTGTCTAAATAAGATCAAAGTCAGCAAACTCAAAAGGCTTCCATAGCTTTGGCAACTCATGACAAGAGCCTAGAGAGATTACTGATGCCATAAACAAGAGTGTCAAATTGTTAAGTCAACAACAGGAGTCACTGTGCACTTACTCCTCATGTAGGATCTCTGTCCTTAATGTGTTGTACAATGTGAATTAACACTATAACTACTACTGAAACAGTATTTTACACTTTGTGTTTCTGTGTGGGTGCAAACTGATGAAATCTTCACTTAATATATACCAAATTGATCTTTTGTATATAAAGATAATTGAAAATGAATCTTGATGTGAATGGAATGGGAGAGGGAGCGGGAGATGGGAGGGGTGCAGGTGGGAGGGAAGTTATGGGGGGGGAAATGCCATTGTAATCCATAAACTGTACTTCAAAAATTTATATTTACTAAATAAAAGTTTAAAAAAATGAAATATGTGTTCTTTGTTGGGTATCTAGTCTTGGAGCAAATCCAAACATGGTGAAAAACTGTTAGTTCTACGAATCCTAGGAAAGAGTGGTTGATAGTACTGTGTGGTCCATGGATAAACGAATCGTTCTAACACCGATAGTTGGTTTCATGTCTTATATTCATTCATTAATCCTTGTGGAGAATGATTTTTCAGCTCTGTTTCTCTCATGCAAGTAGCATGATGCTTTGTTTACAATAACTGCTTAATAAATTATTATAAATAAAAGCTTCAAACATTTGCGTGGCATGTATCTCCAAATCTTCCCTTTTCTTTTTTTGCTCACCAAAACCACTTGCAGATATAATGTCAGATATGCATTAGGAAATGTTGAAGAATGCAAGATTCATTATTCTCTTATTTTCTAAGATATCAGATCTCACACCACAAATACATAAAAGAAATTATTTCAAAAATCCATTTGAAAATGCCTTGTTTCTTTCTTTTTTTTTTTTTTAAAGATTTATTTATTCCTTTGAAAGGCAGAGTTAAACAGAGAGAGGAGAGGCAGAGAGAGAGAGCGAGAGAGAGAGGTCTTCCATCCAATGGTTCACTCCCCAATTAGCCACAATGGCTGGCACTGTGTCGATCCGAAGCCAGGAGCCAGGAGTTTCTTCCGGGTCTCCCACGCAGGTGCAGGGGCCCAAGGACTTGGGCCATCTTGTACTGCTTTCCCAGGCCACAGCAGAGAGCTGGATAGGAAGTGGAGCAGCCTGGTCTCGAACTGGCGACCATATGGGATGCTGGCGCTTCAGGCCAGGGCGTTAATCCGCTGTGCCACAGCGCCGGCCCCACGCCTTGTTTCTAATTATAGTATTTAATAGTTTCCTTTGCTCTAGGAAGCTATTGTTTTTGCATGGGAGAGAGAAGAATCAACATAAGGGAAGTTATAAATAACAGCTGGGATCTTTATGAGGAAAAAATACAATAAAAATAAAATAGTTGTTTTCAAGATCAATAGGATTTATAGAGGGGTTTATTGCAAATTAAATGCTTTTACAATGTGGCAAGAGGGGCAGAAAATGATTTGATAAATAAACATTACATTTGGAGTTAGAAGATTTGGTTTTGAAGTTTGTTGGCTGTTGTTGGAACCCAGTATTAACTTACTTCCTTTGGTTTCAGTTTAATGTTCTCAAATAACTTAAGAAGAATATGTAAATTATGTAACTCAGATTTCCTTTATTTTTTTTATTATTTTTTGACAAGCAGAGTGGACAGTGAGAGAGAGAGACAGAGAGAAAGGTCTTCCTTTGCCCTTGGTTCACCCTCCAATGGCCGCCGCCGCGGCCGGCGCGCTGCGGCCAGCACACTGCGCTGATCCGATGGCAGGAGCCAGGTGCTTCTCCTGGTCTCCCATGCGGGTGCAGGGCCCAAGCACTTGGGCCATCCTCCACTGCACTCCCTGGCCACAGCAGAGAGCTGGCCTGGAAGAGGGGCAATAACAGATGTCTTTTTAAGGCTACACTTTCCCCCTGAGCATGACTTTAACTGTATCCTACAGGGGTTGATATGTCATATTTTTGCTATCATTTTGCATTTTTCTGTATTGTGATCTCTTCTTTGAAATCACAAGGTTATTTAGACATCAGAGCCTTTTAGAAGTCAAATTATTTGCTGGTCAGAGAACTTGATTTTAATTTCTTGAAAGCTAATGAGACTTGCTTTTATGGACCAATTTATGGTCAAGTTTACTGAATGTTCTACACATCATTGAAACAGAATATGTACTCTGAAAACGTTGGATACAATATTTTTTATAAGTTAAGGTCACAGTTTCCTTATTCCTAGGACTGAATGTGGAGGCATTTGAAGCTAGCTTGATTCTTTTTTACTCTTCAGATAAGATCTATATGTCCCACTCCCTTTAGATACTCTGGAGTTAATTTTCTTTGATGTACTTAGTGGATTCAGCATACGTGTTTTTTAAAGATTTATTTATTTCTTTGAAAAGCAGAATTACAGCAAGGCAGAGGCAGAGGCAGAGGCAGAGAGAGAGAGAGAGAGAGAGATAGAGAGATCTTCCATCCGCTGATTCACTCTCCAGATGGCTGCAGTTGAGGACTTAGGCCATCTTCTACTGCTTTCCCAGGCCATAGCAGAGAGCCAGATCAGAAGTGGAGCAGCCGGGACTCAAACCAGCACCCATATGGTGCTGCAAGTGGCGGCTTTATCTGCTATGCCACAGTGCCGGCCCCAATAAGTATTAATTAAATACAGTGTGTCCTTTAATTCTATTGGTTCAAATCTTCTTTCAGGCTTTTTAAAAAATGATTTATTTGTTTATTTGAAAATCAAAGTTACAGAGAAAAAAGGGAGAGACAGAGATTTTCCACCGACTGGTTCACTCCCCAGAAGGTCACAAATGCCAGCATTGGGCCAGGCCAGAGTCAGCAGCCAGGAGCTTCTTCCAGGTCTCTCCTGAGGGTAGCAGGAGCTCAATCACTTGGGCCATCTTCTGCTGCTTTCCCAGGCCATTAGCAGGGAGCTGGATAGAAAGTGGAGCAGCAAGAAAACGAACCATTGGCTACATGGGCCTGCACAGCAAGTGGAGGCCTTACCCGCTACATCACAGTGCCGGCCCTTCAGGAGCTTTTCGACATAGCTTTGAATGTTTTTATTCACACTTTGTTCTATTCTGTTCTTTAAAAAACACGTTATACCATTAAGCTTCCATCTGTGTTCTCGTTCTATTAATTTTTCTCTATTCCAGTCTTTATATTAATTTTCATATCATTTTGCTCAGTTTTCTCAAGATATCATGAATATCTTGACTGCATTTACAACATTGGCAGTGCTATTATTCCCATCAAGGCCTTTCTTTTTCTTTCCTTCCTAGATTTGTTTGTTTATTTTAAAGGCACAGCCATACAGAGAGAGAGAGAGATGGAGAGAGAGAGAGAGAGAGAGAGAGAGAGATGGAGAGAGAGATGGAGATAGAGGGAGAGAGAGGGAGAGAGAGGGAGAGAGTGGGAGAGAGTGGGAGAGAGAGGGAGAGAGGAGAGAGGGAGAGAGGGAGAGAGATGAGATAGATCTCTGACTGCTTATTCACTCCCCAAATGCCTGCATTGGCCAGGGTTGGGCCAGGACCAAGCCATCTGGGAGCTCCATCTGGGCCTCCCAAGCAGGTAGCAGTGGCTCAAGGACTTGGGCCATTGTCCACTGCCTTCCCTGGTGCAAGGCCTTTATTTCTGTGAAATGAATGGTCTCACTGAGAAAAGTGGTTGTGAAGAAATGGTGGAAGATGTCCCGAAAGTAATGACGCTGGCAAAGAAATAAATTATATTAAAGGAACTCTTGGAAGTATTTTATGACATTGAAAGAGCAAAGAATAAAATGATGGGAGCTGGTCCAGGTCTAGAAAGAAGTGTGACAATTTGTGAAGATATTGAGAAGATACTCTTTAAAAAGAATCATTTATTTATTTGAAAGGTAGAGAGATAAAGAGAGAGCTCCCATACGCTGGCTCCCTCCCCAATACTTGTAAGAGTTGGGCTGGGCTGAGGCAGGGGATGCAGTCCAGATCTCTCACAGGGATAGCAGGAACCCAATCGTTTGAGCCATCACCACCACCTCCCAGTTTCTGCCTTTGCAAGAAGCTGGAGTTAAGAGCCTGAGCTAGGAACTGAATGCAGGTACTCTGATATGGGATGTAGTTGTCCTAACCAGTGTCTTCACCACTAGGCCAAATGCTCACTGCAGAAGATAATTCTAAGTTACACAATGAAGACAAAAATGGGAAGCATTGCTCAAACTACTCTATAAATTTTTACAAAACAGTAAAACACTTTAAATTTAAATAGTTTTAAGACTTAAAATTATAGTACACTAAAGAAATATTAGTCTTACTTTATTATTCTTCCTTATACACTTATAACTGATGATAGAGAAATTTTAATATCTTGACAAAAATTTTAAAAGTCACAAAACATAATTTTTCTCATTGATTAGTAAGATTGCTTTGCATGTGTTCAGTTTGAGTAGTTTTATGATTCCCACACCATGAGGCAGAGCGAGGATCGCATCTATTTCAAATGCTGTAATATTTTATTTTGTTTTATGTTTTAGAATGTATTATTTTGGAGTATGTCAAGATTCATTTACATTCACCTATAGATTCACCTGCAATTGCTTTTCCATCCTCCTGTGTGAAATGTGCTGCTTCAGATGATCCTTTTCCATTTGTCTTAATATTTCCCTTTGGCAATTGCTTTCCTATGTGCCTAATGGTAGTGAAATCTCTCAAATTCTTGTTTGCTTGAAATATTTTCATTTTCAATTAAAAATATTTTTATTGAGTAGACAGACATTTACTATTTTTATTTTTTGTTTTGCTCTGCAGATATTTTTCCATTTTTATGCATCTCATCATTTATGTTGAAATACCAGCTATCAGTCATCCTATTTTGTATTTGAAAGCATTATGTATTTTTTCCTCTTGCTTTTTTATGATTTTCTTTTTATCTTTTTTAGTATTATTTTTGCACATAAGACACAGTTTATTCTTAAGAACAGTGATGAAAAATTTGCCATTCTTGCATCTTACTCTTTGTTTTCTTTTATAAATTACATTTATATTCCAGTGGCTGATAAAGTTTAGATGCAGTTGGGTCCCAATGATATAGGAAAGCAGTGTTTAAGAGCAACAAACTAGAGATCAGATGAGTATGACATTAAAAAGAATGTTTCTTTAGATTTTTATCTATTTATTCTATAAGTGAAACTGCATGAGAGCGTGTGCTTCCTGTGTGTGCAGAGGGGTTTCCCTTCGATCACACCCATAAGCTCTTGGAGCGTCTGCCCATGTTGGTCTGTTAAACAGTTCTGACCTTTGATTCACTGTTGTGTCTACACTGGCATTGTAGGAGATAATATTATTTATGCAAAAATTACTTTGCAAACTACAAAGGTGAATACTGTTACTGCCATAAAGTGAGGTCCTAATTATTTCCTTAATTAGACAATTTTATTTTTATTTTTTGGCTTTTAGCATTTTGCTGTGATGTGCCTTGATCCAGCAGTTTTCTTCAAATCTTTTGAGGTTTGAAGTATTTCTGTGATGATGACTTAAAGATATTGAACATTTCATTTTTTTTTAAATTTATTTGACAGGTAGAGTAAGTAAGAGAGAGAGAGAGAAAGGTTTTCCTTCCATTGGTTCACCCCCCAAAAGGCTGCTATGGCCGGCGCTGCGCCAATCCGAAATCAGGAGCAAGGTGCTTCCTCCTGGTCTCCCATGTAGGTGCAGGGCCCAAGCACTTGGGCCATCCTCCACTGCCTTCCTGGGCCACAGCAGAGAGCTGGCCTGGAAGAGGAGCAACTGGGACTAGAACCTGGCACCCATATGGGATGCTGGCACCGCAGGCAGAGGATTAACCAAGTGAGCCATGGTTCCGGCCCCTCCTTTTTTTTTTTTTTTTAAGATTTTATTTATTTTTTTTTTTCATTTGAGAGGTAGAGTTACAGACAGTAAGAGGGAGAGACAGAAGGGTCTTCCCTCCACTGGTTCACTCCCCAAATGGCTGCAACGGCCGGAGCTGTGCCAATCCAAAGCCAGGAGCCAGACACCTCCTCCCAGTCTCCCATGTGCGTGCAGGGGCCCAAGGACTTGGGCCATTCTCCACTGCTTTTCCAGGCCATAGCAAAGAGCTGGATAAACATTTCCTTTTTTTTAAACTTTTATTTAATAAATGTAAATTTCCAAAGTCCAGTTTATGAATTACAATGGCTTCCCACATAACTTCCCTCCCACCCGCAACCCTCCCATCTCCTGCTCCCTCTCCCATTCTATTCACATCAAGATTCATTTTCAATTATCTTTATATACAAAAGATCAATTTAGTGTAAGTTAAGTAAAAATTTCAACAGTTTGTACCCACACAGAAACACAAAGTGTAAAATACTGTTTCAGTACTAGTTATAGTGTTAATTCACATTGTACAACACATTAAGGACAGAGATCCTACATGAGGAGTAAGTGCACAGTGACTCCTGTTGTTGACTTAACAATTTGACACTCTTGTTTATGGCATCAGTAATCACCCTAGGCTATTGTCATGAGTTGCCAAGGCTATGGAAGCCTTTTGAGTTCGCTGACTTTGATCTTATTTAGACAAGGTCATAGTCAAAGTGGAAGTTCTCTCCTCCCTTCAGAGAAAGGTACCTCCTTCTTTGATGGCCTGCTCTTTCCACTGGGATCTCACTCGCAGAGATCTTTCATTTAGGTCTTTTATTTATTTATTTATTTATTTTTTTTGCCAGAGTGTCTTGGCTTTCCATGCCTAAAATACTCTCATGGGCTCTTCAGCCAGATCCGAATGCCTTAAGGGCTAATTCTGAGGCCAGAGTGCTGTTTAGGACATCTGCCATTCTATGAGTCTGCTGTGTATCCCACTTCCCATGTTGGATCGTTCTCTCCTTCTTAATTCTATCAGTTAGTATTAGCAGACACTAGTTTTGTTTATGTGATCTCTTTGACTCTTAGAACTATCATTATGATCAATTGTGAACTGAAATTGATCACTTGGACTAGTGAAATGGCAATGGTACATGCCACCTTGATGGGATTGAATTGGAATCCCCTGGCACGTTTCTAACTCTACCGTTTGGAGCAAGTCCAATTGAGCATGTCCCAAATTGTATATCTCCTCCCTCTCTTATTCCCACTCTTAGATTTAACAGAGATCACTTTTCAGTTAAATTTAAACACCTAAGAATAATTGTGTGTTAATTACAGAGTTCAACCAATAGTATTATGTAGAACAAAAAAATACTATAAGGGATAAAGTATTAAATTGTACATCAACAGTCAGGACAAGGGCTGATCAAGTCACTGTTTCTCATAGTGTCCATTTCACTTCAACAGGTTTTCTTTTTGGTGCTCAGTCAGTTGTCACTGATCAGGGAGAACATATGATATTTGTCCCTTTGGGACTGGCTTAATTCACTCAGCATGATGTTTTCCAGATTCCTCCATTTTGTTGCAAATGACCAGATTTCTTTTTTATTTTTATTTTTTTACTGCTGTATAGTATTCTATAGAGTACATGTTCCATAATTTCTTTATCCAGTCTACTGTTGATGGGTATTTAGGTTGGTTCCAGGTCTTAGCTATTGTGAATTGAGCTGCAATAAACATTAAGGTGCAGACAGCTTTTTTTTGTTTGCCAATTTAATTTCCTTTGGGTAAATTCCAAGGAGTGGGATGGCTGGGTTGTATGGTAGGGTTATATTCAGGTTTCTGAGGAATCTCCAGACTGACTTCCATAGTGGCTTTACCATGAACATTTCCTTTTAATATTACTTCTCGAATCCTTTTTCTCTTCTTTTTCTTGTAATCCAATCATAGTTATGCTGTATCTTTGTGTTATATATTTCTTATTTTTCATTCCATGCTTTAGGTTGAATATATTTTTTAAAGACTTTATTTATTTATTTATTTGAGAGGCAGAATTACAGAGAGAGAAGAGGGAGAGACAGAAAGGTCTTCAATCCATTGGTTACTCCCCAAATGTCCTCAATGGCCAGAGCTGAGCTAATTGGAAGTCAAGAGCCAGGGACTTCTTCCGGATCTTCCATGTGGGTGCAGGGACCCAAGCACTTGGGGTATCTTCCACTGCTTTCCCAGACCATAAGCAGAGAGCTGGATGGGAAGAGAAGCAGCCAGGATACTAACTGGCGCCCATTTGTGATGCCAGCGACCTAGGCAGAGGCTTCACTTACTACGTCAGGGTGCCGGCCCCAAATATTTTCTTCTGACATATCTTCCAGTATACTAATTTGGCTTTGAGCTATGTCTAACCAGATGTTAAACTTACACATTTACATTTTTATTTTTATTATTGACGTGTAAAGTTCTAGAGTCTCCAATTCTTTTGAAATAGTTTCCAGTTCTATTAAGAAATTATCTCTCATCATGTAAATTTTTTAACCTACTAATTAAAGTTATTTTAAAGTCTATGTCTTCTAACTCCAATATCTAAATCTTTGGTGGTTCATTTTCTGTTGTTTGCTTTTGTGATTTTTCCCCATAAATTTCTGCGTTTCTGTATGCCTGGTTATCTTTTAGCGATGCAAGGCTGGGTTTTAGGCTTTATGAAGGCTGATCTATTCCCAAGTATCTCATCCTTCTAGGAAGAAGTTCTTCAGAGCTCCTGCTTCTGATGTTTACTAGGGATCACCATGGTCGGTTGTCACTGAACTCTTAATTTTTAGTTCTTTAGCTCTATGAGGCTGCTTAAGACCCAGGTTAGTTTCTTACTCTCTGAGGTGTTGCTTAAAATTCAGCAAATACATCAGGGGAAAACACACTGTTTTGGGGATTTCTTATGTCTCCTCAAGTCCTATTTGCATGGAAATATATTACAACATCTCTAAACACATTTTTTTTTTTTTTTAAATTTTTTTTTTTTTTTTTTTTTTTGACAGGCAGAGTGGACAGTGAGAGAGAGAGACAGAGAGAAAGGTCTTCCTTTGCCGTTGGTTCACCCTCCAATGGCCGCCGCGGTCGGCGCGCTGCAGCCAGCGCACTGCGCCGATCCGATGGCAGGAGCCAGGAGCCAGGTGCTTTTCCTGATCTCCCATGGGGTGCAGGGCCCAAGCACCTGGGCCATCCTCCACTGCACTCCCTGGCCACAGCAGAGGGCTGGCCTGGAAGAGGGGCAACCGGGACAGAATCCGGCGCCCCGACCGGGACTAGAACCCGGTGTGCCGGCGCCGCTAGGCGGAGGATTAGCCTAGTGAGCCGCGGCGCCGGCCCTCTAAACACATTTTAAAAATCCAGCCGGTGCTACGGCTCAATAGGCTAATCCTCTGCCTAGCGGCGCCAGCACACCGGGTTCTAGTCCTGGTTGGGGTGCTGGATCCTGTCCCGGTTGCCCCTCTTCCAGGCCAGCTCTCTGCTGTGGCCAGGGAGTGCAGTGGAGGATGGCCCAAGTGCTTGGGCCCCGCACCCTATGGGAGACCAGGAGAAGCACCTGGCTCCTGCCTTCGGATAGGCACGGTGTGCTGGCCGCATCGCGCCGGCAGCGACGGCCATTGGAGGGTGAACCAACGGCAAAAGGAAGACCTTTCTCTCTGTCTCTTTCTCTCTCACTGTCCACTCTGCCTGTGTTAAAAAAAAAATCCAGCTCCTCTAGTTATTCTCAGACCTGGTCGATGTGATGTAAACTAGCCTGCCACAGCCAGAAGCAACGTTTTGGGTCTCAGTAAGAATTCTTGAGTCAGAAATTTATAGTAAAAATTGTAGCCCTATTCTTTAGTAAGCATGTGACCAAAGAAAATATACTTAGCCTTTCTGCACTTATGCTTTTCTTATGCAAGTAATGGAAACTATAATCTCTGCTTTGTAGAGGTATTTTTTTAGTGTTAAATTATGGTTAAATAATACACCTAAAATGGTTGGCAGAATGTCTAGAGCATACTTAGTATTTATATTTAAGTATTTTTCATCATCAAGAAAATAGTATTTCGTAATACATGGATGCTAAAAAGAATTCAATGTGAGTATATAAAACCTTTTATAGTTTATAATTTACCAGAGAAGTAAAAAATTATTTGTGAAGTATATTGACTAGTATTGATGGGCTAGGCACTGTGCTAAATGCCCATATGTATTATGTCATTCAATATTTACAATAGCCATGTGATGCTGGAACTCTTATTTCCTAATTTTACAAATGAGGTTGGGAAAGTTTGCATGATTCATCCATGATCATGATCATGGTCACATAGTGAGCAGTCAGAAAACCCGTATCCAGTTTTGACTCTGACCAATTCCAGAGCTAGAATTTTTCACCAAAAAAAATGTCACTTTTGCAAAATCTTGCACAGACCATGGAATCAAGAAGGTAGCTGGTATATATTTATTAGCACACTGACATCCACACCAATAAGATATGTTGGCACAGTAACAAAGCAATGAAGAGCAATTTAAGAGCAAGATTTTTTAATGCCAGGGACCCTGAGGATTTTATTGTTGATTTTTATTTGTTTTCATTTTATTTGAAAAGTAAATACAGAGCAAGAGAGACAGACAGGTGGAGAGAGACCATCTATTGCTGGTTCAGAAGCACTTACGGCCGGCGCCGCGGCTCACTAGGCTAATCCTCAGCCTAGTGGTGCCGGAACACCGGGTTCTAGTCCCAGTCGGGGCGCCGGATTCTGTCCCGGATGCCCCTCTTCCAGGCCAGCTCTCTGCTGTGGCCAGGGAGTGCAGTGGAGGATGGCCCAAGTGCTTGGACCCTGCACCCCATGGGAGACCAGGAGAAGTACCTGGCTCCTGCCATCGGATCAGTGTGGTGCACCGGCCGCGGCGGCCATTGGAGGGTGAACCAATGGCAAAAGGAAGACCTTTCTCTCTGTCTCTCTCTCTCTCACTGTCCACTCTGCCTGTCAAATAAATAAATAAATAAATAATTAAAAAAAAAAAGCACTTAACCTCTAGGACTGGGCTAGGTCAAAGTCAGGAGCCAGTAAGTCAATCTGGGTCTCTCATGGGGGCGGCAGGTGCTGCCTCCAGCGATTAGAGGAGTATTGAATAGGAGTGGAGCTGTGCACTCCCATATGGGAACTGGGCATTGTACTCAGTGACTTATCTGCTGTGCCACATGTCTGCTCCCAAGAACAGGATTTTTGACTTGTCACAGAGGAAGTGAGAACTTATTAGGATGGACTGGCATAAATGAGAGTGAGAACAAATTAAAAACTTAATCATAAATAGAAGTTTTAACCCATAATCTAGAAACAAGCCCTTATTGCCACAAAAGTCCAAAAATGATCAATGGAAGGTGCCATGGCTTGGGCCAATGCTGCACTTTCCCCTGTACTTACATGTGAGTCATTTTACTCAAGTTGTAGAAGGACTGCGATTCCAGCCGCTGCAGAGTTGTGTCTATAGATAAGTAGCTGAACATCACAAAAATAGAAAGCAAAATAGAAAGTAAGTAGGGTTCTGAACGTCAAACATGCTATTTTTGACACAAATTCTTTGTCAGGGGCTTCCCAGATCATTCAATGCGTACAACCTTCATTATGTTAAAACAATGACTACTTGTTTTTAGATGCTGTGGATACTTGAACATCTTAACATGTTATGTCCTATTCATCTAAATGTCTCTTACTTCCTTCTGAAGCTTTTGCCAACTTCCTGATTATTTTTAATTTCTCATAAGATGTCTACATAACACCATGGACTTCTCCTTTCACTAACTGCTATAGGGCAACTCTCCAATCATTTGGATGAGATTTGATCTATGTTGTCCCAGTAGACTAAGTGCTCCCAAGAGAACTGGATGTTTTTGACCACTGAATCTTGAGTGCTTTTCCTAGTGATCATATATGTATCGGACACTCAAAATATGTAAGCTAATGAGTGAATAAATGGTGTATTACTCAACAAAAATGAAAGCATTAGAAAAGAAGAATAGAATGAATAAAAACCTTTTTAATGGAGCATCTAGTACATGGGATTAGCAATGTGGTTTCAAAGATGAAGAGAGAGCTACAGTTCTTTGGTAAAACATCTTATAGGGTGGTAACTACGTGGTCTCTTGACTTCTCATTTTGATTTTGAATGAGGCTGGAAAATTTAAGATTTGCTTCAAACTTTGCAAGCAAATGACAACTCAAATAAAAGTTTTAAGTACTGAAAAAATAGAAGAGAAACTCCTAAATACAACTTGCCAAGTATGTGTAAGGACTAATGTTTCAACTAGTTTCTTCAAATTCCATCTTGTAATGAGGATGACTAATACAGACAAATGTAATGACATTTTCTTTTGTGAAGTATCTCTGTGACATTTGGGAAAATTAATGATTAGCAGATGGTGTTCAGCTGTAGCCATAGCAGAAATTCTCAACCCTGGACATGCAGTTGAACTACCTGGGTTTTCGTAAAACAGATATCCAAGACTCTGTCTAGGATAATTAAATCAAGTTTATGAGGGATGGAGTGAGCATTTTTACTTTTCAAAAGCTTCCTGGGTGATTAATGGGCAAGTAAGGTTGAGAACCACTGGCCTATAGTTTGAATTGAATCTGCCCATAAAATATTTTCAGGGACACAATGTTTATATGGGGAGCATTAATTGTTCCATTCTGAGTTTTCAGCATTGTTACTGTGAATATTCTAATGGTCCTCTGCTTTCTGTTTTGAAATACCTATTCTCTAAGCAATTATCTTTTTATTTACCAGGTCTCCCAATCCTTTGCCCTTTGTGGATAATAACATTAAGAACACATTGAGGCCGGCGCCGCCGCTCACTAGGCTAATCCTCCGCCTTGTGGTGCCGGCACACCGGGTTCTAGTCCCGGTCGGGGTGCCAGATTCTGTCCCAGTTGCCCCTCTTCCAGGCCAGCTCTCTGCTGTGGCCCAGGAAGGCAGTGGAGGCTGGCTCAAGTACTTGGGCCCTGCACCCGCATGGGAGACCAGGAAAAGCACCTGGCTCCTGGCTTTGAATCAACGCGATGCGCCGGCCGCAGCGCGCCAGCCACAGCAGCCATTGGAGGGTGAACCAACGGCAAAGGAAGACCTTTCTCTCTGTCTCTCTCTCTCACTGTCCACTCTGCCTGTCAAAAAAAAGAGAACACATTGAAAAGAAATAATTTACTGTATAGAGACTGCAAGATTTATCATGAGTTAAACTGAGCCATCCAAAAGAGTAAGATTCATTTTGAAAGTTGCTAGCTAGTTTTCCTAACCATGCATTTTATCTATTGCTCCAAATTTTCTGCTGGGTTTCTTAGTTAAGAAATGTAGGCCTTTCTTAAGGTTTTGGAGGGATAGTCTTTCAGCACATATCTTTCTTGTTTCTCCAATCTAGTGTCACTTTCTTGAAGAGCTGCTGTAGACTGGCTGTGGAGACAACTTGTTGGATCTATTTATTTAGTGGGATGAAAGTAGCATCTCCATGCTTACTTATCTCATTTTTATAACTAGGAAAATAACAGAGCCCCCCCCCCACCACTTCTTCAACTTCCTTTTTAACATGTACATTTTATGTAATCACTATGGTGACCATATCATTTAACATCCAACCCAGGATGTTTTTGTGAGTTAAAATATGGTGCTATTAATAATCATGCATAGTGATTTCCGGCAAGATGGCAGAATAGGAAGGGAGCACACTGATAGTCTGGGGAGAGATAGTTTAATAAAAGTGGAGATACTGCAGGTTCAAGGAAGAGTAGGGGAGGAAACAGCAGAAGAAACTCTTCCGGAACGCGTGACTCACAGCGGACCTGCGTGGAGAGCGTGGGAGCCCACAGTTTGGGACATCAGCGGCAGACTCAACACACCAGCGCTGGAACGCGAGGTGAGCCGAACCTCAATAGCCCGAGACACCGGCAGGCAAGCGGAGAGAGGAGACTAGAGGGAACGACCCCCGGGGGGGGAAGTTCACAAGGCTAACTGGAAGAGAGAGAGAGAGAGAAAAAAGGGTGACTAGTACGGACACGGGTTTCTCTCTCTCCGCTCACCTCTCAAGGGCGAGCAAGACAAAGAGCAGGCGCCATCTTGGACATACGTCATAAGCAGAGCGACCTCAGGTCTGCACCGGCCCTGAGCCTAGCAGAAAAACCTGACTCTGGGCGGGGCGAAATAACAGGAGATTAGGAGCTAGTAAATTTGTGGTGCTACTGAACTGAGACTGTGAAAAAAGAGACGGTGGGGGAGAGAACTCATGGAATTCACGTGAGCACTCTCCAGAGACGCTACAATTCCGTAACTTTGGCAACCCAGTGGGAGGCTGAAGGAGAATTTGAGCCCACTCTGAGGGCCGAACAGATTCCCTGTGTGGTCCTTGGGAAAGAGCTTCCGATCTCTGGCTCCTGTGGGTATATCATTTGCCTGCTAACTACCTCCAACTTCGTTCAGCTGTGCGGAATTACTTCCCTTTTGAATCAAAAAAAAAAGAGAGAGAGAGAGAGAGATTTACCACGCCTAACCTGGGAGTGTCACCTTTGGCACACCAAACAGAGCTCTCAGGCCACACCCATCTCAAGCCCTAAGGCTCCATCAAAAACAGATAGTCCACTTAATCTAGAGTCATAGTATAACAAGAAAAAGCACCACAGTGAATAAACCAAATATCTCCAATATGCCAAATAACAAACGCAAAAACCGAGGTAATAAAAACAAGGAAGTCACCATGACGCCCTCAAATGAAAAAGACACCCCAATTCAAGATTATGAAGATGATGACATAGAAGAAATGCAAGAAGCAGATCTCAAAAAATTGATAAGAACATTAAGAAGTTCTCAAAAACAAATTCTGGAACTACACAAATCCTTAATGGACAAGATAGAAAATCTCTCTCGTGAAAATGAAATATTAAGGAGGAATCAAAATGAAACGAAACAACTAGTACAACAGGAAACTGTGATAGTGACTGAAGTGAAGAATTCAATAGATCAAATGAAAAACACAATAGAGAGCCTTACAAACAGAATGGGTGAAGCAGAAGAGAGAATATCGGACTTAGAAGACAGAGAACAGGAAAGGATACAGTCAGACCAAAGAAAAGAAGAGGAAATTAGAAATCTGAAACATATTGTCGGGAATCTTCAGGATACTATTAAAAAACCCAACATTCGGGTTCTAGGAGTTCCTGAAGGCATGGAGAGGGAGAAAGGATTAGAAGGCCTTTTTAGTGAGATAGTAGCAGAAAATTTCCCAGGTTTGGAGAAGGACAGAGAAATCCTAGTACAGGAAGCCCACAGAACCCCTAATAAACACGACCAAAAGAGATCCTCACCACGACACGTTGTAATTAAACTCTCCACAGTGAAACATAAAGAAAAGATCCTAAAATGTGCAAGAGAGAAACGTCAGATTACTCTCAGAGGATCTCCAATCAGACTCACAGCTGACTTCTCATCAGAAACTCTAAAAGCTAGGAGGGAATGGCGAGATATAGCCCAGGTACTAAGAGAGAACAACTGCCAGCCCAGAATATTATATCCTGCAAAGCTATCATTTGTGAATGAAGGTGAAATAAAGACTTTTCATTGCAAACAGAAATTGAAAGAATTTGTTGCCACTCGTCCAGCCCTGCAAAAGATGCTTAAAGATGTGTTACACACAGAAACAAAGAAACACGGTCATCAATATGAAAGAAGGTAAAGGAAGGAAACCAAGGAAGGAAACCTCACAGCAAAAGATCACAGGGAATTCAAAGCATATATTAGAACTTATCTTTGGCAAATGGCAGGGCAAAGTTACCACTTATCATTAGTCACTTTGAACGTGAATGGCCTGAACTGTCCAGTTAAAAGACACCGATTGGCTGATTGGGTTAAGGAACAAAACCCATCTATTTGCTGCTTACAAGAAACACATCTTTCCAACAAAGATCCATACAGACTGAAAGTGAAAGGCTGGAAAAAGATATACCATGCCAACAGAAATGAAAAAAGAGCGGGCGTAGCCATCTTAATATCGGACAACATAAACTTTACCACAAAAACTGTTAAGAGAGACAAAGAGGGACACTATATCATGATTAAGGGATCAATTCAACAGGAAGATATAACAATTATCAATGTATATGCACCTAACTACAGGGCACCAGTTTATCTAAAGGATTTATTAACGGACTTAAAGGGAGACTTAGACCCCAATACAGTAGTACTGGGGGACTTCAATACTCCACTCTCAGAAATAGACAGATCATCCGGTCAGAAGATCAACAAGGATACAGTAGATTTAAACGACACTATAGCCCAAATGGATCTAACAGATATATACAGAACTTTCAATCCTACAGCTAAAGATTTTACATTCTTCTCAGCAGTACATGGAAGCTTCTCTAGGATTGACCACATACTAGGCCATAAAGCGAGTCTCAGCAAATTCAAAAGAATTAGAATCATACCATGCAGCTTCTCAGACCATAAAGGAATGAAGTTGGAAATGAACAACTCAGGAATCCCTAGAGCATACGCAAACACATGGAGATTGAACAACATGCTCCTGAATCAACAATGGGTCATAGAAGAAATCAAAAGAGAAATCAAAAATTTTCTGGAAGTAAATGAGGATAACAGCACAACATACCAAAACTTATGGGACACAGCAAAAGCAGTGTTAAGAGGAAAGTTTATATCAATAGGTGCCTACATCAAGAAATTGGAAAGACACCAAATAGATGAGCTTTCAATTCACCTCAAGGATCTAGAAAACCTACAGCAAATCAGACCCAAATCTAGTAGGAGAAGAGAAATAATTAAAATCAGAGAAGAAATCAACAGGATTGAATCAAGAAAAACATTACAAAAAATCAGCCAAACGAAGAGCTGGTTTTTTGAAAAAATAAACAAAATTGACACCCCATTGGCCCAACTAACTAAAAAAAGAAGAGAAAAGACCCAAATCAATAAAATCAGAGATGAAAAAGGAAATGTAACAACAGACACCACAGAAATAAAAAGAATCATCAGAAATTACTACAAGGACTTGTATGCCAGCAAACAGGGAAACCTATCAGAAATGGATAGATTCCTGGACACATGCAACCTACCTAAATTGAACCAGGAAGACATCGAAAACCTAAACAGACCCATAACTGAGACAGAAATTGAAACAGTAATAAAGGCCCTCCCAACAAAGAAAAGCCCAGGACCAGATGGATTCACTGCTGAATTCTACCAGACGTTTAAAGAAGAACTAACTCCAATTCTTCTCAAACTATTCAGAACAATCGAAGAAGAGGGAGTCCTCCCAAATTCTTTCTATGAAGCCAGCATCACCTTAATTCCTAAGCCGGAAAAAGATGCAGCACTGAAAGAGAATTACAGACCAATATCCCTGATGAACATAGATGCAAAAATCCTCAATAAAATTCTCGCCAATAGAATGCAACAACACATCAGAAAGATCATCCACCCAGACCAAGTGGGATTCATCCCTGGTATGCAGGGATGGTTTAATGTGCGCAAGACAATCAATGTGATACACCACATTAATAGACTGCAGAAGAAAAACCATATGATTATCTCAATAGATGCCGAGAAAGCATTTGATAAAATACAACACCCGTTCATGATGAAAACTCTAAGCAAACTGGGTTTGGAAGGAACATTCCTCAATACAATCAAAGCAATCTATGAAAAACCCACAGCCAACATCCTATTGAATGGGGAAAAGTTGGAAGCATTTCCACTGAGATCTGGGACCAGACAGGGATGTCCACTCTCACCACTGCTATTCAATATAGTTCTGGAGGTTCTAGCCAGAGCTATTAGGCAAGAAAAAGAAATTAAAGGGATACAAATTGGGAAGGAAGAGCTCAAACTATCCCTTTTTGCAGATGACATGATTCTTTATTTAGAGGACCCAAAGAACTCTACTAAGAGACTATTGGAACTCATAGAAGAGTTTGGCAAAGTAGCAGGGTATAAAATCAATGCACAAAAATCAACAGCCTTTGTATACACAGACAATGCCATGGCTGAGGAAGAACTTCTAAGATCAATCCCATTCACAATAGCTACAAAAACAATCAAATACCTTGGAATAAACTTAACTAAAGACGTTAAAGATCTCTACGATGAAAATTACAAAATCTTAAAGAAAGAAATAGAAGAGGATACCAAGAAATGGAAAAATCTTCCATGCTCATGGATTGGAAGAATCAATATCATCAAAATGTCCATTCTCCCAAAAGCAATTTACAGATTCAATGCAATACCAATCAAGATACCGAAGACCTTCTTCTCAGATCTGGAAAAAATGGTGCTGAAATTTATATGGAGGCACAAGAGACCTCGAATAGCTAAAGCAATCTTGTACAACAAAAACAAAGCCGGAGGCATCACAATACCAGATTTCAGGACATACTACAGG
Organism: Oryctolagus cuniculus; assembly: GCF_964237555.1. Lineage (NCBI taxonomy): Eukaryota > Metazoa > Chordata > Mammalia > Lagomorpha > Leporidae > Oryctolagus > Oryctolagus cuniculus. Next base: position 26,890,127 of record NC_091451.1, on the reverse strand, counting down.
ACAGTTGTAATTAAAACAGCATGGTACTGGTACAGAAACAGATGGATAGACCAATGGAACAGAATTGAAACACCAGAAATCAACCCAAACATCTACAGCCAACTTATATTTGATCAAGGATCTAAAACTAATTCCTGGAGCAAGGACAGTCTATTCAATAAATGGTGCTGGAAAAATTGGATTTCCACGTGCAGAATCATGAAGCAAGACCCCTACCTTACACCTTACACAAAAATCCACTCCACATGGATTAAAGACCTAAATCTACGACCTGACACCATCAAGTTACTAGAGAACATTGGAGAAACCCTTCAAGATATTGGCACAGGCAAAGAATTTCTGGAAAAGACCCGGGAGGCACAGGCAGTCAAAGCCAAAATCAACTATTGGGATTGCATCAAATTGAGAAGTTTCTGTACTGCAAAAGAAACAGTGAGGAGAGTGAAAAGACAACCGACAGAATGGGAAAAAATATTTGCAAACTATGCAACAGACAAAGGGTCAATAACCAGAATCTACAAAGAGATCAAGAAACTCCACAAAAACAAAACCAACAACCCAATTAAGAGATGGGCCAAGGACCTCAATAGACATTTTTCAAAAGAGGAAATCCAAATGGCCAACAGGCACATGAAAAAATGTTCAAGGTCATTAGCAATCAGGGAAATGCAAATCAAAACCACAATGAGGTTTCACCTCACCCCGGTTAGAATGGCTCACATGCAGAAATCTACCAACAACAGATGCTGGCGAGGATGTGGGGAAAAAGGGACACTAACCCACTGTTGGTGGGAATGCAAACTGGTCAAGCCACTATGGAAGTCAGTCTGGAGATTCCTCAGAAACCTGAAGATAACCCTACCGTTCGACCCAGCCATCCCACTCCTTGGAATTTACCCAAAGGAATTTAAATTGGCAAACAAAAAAGAGGTCTGCACCCTAATGTTTATTGCAGCTCAATTCACAATAGCTAAGACCTGGAACCAACCTAAATGCCCATCAACGATAGACTGGATAAAGAAATTATGGGATATGTACTCTTTAGAATACTCTACCGCAGTAAGAAACAACGAAATCCAGTCATTTGCAACAAAATGGAGGAATCTGGAACACATCATGCTGAGTGAAATAAGCCAGTCCCAAAGGGACAAATACCATATGTTCTCCCTGATCGGTGACGACTGACTGAACACCAAGAGGGAAACCTGTTGGAGTGAGGTGGACACTATGGGAAATGGTGGCTTGATCAGCATAGCCCTGACTGTTAATGAACAACTAAATACATTATCCCTCTTAGTAGTTTTTTTTATCTGTTCTACTTAATATGACTGGTTTAGATCTGTAATTGATGCACAGTTATTCTTAAGTGTTGAAAATTAACTGAAATGTGATCCCTGTTGAACATGGTGGTGGGAATGGGAGAGGGAAGAGATGTATAATTTGGGACATGCTCAGGCTGACTTGCCCCAAGTGGTGGAGTTGGAAGCATACCAGGGGATTCCAATTCAATCCCATCGAGGTGGCATGTACCAATGCCATCTCACTGTTCCAGGTGATCAGTTTCAGTTCACAGTTGGTCATGGTGAAGGGACTGGGAGTCAAAGGGAGCACATAGACAAGTCTAGTACCTGCTAACGCTAACTGATGGAGTAAATAAAGGGGAGAGTGATCCAACATGGGAAGTGAGAATCTCAGCAGACTCATAGAATGGCAGATGTCCTAAATAGCACTCTGGCCTCAGAATCAGCCCTAAAGGCATTCGGAACTGGCTGAAAAGCTCATGAGAGTATTTCAGGCATGGAAAGCCAAGACACTCTGGCAAAAGATCTCTGCGAGTGAGAGCCCAGTGGAAAGAACAGGCCATCAAAGAAGGAGGTACCTTCCTCTGAAGGGAGGAGAGAACCTCCACTTTGACTATGAGCTTGTCTAAACAAGATAAGAATCGGAGAACTCAGAGGGCTTCCATAGCCTTGGAAACTCATGACTGGAGCATAGGGAGATTACTGATGCCATAGACAGGAGTGTCAATTGGTAAAGTCAACAACAGGAGTCACTGTGCACTTACTCCTCATGTAGGATCTCTATCCTTAATGTGCTGTACATTGAGATTTAATGCTATAACGAGTACTCAAACAATATATTTCACTTTGTGTTTCTATGGGGGTGCAAACTGTTGAAATCCTTACTTAATGCATACTAAACTGATCCTCTGTAAAAAAAAAAAAAAAAGAAAAAGAAATTATCAATTCCCAACTTGACTCTCACTGGGATTAAACATGACAATAGGTCTGCTCTGATTTCATCATCATTTTAAAAAATCATCTATTATTTTTCACTTTATGTTTCTGTGTGGGAGCAAACTGTTGAAATCCATACTTAATGTATACTAAGCTGATCTTCTGTATATTAAGATAATCGAAAATGAATCTTGATGTGAATGGAAGGGGAGAGGGAGTGGGAAAGGGGAGGGTTGTGGGTGGGAGGGACGGTATGGGGGGAAAACCATTGTAATCCATAAGTCGTACTTTGGAAATTTATATGCATTAAATAAAAGTTTAAAAAAAAATAATCATGCATAGTAACAGGTGGGAATTTGCACTGTCCCAGGTAAGCCTAGGGCCTCCTACTCATCTGTCTCCTTCCACTGAGATAGCAGATCTTTAACTATATTCATGTATGTGTATGTGCTTTAAAAATATGTTGAACTGTTACTGTGTGTCAGATATCCTTCTGGATATTGACAAAACAGAGGTGTTCCCTAGTTTCAAGGAACTCACAGTAGTGGGAGATACAGATGGTGGAATGGGATAACATGACAAATCTGTCATGTTAGTATTCCGTAGATGTACTGGGAGCACTTAGTCCAGAGTGGAGAATCCAGCACAGTCCCACTGGAGGAAGCCTCAGTGGCACCTTCGATTCTTATCAGATGTCTCCTGTATCTCAGTTAACCCTTTTCTTACTGCCCATCACTTCTATTTCAGACCTTCTCAAATTTCTAACTCTGTCACTCCACACTTAGCTTTTAATAGATAACCTTCAAGTAGTTTGTAAAAGGTTGAAACCTTGAGTTGGAAGATCCTTGAAATATCCACCAATAAACTATTAATTTGCCTGCGTCTTCCCTATTTGTTACCATAATCCTCTTGTTACAATGTAAAAGCAGATCATTCTCCTATAGAAAGTCAATCCCTCTATTTGGACTCCCTCCCCTCCCACTCCCCACCCCCCAAACAAGAACTGTGTGCTCTTAAAATTCTTCTTTCTTCACTCTTTTGCTTTTCCGTCCCTACAGATCCTTTCCCCTAGTCCAAATTGCACTGACTTCTGTCTCAATCTCCACCTACATCTCTCCATGATTGTCCTCACACACCCAGAACTTCTAGTTCTCCAAACTCTACTTTCCCCCATCTCAGTTATTTCCTTCTAAATTAATAAAATGATTTACTTTTTTTTTACTACATTTTTTGCTCTTTGTCTATTCCCTCAATTTGAATATAAACTCCATGGGGGTGTGGATCTTTGTCCATTTGTTCCCTGAAGTATTCCCAGCTTGTATAACAATGATTAGCACATTTAGGGGCTGTGAATACATGTTTATCTAATGAATGAAAAAATAATGTCTATGATGTCTTAATGTCTACTGAATATTACTGCATCTGGAATGTGTCCCAGATTGAATTCCTAATGGACCTCCTGCCTCTCTACACCAAATACACAACCTTCTTCTCCTCTGTCTCATTGAATGTGCTCATCAATGCTTCTCATCAACAGAAACATAAATGCAACTTTTCTCTGTCTCCCTCCACCTCCAAACCAATCAAGGTTCAAGCTGGTCCATTCTTAGCTGTTCGTTCTTCACCTCTCTGTACCTTTTTCCTTTAATGTGCCGTTCCCTTTCTCCTGGGTGCTGCATCAGTCTCTTCACTGGCTTCCTAGATAGCAGCTTTGCTCTGCTTCAACTCCTCTCTCCCCAGAACTGCCAAGGGCTTCTTTCTTTCTTTCTTTCTTTCTTTCTTTCTTTCTTTCTTTCTTTCTTTCTTTCTTTCTTTCTTTCTTTCTTTCTTTCTTTCTTTCTTTCTTTCTTTCTTTCTCCTTCCTTCCTTCCTTCCTTCCTTCCTTCCTTCCTTCCTTCCTTCCTTCCTTCCTTCCTTCCTTCCTTCCTTCCATCTTTCCTTTTTGACAGGCAGAGTGCACAGCGAGAGAGACAGACAGAGAGGAAGGTCTTCCTTTTGCCGTTGGTTCACCCTGCAATGGCTGCTGCGGCCGATGTGCTGCGGCTGGCGCACCACGCTGATCTGAAGCCAGGAGCCAGCTGCTTCTCCTGATCTCCCATGGGGTGCAGGGCCCAAGGACCTGGGCCATCCTCCACAGCCTTCCCGGGCCACAGCAGAGAGCTGGCCTGGAAGAGGGGCAACCGGGACAGAATCCGGCGCCCCGACCGGGACTAGAACGCGGTGTGCCGGCGCCACAGGCGGAGGTTTAGCCTATTGAGCCACGGCGCCGGCCTAGGGCATGTTTCTAAAATAAAATCTCATCATTTCAGTTTCCTATTTGAAACTATACAAGGGCTTGATCATGAAGGAAGATTTCATACTCTTTCATATGACTCAAAAGACCTTGCATTGGCTTACGGTCCAAATTTATATTTTTCCACTGCCCTCCTTTCAGCCCAAGCTCCAGACCCCACAAATTTAAAGCATAGACTTTTCTCATTTGCTGTGAACTATCTTTCCAACTACTTCTTTGGTAGATAATTCAGATCATAGGTTAGGTACCATTTCTTTCATGAAGCCTTGCTTTACCACCTTTCAGTTCTTAGCAGGTACTATGCCCTTCACATGAGCCTCAATGGCACCCAATAACTGACCCCATCACAGGACTCATCACTGTCTTGGAATTGAAACTGGAGACTCCATGAATGTTGTCTGCTGTTACATATGGAGCATCTACCAAAGTGCTAGAACAAAGCATGCCACAGTAAATATTTGTTGAATGAATGAATGAGTGCAGCTACAGCTAGACTACTGACACATCAAAGTGAAGATACCAGATAAACAGCTGTATAAAGGAGCTGGTGGAAAGGAAAAGCTCAAGAGAAATGTGAGAATATTTTTTTAAACTTTGAGGATGTTCAGTGGTGGTGCTGTTGAAAGGATAAAGAGTAGAGGAAGAACTATTTTAAATGAAGATGATGTGTATTTTTTTCAGATATGCTGAGCTTAAAGTGCCTGTGGGTCTCCAATATTAAATATTTTACTTCAAAATTTATTTTTTACAAAGAAAGAGGGAGGGAAAGAGTTCAAGAGGTTTCCCATTTGCTAGTTCACTCCACCAAATTTCCCCAAAGGCTGAAGCCAGGGACTTACTCCAGGTCTCCCAAATGGGCAGATGGGACTCAACCACTTGGGCCATTCCCTGCTGCCCCTGAGGGTGCACATTAGCAGGAAGCTGGAAACAGAAGGGGAGCTGGAACTTGAACAAGGCACTCCAATACGGAGTGTGGGCGGCCCAAAATGGCTGCATCAAAATGGCTGCATCAAAATGGCTACCCCTAATTGCAATATTTGGAAGGAAGTTTGAAATGCAGGCCTGAATGGTACAAGTGAGTCAGGACTAAAGGTATTCATTTAGGAATTAGCTGTATTAGGGAACTGTGAAGCCGAAGAAAAGCAAGAATAGGGTGCCAAGAAGAAGGACAAGCTACTCAAAGAAATAACTGGCAGTTAAGGAGTTGGCAAAAATGAAATAAAAGTCAGGAAAGGAGACAGAAAGCAGCCAAGGTAAGGTGATAAGAGGAGAGATGAGAGAAAAACATTAAGGAAACCCGAAGAGGTAAGAGTTTGAAGAAGGAAGAGCTGGTTAGCAGCATTAAGGTGTTTAGAATGGTCCTTTGGCTTCAGTAGGGTTTATATTTTAAGCTAGAACATTCTTTGTTGTGAGGAGTATCCTGGGTGTGCAGGATGCTAGCAGCATCCTTTACTTCTGTCTAGTAGATGCCAGTAGCAGTCTGCAACAAAACAACATCAAACACCCTTGTGGGCAAGAACTGCTGAAATGACACAATAGACACTCAAGAAATGGTCATGAAATGAATAAATTTAGCCCAAAACTGTGTGGTTGCCCTTGGTTGAATTATTTGGTATGCCTGAATGATCTGCATTGCCTGTCGGAATCAATGAGAGAAGTGAAGACTTGGTTCATTTGACAAACAACTGTGCTCTTTGTCAACCCACCATGCGAGTCCTTTTCCCCCTCCCTGGAATGGAGGCAATTCTGTTTTTAAGGTTTAGAGTTTTAAAAGCTTTCTTTTTCTTTCCTTTTTTTTTTTTTGAAGTGAAAGAAATCTGAAACCACATTAAATTTATGGCACAACGTAAACATTTGTATTAGTGGTGAAACTGAATCTAGAATGGGTAACTTGGAAAAATGGATTAGAGGCACATAAATTGTTTCTAGGAGAGATTCCTAGCTAAGGTTTAGTTGTATCCCAAGATATATTAACACACATCAAGAATTATAAAACTTCTCAAGGCCAAATGAATTTGAATTTGCTTTAGGTTTAAAAAATCATCCAGGAATTAGAGAGGAGAGTTAGCAAAACCAATTAACATCCTGTGCATAAACTTTTTATATACATTAAACATGTGGAAGCCATTGATTTACACAGGTGTATTTCTTTTAATAAAACACATTCAGAAAATAGCATGTCACAATTACACATTTCTTTTTATAGCAAAAAATAAAAAGACTTACATCCTGGAAATATTGGGCAGATTTGAAAATGCACGACTGGGAATGGTTTTCAGATGAGTCTCTATAAGTTTCCTATGAAAATAACAGTTGCACAATTAGAATTTTCATCACTGGACTTTTCTAATAACTTAATTACGAAGAATACATTATTAGAAGTCTGATATTTCATGATATATAATAAACAAAAATAACAATGAAAAATATACAATTTTTTCTTTAACAAGAGAAACATTGACAGTGAGACTCAAATATAGAAAATGAATCTTCTAATTTCATCTTTGGATTAGTAGTAAAGCAGTATGCCTTGCCTAAATCATATCCCATTCATTAATTGAAGAACAACATAATATATTTATAAGTTTATGCCTTGGAATGCTAGCAGAATATGCCTTAAGCACATATTAAGAGACATTACTTGTGCTTATTTTATCTTAAATATCAAAGAGAGTGATAGGGCTCCAATACTTTTGCCCAAACAAAGGTCTCATTAGCAATGACCTTGATTTCCCCCCCTATCTATTTGTGGCTGATTGACAATGACCTAAATTCTTCCTCAGAATCTTAAGACATCTTTGTTGGATTGGACATGCAAATTAAAGGCCTGGATTCTCTTCCTGTTTGACCTTTTGAAGACTCCACAGAAGGCTAAGACTGTTTTCTTAATGAATAGTGAGACATCTTCACACATTCTAGTGTGCCCCTCCACCCAGGCGCTCCTCCTCTTTTGTGTGTGTGTGTGTGTGTGTGTGTTCCTCTCTTTACTATCACAACTGCTTGAATAGAATTCTGTATGAAAAAAGTGAGCCTGGTATCCTAACTCCTTTTGAAAGAAGACAATTCTTCACCACAGTAATCATCTTCTCTACGAGTCTTTTTTATAATTTAAATATCCATCTATTTAATATCTTACTGCGTCTGTGTGGGAGACCTGGAGGAGGCTCCTGTCTCCTGTTTTCAGACCATTGCAGCCATTTGGGGAGTGAACTAGCAGATGGAAGACCTTTCTCTCTGTCTCTCCATCTCTCTGTCTGTAACTCTGTCTCTCGAATAAATATGTAAAATCTTTAAAACTTTTTTACAAAAATCTGTTTTCTTTATCTATGCAATCTTTCGACTGTTCATTTTTGCAGTGATTAAGATATATCTGTACTTTGACTAATCAAAGCTTCAATAGGGCCAAATTAGTTTGTAAGAGTCCTAAAAACTTGGCAGAGGTGGGAGATGATGTGAATGACAACAGAGTAAATTGTCAACTCTCTGTGATCCTTGTGTTTTATCAAGAAACACAAGACTGCTTTAATATGATTTCAGAAATTCAGGCCTGATAAACTGCCTATCTTGCCTCAAAATCTCCCACTTACATTCCCTTAATTGCATTGATTAGAAGCTTGTTGGATCACACTCAGGATTCTGAAGTTAAAAAGATACGAGCCAAGTCGTTCTATTAAAATCTCTGTGTAAAACTGAGCTATGCGAAATGAAAACAAAGGATAAGATACACACCTGCTGGGGACCCCTCAAGGGGACTGAGTTTCCTAGGCTCAGGTAAGTCTTACCTCTAGAGCTGTGCCAAGATGAGAATCTTGAGGGCATGCTTATTCATACACACTACTTGTAGGTCATGTGGGCCTAAACTGTAAATTTCACTGGCTAAAAATTTTGATGTTTAGCTTGTGCTCAAAAGTAAGTGACATGTATCGAAATAAATAGGAAATTAGAATAGGCTTACAGTGATTTCTAAAAAGTGTGACTTGGAATGGGCCTTGCATCTAATTGGAATTTACTAGACTTTGGGGGTAAACATTCAAATATTGTTTATGTTCTTTCTCAAAGTATGAATTTTTGAAATATATAATACCTGTTTCTGGAATTCTCTCTCATTCACACTCAAAACCACATATACACTTTTAAGTCCAGACAAAATCTGGCCCATGGCTTGTTATGATGGAAGGTGATTTAAAAGACAAAGATATTTGAGATGCTCATATTCTGCTTCATTCCACAAAAAAGATGCTCCACCCAGCATATATTCCTCACTAAAGAAAGTCCGATATACATGGGTGAATAAGAATAATCTCAGAACAACTTCTTAATGATAATATAATATGCACACTAAAGCTAAAGGAAAAATGAATTAGCACCAATGCCAGCATTCCTAGCCTTCCTAGGATTCCTAGAATGAAAGTAAGTTATTTATTTGCCAAATGGACATATTTAATATCACAATGATTATAACATAGCCCCAGAGACTGATTTCAATAATGTCAAATGAAATATCAGAATGACAACTGTTCATATAAATTACAAATTTAATTTCAACATTTCATACATTTTGCCTGTATATAGTCAATGTGTATATAACTTAGAAAAACAAATATATTACTGAGTTTTTATACCTATATATATATATATTTGTTACTTGTTACTTTCAGTATAAATTGACTTGTTTGCCTCTAAAATTCACCCTCTAATAGCTTGAGCCTTTTCTTTTCAAACTTAGCTCTTATGATGTTACCAGGGCAATTAACCTTGTGAAAGCAATTAGGAAGAGTTTTCCTGCAAGGCACCTATTTCTCCTTAAACAGATGGAAAATCATTGTGTAGGACATGGCATCTAGTCAATCAAGTAACTGGAGATATCATATTTATTGGCAGAGATTCTGTTCCTTTTCTATAATGTGAGGTTTGTGGAGAACATATTTTTTAAAATATGGGAATGCCTTGCTGGCTCCCAGCTGACCCCAGATGCATGAACAATAAACTCAGGAAAGTTTGTAGTTATTTTGTTATAGAGGAATCTTTTTCTCTTCTTCCCTGCATCTAGGGACAAGCAACTGCATGTTCCATTTTTATTACAAGACTCTTGTGACATTGTGAGCATGTTTTAAAAGCAGACAGGAAGGGCCAGCATTGTGGTGTAGTGAGCAAAGCCGTCATCTGTGGTGCCGGCATCCTTTATGGGTGCTGGTACACGTCAAAGCTGCTCCACGTCCGATCCAGCTCCCTAGTAGTCGCCTGGGAGAAGCAGCAGAAGATGGCCCAAGTATGTGGGCCCCGGTGACCTATGTGGGAGACCTGGATGAAGGTCCTGACTCCATGCTTTGGCTTGGCTCAGCCCTGGCTGTTGTGGTCACTTGGGGAGATCTCTCTCTCTCTCTCTCTGTTTCTCCCTTTCTCTCTCTCTCTCTGTATCTCTGACTTTCAAATAAATAAATCTTTAAAAAAAAAAAGCAGAAAGGAGAAAAAAACAAATGGACATGCTTAGTTAAAAATTTTACTTTCATTTCATAGTATATTTCTAATATTTGTGTAAAAAAATACAAGGGGTGGATGCTGTGGTGCAGTGGGTTAAGCCACCATTGGCAGCACAGATATCCCATACAGGCACCTGCTTAAGTTCCAGCTGCTCCACTTCTGATCCAGCTCTGTGCTAATAGCCCAGGAAAGCAGCAGAAAATGGCCCAAGTACTCAGGCTCCTGCACCCACTTGGGAGACCTGTAAGAATCTTCTGACTCCTGACTTCTGCCTGGTCCAGCCCTGGCCGTTGCAGCCACTTGGAGAATGAACCAGTGGATGACTGCTCCCTCTCTCTCTCTGTCTCGGTCTCTCCCTCCCTCCCTCTCTATAATTCTGACTTTCAAATAAGTAAATAAATAAATCTTTAACAAATAACAGAAAAAATAAACACCTAAGTATATTTTTTGGTTTTCTTTAAAGATGCATTCATTTATTTGAAAGGCAGAGTTAGAGACAGTGATGTGGAGAGAAATTTACCTTCCATCTGCTAGTTCACTGCCCGAATGGCCACAATGACCAGAGATGGGCCAGGCTGAAGCCAGGAGCCTGGAATTCCATCCAGGTCTCCCATTTGGGTGTCACAGGCCCAAATAGTTGAGCCATTTTCTGCTGCTTTCCCAGATGCATTAGCAGGGAGCTTGATTGGAAGAGCAGCAGCCAAGACTCGAACCAGTGCTCACAAGGGATGCTGGCCTCACAGGCAACAGGTTAATTGTCTACCCCTAAGTATATGTTCTTCTGACAAAAATATTTTTAAAAATTTCAGGGTGCTTTATTATTATCCAAAGAATTAGCATCAAAATAATATTTGCTTCATATAAAAGTATGCTATGTTCTAAAGACATTCTACTTTCTATTTACTATTAAAGAGTCATATTAAGGCAATGATTATTCTCTCTTAAAAAATGGAAAACACTCTGAGAAAACTAACCCAATACAAATAGCACAAGTATTTGCTATTAATGTTGAAGATATCACATATAACCTATAGGAGAAAAAAATTCACTACTATATCAAAGGGATCACATAAACAAAACTAGTATCTGCAAATACTGATAGGATTAAAAAGGAGAGAATGATCCAACATGGGAAGCAGGATACACAGCAGACTCATAGAATGGCAGATGTCCTAAACAGCACTCTGGCCACAGAATCAGCCCTTTAGGCATTCGGATCTGGCTGAAGAGCCCATGAGAGTATTTTAGGCATGGAAAGCCAAGACACTCTGGCAAAAAAAAAAAAAAAAAAAAAAAAGAAAGAAAGAAAAAAACCTAAATGAAAGATCTCTGTGAGTGAGACCCCAGTGGAAAGAACAGGCCATCAAAGAAGGAGATACCTTTCTCTGAAGGGAGGAGAGAACTTCCACTTTGACTATGACCTTGTCTAAATAAGATTGGAGTTGGCGAACTCAAAAAGCTTCCATAGCCTTGGAAACTCATGACAATAGCCTAGGGTGATTACTGATGCCATAAACAAGAGTGTCAATTGTTAAGTCAACAACAGGAGTCACGGTGCACTTACTCCCCACATAGGATCTCTGTCTTTAATGTGTTGTACAATGTGAATTAATGCTATAGTACTCAAACAGTACTTTACACTTCGTGTTTCTGTGTGGGTGCAAACTGTTGAAATCTTTACTTAATATATACTAAATTGATCTTCTATATATAAAGATAATTGAAAATGAATCTTGATGTGAATGGAATGGGAGAGGGAGCGGGAGATGGGAGAGTCGCGGGTGGGAGGGAAGTTACGGGGTGAAAAAGCCACTGTAATCTGAAAGCTGTACTTTGGAAATTTATATTTATTGAATAAAAGTTAAAAATCACTACTATAGTTTCAAATTTTAGATGGAGTGTATATATTTAATAGTCAAATAAACTGGTTTCAGATACAGAAATTATAAAAGACAGAATAAGATGATGATGTGATGACTTAACTCATTTTTCATGATTTATTTCACCAAGAATGATCATTGAGGATAGAACTCAGAGGTTCTCTGGGTTGTGCCAAGGCACAATGTATATTTCTCAATGTCTGCATTTAAAGATAGAATGTTGAAGTAGAAATGCATGTGAAGCATCACCACCTTGCAGATTGGTCAGAGTTGGATCCGGTTTTAAGTGCTGCCTTTGTTCTTGCAGTAGCAATGGGGGAGGAAAATTTTGTTAATGCTGGTAAAGAGAGCAGAATGTTCTCTATGTTCCAACAGGAACAGTCTGTGAAATTAAACTTTTACAGTAATTTTCCAAGATAGTAGGCTCACATCAGTAAAATGCCATCAACATTTCAATCCAATGAATATTCCAACATCGTGTTCCTTACATAGCTTCTGGACTCTTAAATATCTATTTTGTATGCGTATGGATTTAATTAATCAATGCTGCCTTTGGCCCACTGCAGCCCCTGCCTGATGAAGAATGTGAAGTATGAAGAGGTGAGCATGGCTTGCTTTTACTGAGTAGAGAAGGTTGGCTAATTCTCTTTGACATGGCTAAGCCTGTGTAGACAACAAACACCAAGCTTCCATCTTGCATTGTCATATTTTTGGTCTCCTGGCAAACAGGCTGAGAATATTTTGTGATACTGCATCAGTCTTCTTTATATAATACCAATGTCATCTGCATTTCAAGGGCCTCTTTTTGTATTAAACACCTGTGCCCATCAATAATTCATTGAGATACACCAAGAGTATTTCACTGAACTAGTCTGTGTAAGCATAGAAAGCACTGGTACTAGAAAAATGGGGATTAGTACAAATAATCCAGATAATATATTATATAACATATATATAATATATATGGATTATAAATTGGACAAAATTAATATAATGTTAATGTGACATTTACCACTTGCCTGATGTTTTTATTTTGGTGAGAAGAGGTTTTCATTAGTGAATCTGTTTTACTATTGTACAATTTTTAAAATAATGTGTGGCAAGTTTTCAGAGAGTGCATCAAGCAAAGGTTTTAAAATCAGGGTTGTAGTTCCAGAGGATCATCTAGACAAATACTGGCACTGTTTACATATAGACTATTTTTAAATATGAAAGTTTAACACTGGAGCTGAACTAGAGCAACATCCAGAGTCCAAGTACATCCATGAGTCAGCAGTTTGGGATAGATGGAGTTTCCATTTGGGCTTTAATTCATTGTTGTGACCTGAGCCTTAGCAACCCAAGCAATGGCGCCACAGATTTGGCTTCTGAAAATGGTCCAATTAAGGCCCTCTGGGAGACAGTTGTCTACTTACAAGTCTTGGCTTAGGTCAACAGGTTATTGAAACACTAAATTTGGGTTTATTTCATCTTTATGGATAATTTTTACATTAAAACTGTTTACACAGTGTTTTCTTGAAGTATACTTTGTATTAAGATGTGAAAATCAGAAATATATACTCAATATATGAAGTTGCTTCAAAAGGTTCATGGGAAAATGGAATTAAAAGATAATATGGGGGCCGGCGTGGTGGCTCACTTGGTTAATCCTCCGCCTGCGGTGCCAGCATCCCATATGGGTGCCAGGTTCTAGTCCAGCTCTTCGCTGTGGCCCAGGAAGGCAGTGGAGGATGGCCCAAGTGCTTGGGCCCTGCACCTGCATGGGAGACCAGGAGGAAGCTCCTGGCTTCGGATCGGCTTGGCACCAGCCATAGTGGCCATTTGGGAAGTGAACCAATGGAAGGAAGACCTTTCTCTCTGTCTCTCTCTCTCTCACTGTGTAACTCTATCTGTCAAATAAAAAAAAGATAATATGCATTTCTCATGAATTTTTGAAGACCCTCTCATCATTCAGTACACATATACCCATGTGACCAGCACCTGAATCAAAATTTAGAATAGATTCATCACCCCAGAAGGTTCCTTATTCCCTTTTCAATGGGTAGCCCCTCTCTGCAGGATAACCACTATCCTGACTTCTATCACTACAGGTTGCCTGTTTAGTAACTTTAGATAAATGTAATCATAACTTCCTTCTGGCTTCTTCTGTTTCACATACTTTTTTGAGATTCATCTATGTTGCTGTGCAGGTGTCAATAGCTCCTTTTTATTGACAGTTATGAATATGTACATTTGTTTATTCATTCCCCAGTTGATTTTTTTTCCAGTTTGGACTTATTATAAAATAGCTGCTATGAAAATCCACCTTTATGGGCTTGTGAGGGTATTTCAAAAAGTTTTTTAAAAATACATATTATAAAAATACTATGCATGGATTTCAATTTTTTTCTCCAAATATATTTATCTTTCAATTTCATTTCCATGAGCTTTTTGAGGTACTCTCACAAATACTCTACTCTTGGATAAATATCTAAGAATAGGATTTGTCAGTCATACCTACCATTTCTGGTGCTTTTCACTCATTTATGTAGATCCAAATTTATATTTTCTTTCTGCCTGAAAAACTTCCTTTGATGTGGTTTGTTTTATTTCATTTCGAGTGCAGCTTTGCTGGCAATGAATTTCCTCAACTTGTGCTTGTCTGAAAAAGTCTTTATTTTGCCTTCACTGAGAGAGATGTTTTCATTGGTTATCATGTATCACATTCTAGGTAGACAATTTTTTTTTCCTGTCAGTACTTTAAAGATGCTATTCTTTTTTTTTTTAGCATATAAATCATACTTTTAGTAAGACTCTATGTGGTGGAAGCATCTCCCTTAAAGTCAAGACTTCATATGTACAGACCCTGGAAGGGTAGGGACAGGAAGCACAAGATCCCCCAGAGGGGTACTGGGAATGCTTCCAAGTGAGATCACTCATATTTGCACCTTGTGGTTCCTGGGCACATGCAAAGTGGTTGATTTAGAATCTGGACTGAGTTCTAGGCAATGATGCCTCATCCTCGGGGCATATTCTCTCAGTGCAGTGTCACAGCTGGAGGCCTTCCCCTCAGTCCAGCAACTTCAGGGTGATGCAGACAAAGATCAGACCAGTGGGTCAGGTGGTGAGTGCCTGTTGATGTACTGACTTATGATGAATTAGGTCCAGTATGACATTATGCAGGCCCCATGTTGGTAGACCAAGCAAACTGTAAGTCCTCATGGAGCAGCATTGACTGAAGCCCCGCAGTCAGGGAGAGTAAACTCATATTTGGAGTATATGGTGATTCTAATAAAGATGAACTGCTGTTCCTTCTAGGTGGAAGGGCTCCAACATAGTCAACGTGCCACCAAGTGGCTAGTTGGTTTCCTTGAGAGATGATGCCATATCAGGAGTTCAATATTGTGCCTCCGCTGCAGTAATTTATCAAATTGGTGAGTTTATCAGATGCAAACAGAACCCATTCATAACCATGACCCCTCCCTGCCTCCCTCCTTCCTTCCCTTCCTTCCTTCGTCTCTCTCTCTCTTTCTCTCTCTCTCTCTTTCTTTCCTTAGGAATACAAATTTCATAAGTAAACTTTAGGAATATAGTTATTCTCCCCACCAAACCTGCCCTGCCACCCACACTCCCATCCCTCCTCCTCCTCCCTCTCCCCTTTCCAGTCCCATTTTCCATTAACTTTGTACACAGAAGACCAACTCTATACTAAGAAAGATTTCAACAATTTGTATACACATGCACATACATACACAAAAACTGAGAACTAGTTTTACAGTTAACTCTCATAATACAACTCTTTGAGGACAGAGGTCCTGCATGGGGAGTTAATGCACAGTGAATCCTGTTGTTAATTTAACAATTAACACTCTTATGTATGACATTAGTGACCACCTGAGGCTCTTGACATGAGCTGCCTAGGCTATGGAAGCCTTTTGAATCCACAAACTCCAACAGTATTTAGAAAGGCCATAAGCAAAGTGGAAGTTCTAATCTCCCTTTAGAGAAAAATATATCCTTCTTTGATGCCTACTTCTTTCCACTGGGGTCTCATTCACAGAGATCCTTCACGTAGAACACTTTTTGCCATAGTGTCTTGGCTTTCCATGCCTCAAATGCTCTCATGGGCTTTTCAGCCAGATCAGAAATATGTACGTTTTACTTCGAGTTTCCACAAACTTTTTGAAATACTGTCTTATATTTCATTCTCCAAGAAGAAGACTAATGGTTTTCCTAAAGTATTATACTAAAAATTTTTAGATAACACACTTGATATTTTACCATTACTCAATTTAAAACATCTTTTAAGGCAGGTGTTTGGTGAATCAGTTAAGACCATGATTGGGATAACTTCATCCTATATGGGAGTGCCTGAGTTCAAGTTCCAGATCTGTAACCAATTCCAGCTTCCTTACAATTCCAGCTTCCTGGGAGGCAACAGGTAATGCCTCAAACATTTAGGTTCCTGTCATCCATCCAGGACACCTAGATTGAGTTCTGGGCTCCTGGGTTTGGCCTGGCCCAGACCCAGCTGTTGTGAGCATCTGAGGAGTGAGGTAGTAGACGGAAGATTTCTGTTTTGCTTGCTCTCTCTTCCTCTCTCTCCCTCTCCCTCCTTCCCTCTCCCCTCTGTTTCCAAATAAAATGAAAAAATACATAAATAAATATTTATTTTAAAATGTTTTAAAACAAACTTATTAAAATGCTGACAAAAATAGAGCCCATGTTCACTTTGTCTCCCATGTGTGTAGTTCCCTCAAAAGTATGACTGTAGCTTCAAAAACTAGAAAGTGATTTGGTGCCAAGAATGAGGCTACAATGTGGAGTGCCCCACATTTTTCCAAGCATAATGCTATGAGTGTCACTGAGAGATCAGCTTTCCATCTCCCCTGCTCCCAGGTATGAACCTGCCTGTAATATCCAGGATAGATGCCGGGCATACCTGGACACTCAAATCTGTAGAAGGAAACTCCGGAGGTTTCCAGATTGTTTTATCAAAGCAAGTAGTCAAGGCTTCCTAATGTACCTCAACTTTTACAGGCAATTCTAAAGTTTTATGAGCCCATAATTTAAATGAAAAGGATAGCAAACTTGCTCTGAAGACCCTCCACTGTCATAGTGAGAAAATGTCATCACCAAAAAGGACACATTTTCTGTCCACATTCTTAACTAGAACAAAAAAAGATCACAGTACTGCCACATGTACATTTCTCTTAATTCAGAAATAATAATGATGCCACATGCGGTTTCTCATATTGAGTAAAATAGTCCCAGTGGACAGGAAGTCCAAACACATTTGGATCTGAGAGGCCATTTTCGCTTCCCTTCAGAATCATTAAAACCTCTGCAGAAAGTCTCCTTTTAAGCAATGCCCCTGGCTTTAGAAAAGCTAGTTTTACAAAATGAAAAATCATGGGTAAATGGAATTTAATGAACCTTAATCTGCCTGCATAATTTTAAAAGGACATTCACATTTGTCTTAATTCATTAAGAGGGAGAAAAGGATTAAGACTAAAATGTTTCATTGCATATTGTAATTTAAGCACAGTTTATCTTCAGGGCAAAATTTCAGATTTTTAAAGAAAATATTTTCTGGTGTATTAACCTTGAGCTCCATTTTAAAAATAAACATGGATTTAACTAAATACAATATAATTTTTAAATTAAAAAAATGTCTTTGGAGGTCCAGAGACAGAGAACGATTTCTCTCATCTCCTGGATTATTCCCTAAACGTCTGCAACACACAGAGCTCGGCCAGGCTGAAACCAAGAGCCGGGATCTCAATCCGGTTCTCCCAAATGGGATTCAGGGACTCAACTACTTGAGCTGCCCCCTGACACTTCCTAAGGCAGACATTAACAGGAAGCCGGATTGGGGAACAGATACAGACTCAAACTCGGCACTCCAATATGGGCTGTGGGTTTCTCAAGCCGCATCTCCACTGTTAACTGAAAGTGCGCCATACAATACAATTTTTTGTTGTTGAAATTATGGGAAAGATCGATTTTCTGTGTTCTTTCCGCCAAGAAACAAGGGAAAAAGTGGAAGCTGAGATAATTCTGTTCAGGCATCAGAGAACAGGCATTGAAAGTTCCCCGTGAAATAATTTCTTTTTTTTTTTCCCCCTCAAGGGCTCTTCAGGGTTCACACTGGAACGTCAGCAGACTTGGTTTTTACTGAGGGTATATCAGCCACCCCCAAATGCACTCTGTGCTGTAATAAACATACTCCAGTAATTGCAGGCAGGCAGTTTCCAGAACCCATCAACACCATGTTTTTCAACATTTTTATGACAAAAAAAAGGCTTTATGCACAACTCTCATTGAACTCAATATAATCCCCAGTACATCCAATCCATACTACAGTTCAAAGTGCAGTGTTAAGTAATTACACAATATAAAATAATTTGGAGGCAATTCTAGTGAATTATTTTTATAGTGCTGGAGCGTGGAAATTTCAGACAGTCTTGGGCAGTCTCAACAGTCTACGAAATAGACAACTGGCAAGGACAGAGTCCCTGGGTATATTTTTTTAAGAGAGGCCAGGTTTTTATTTCACCCTCTTTTCTTTAGAAAAACTTCAAATGTTTTTATCAACCTGTAAGTCACTAGGTAGGCCAACTTAAGAACAGCTTCCCCAGATGGCCCAAACCCATTTCTAACACTCAGTACAGAAAACTTTTGTTTTCATAAAGTGGGCATAAAAGGACTTATTTGGTTTAGGTTTATTCGTCTCAATATATTTCACAACCTTTAATCAGGTCATATGTATATTTTATTTCTTCTCTCTCATAAATAATGGCTAATATTCATTGAATGCTTTTATGTCTCAGGATTTGTGCTAATACTGTGGTATGTATTTTCTTCCCCTCCCATAAACCTTTTATTTAAGGAATACAAACTTCATGCATTTCATAACTACAGCTTTAGGAACATAGTGATTCTTCCCACCCTGCCTGCACTCCCACCCACACTCCCACCCATCTTCATCCTCCCTCTCCTCTTCTCATACTTATTTTTTACTAAGATCTATTTCCAGTTAACTTTATACACATATGATTAACTCTATACTAAGTAAAGAGTTCAACAAACAGTATATATATATAAAAAGAAAACCTGTTCCTCAACAGTGGAGAGAAGGGCTGTTAAAATCATTGCATCTCAAGGTGTCAATTTCACTTCTATAGATTACTTTTAGGTACTTTATTAGTTATCACAGATCAGGGAGAACATATGATAATTGTCCTTTTGGGATTGGCTTATTTCACTAAGTATGATGTTTTCTGATTTCATCCATTTTGTTACAAATGACAGGATTTCATTTTTTTAACCTCTGTGTAGTATTCCATGGTATACATATTTCATAATTTTTTATCCAGTCTTCAGTTGACAGACACTAGGGCTGAATCCATGTCTTAGCTATTGTGAATTGAGCTGCAATAAATATGGGGGTACAGATAATTCTTTTATACCCTGATTTCCTTTCTCTTGGGTAAATTCCCAGGCATGAGATGGCTGGGTCGTATGGTAGGTCTATATTCAGATTTCTTAAGTATCTCCATACTGTCTTCCACAGTGGATGTACCAGTTTACATTCCTACCAACAATGGATTAGGGTACCTTTTTAACCACATCCTTGCCAGAATTTGTTGTTTGTTGATTTCTGTTTGAAAGCCATTCTAACCAGAGTGAGGTGAAACCCCATTGTGGTTTTGATTTGCATTTCCCTGACAGCTAGTGATTCTGAACATTTTTTCATGTGTCTGTTGGCCATTTGGATTTCCTCTTTTGAAACATGGCTATTTAAGTCCTTTGCCCATTTCTTTGTTGTATGTATTTTCTCATTTAATTTTCACAATGATACTATGTGGTAGATACCATGACTTTATCTTATAGATTGTTATAGAAAATTAGAGAGGTCAACTAATTTCTCCATGGACAGACTAAAACCTATATACAGACAGAGACCCACTCGTGAATGCACGCACATGCACACACACACACACACACACCCTTTAACCACCTGGTTATGTTGCCTCTCTCAAAATATTTTATACTGAGTAATATACATAATTATTAAGTTAGAAGACTATGAACAAACTTCAGGGGCTGTGCATGCAGAACTGTAACAATTCAAATCAGAACAGCTTTCTTTTTTCTACCTCTTTCCATGATTCCTTCCTTCCTGCCTTTATACCTTCAGTATTATGCCATACGGTCTAACCTCCTAGGCTTAAAATGTAGTTGAGAAGCTAATGTATACAATTCTTAGAAGTCATAGCAGCCAGTGTTTTGATACAGTGGGTTAAGCCATCACTTGCAACACCAGCATTCTGTATCAGACTGCTAGTTCAAGTCCAGGCTGCTCTGCTTCCAACCCTGATCCCTACTCATGTGCCTAGGAAGGCAGTAGATGATGGCTCAAGTTTGGGAGACCTGGATGGAGGTAACTGATCCTGACTTCTGCCAGGCACAGCCCTGGCTGTTGCGGACAGAAGGGAGTGAACCAGTGGATGGAAGATCTCTCTCTCTCTCCCTCCCTTCCTCTCTCTCTTTGTATCTGTCTCTACCTCGCTCTCTGTCATTCTGCTTTTCAAATAAATAAATAAATATCTTTTTAAAAAAGTGAATCATACAAGAATTGTATAACATTGAGCTAAATGAGGTTAAGGAAGGGAAATAGTTACTCATAATTTTTTAAAACTTTCTATATCCAAAATAAAGACTACTATCTCAAAGACATGAAAACAAAATAAGTGGAAATAATGAGTGGGTTAACTCTACGGAAGTCAAAATGGTCTGTGTTTTGCTTTCTAAGATTCCTTTAGGGGCCAGTGTTGTGCACAGTGGGATAAGCTGGCGCATATGCCACTGGCATCCAATTTAGGTGCTGGTTAGAGTCCTGGTTGCTCCACTTCTGAGCTAACTCCTTGCTAATGTGTCCAAGAAAGCATCAGAAAAGGCCCAAGTGCTTAGGCCCCTGCCACCCACAAGGGAGACCTGGATGAAGCTCCTTGCTTCTATCTGGCCCACCTCCATCTGGGGAGCGAACCTGCAAAAGGAAGATCTCTCTCTCTCTCTCTGTAACTTTACCTTTCAGATAAATAAAATTAAATAAAAAGTAAAATTCCTTAAAAGTCATAGGATGATTAACATTTTCTATTTCTTTCTGTGTAGGTTTTGGTAAGTTGTGTTTTTTTTCTAGAAATTTATTCATTGCATTTATTTTTTATTATTTTTATTTTTAGACATTTTATTTACTTATTTGAGAGGTAGAGTTATAGACAATGAGAGGCAGAGACAAAGAGAAAGGTCTTCCATCCACTGGTTCACTCCCCAGATGGCCCCAGTGGCAGGAGCTGAGCCAATCCAAAGCCAGAAGCCAGGAGCTTCTTCTAGGTCTCCCACGTGGGCATGGGGGCCAAGCACTTGGGCCATCTTTCACTGCTTTCCCAGGCCACAGCAGAGAGCTGGATCAGAAGAGGGGCAGCCGGGACTAGAACTGATGCCCATATGGGATGCTGATGCCACAAGTGGAGGATAAACCTACTGCGCCACAATGCCGGCCCCTATGCATTGTTTTTTAATTTTCAGATTTAGTGATAAAAAGTTGTTATTACCTTTAAGGGATATTATAATTTTAATAGTCAAAGAATCTGTGACTTTTTCATTTCTGATTCTTATCTTGATTACCCTACCCAGCAGTTTATTGATTTCATTCAATTTCTCAAAAATCAAATTTGGGTTTTAAAAATACTCTTAAAATTTTTTAATTGCCTAAAATTTGATTATCTGAATCTTCTGTGCATTCACTTCTATTGCTATTGTTTTCCCATGATCTTTTTAAAGTTTCTATTCTCATTGTTTGAAACTTTTTATTGTGTGCAAGGCATTGTAGATGAAACATGTTGGGATCATCTGCAGCCTGGAATTACTGTCCCCAGGGAAGATTTATTTTTACTTTTGGCAGGTGGCTAGGATCACTTGCAATCACCTTAACCCAATTAGAGGGCCTCATGCCATTTGAAACTGTTCTTCAGCACCATATTGTTTTTATTTAACCCCTTTTTAATCCAAGGTGGATCCCATTGCTAACACAGCTCAGTGTCTGGCACCTTATCTAAGTTCCTCCTCAACAGGTTTAATCAGATTCCTTTTTGACCATCTAGCCCTGTGGGAATGCCAACACCTGTGTTTAACTTCTTCCTTAATCACCTCTTCTGTAATCATCAGACAGTCCTAGGATCCACCTCTCTGGCTCTCCTTTTTCTTTGATATCTTGATGGCTATAAAAATTTTAAAAGAGTTTTTTAGCCTTCTTTGCTAATTTTTCACAGCTAGAGTGGTTTATGTGATGTGGACAACATCACAACCAGCTCCTGCAAAGGCCCCTGTGGTCCATTTGCCATGTCTTGGACAGTAAGAATTTTAGTGGTATGGACCAGAGAGTAGAGGGCCTCCTGGAGTGCTTTTACCTGGGTAGTTACTGAGTTGCTTTTTACGTTCTCAAGGTGTAAAGGTGGGGAAAGTGGGCAGGAGAGGCTCAGAGCGCAACTTAAATTATTTTTAAGAAATAATTTCTTTAAAAAATGTTTCATACCTATTACACATCCTTTACTCATCTTATATCACAAAATTTTATTTTATTTCATTTATTTGACAGGTAGAATTATAGACAGTGAGAGAGAAAGACAGAGAGAAAGGTCCTACCTCTGGTGCTTCCTCCTGGTCTCCCATGAGGGTGCAGGGCCCAAGCACTCGGGCCATCCTCCACTGCACTCCCGGGCCACAGCAGAGAGCTGGACTGGAAGAAGAGCAGCCGGGACTAGATCTGGCACCCATATGGGATGCTAGCACCGCAGGCGGAGTATTAATTAAGTGAGCCATGGCATTAGCCCCACAAAATTAGTTTTAAATTTTATTTGCTTGTGAGAAAGGGAGACAGAAACATATACAGAGAAAGAGAAAAGGAGCTCCCATCTTCTGGTTAACTCCCCACAGGTTGGTAACGGGAAGGGCTAGCCCAGGCTGAAGCTGGAACTCAATCCAGGTCTCCCATATGGCTGGCAGCGACCGAACTACATGTACCATCAACTGCCAACTCCCAGGATGCACATGCGCAGAAAGCTGGACTCGGGAGTGCAGCGAGGGCTTGAACCCAGACATTCTAACTGGGACACAGGCGTCCTAACTGGTGTGTTACCCACTGTGTTACAGGCCCACCCTCTTCTCCTTTGGTTGCTCTCTAAACACTTGTGACAATACTTCATATGTCAGAGTATCTCTCCTCCACCACTGTCTAGGCTACTGGATCCATCTGTAAGCACCGCAGCTGCCGCCTGGTATTTGCTCTTGCTCCATTCCAAAAACTCTAACCAGGGGTCGCTAATTGCCTTTTCAAATTACAAGTCTCCAAACCCCAAACAGTTTCCCTTTCTTGGAGGATAAGGTTCCAAGTCATTTACCCGACCTCAAAGGCCCTCCTTGGACAAGCCACTGTATACTTCTTGTGGCTTCATCCTATCTGACTTTCCCTTAGTTCTACAGATGGCAGATCTTTCATTGCATTTGGTACACTTGGCCTGCACTCCAGGCTCTTCCATACACCGTTTCACCCTAATCATTCCTTACAGGGCTGCCTCACATGAGGCTGGCACCCTTAAGGTTATCCTGTGTAGTACCTGTACGCTCTTCTACTACAGCTCTGTCTCCTGATCTTCCATTCACTGGCTCACTCCCCAAATGGAGTGAAACCAGGGCTAGGGCTGGGCCATGCCAGAGCCAGGGGCTTGGAACGCCATCTGGGTCTCCCATGTGGGTGGCAGGGACCCTTGTACTTGGGCCATCCCCTGCTGTTTCCCCAGGCTCATTAGCAGGGAGCTGGATTAGAAGAAGTGCAGTGGAGACTCGAATCAGCACTCTGATATAGGATGCTGATGTCCTAAGCAGCGTCTTAATGCCATGCGCCACATGCTGGCCCCAACATACACTACATGTTTGCTATACAGGACTATTTCCCCACACCACTGCCATACCTGGCACAGTAGTTGCTCACTGAAACATTCATCCACTGAACAACATCAAACAACTTTTAAGTTTTTAACTAAGAATAACATATGCACATGTGCTTAATAAAATATTTGTTAGTTTTAGAGATGGTAACTGGTTTGTACGAAACATTTTTCTACTGATTCAATCTTGCTTATATCTTGGCATAGCTGCAATTACCCTCTTTATATATTGATCACATCATTGATTCTTTGTAGTGGGCCAATTTATATGACTTAAGAAATTATTTGTCTGCTTATGGGTTCAGAAATTTAGTCATTTGTTATTATTTGTTTAAGGACATTCATGGTTTCTTTGTCATTTCTCCTGCCCCTCAAAACACATATTAGTCTCCCATTTTATAAAATATTGTGTCTCTTGGCCGGCACCACGGCTCACTTGGCTAACCCTCCACCTGCGGCGCTGGCACCCCGGGTTCTAGTCCTGGTCGGGGCGCCGGATTCTGTCCCTGTTGCCCCTCTTCCAGTCCAGCTCTCTGCTGTGGCCCAGAAAGGCAGTGGAGGATGGCCCAGGTGCTTGGGCCCTGCACCCGCATGGGAGACCAGGAGGAAGCACCTGGCTCCTGGCTTCAGATCAGCGCTGATGCGCCGGCTGCAGCGGCCTTTGGGGGGTGAACCAATGGAAAAGGAACACCTTTCTCTCTGTCTCTCTCTCTCTCACTATCCACTCTGCCTGTCAAAAAAAAAAAAAAAAAAATTGTGTCTCTCGAGTTGGGACCTGTCCTCACAAACAGAATCTGCTTTCATTACTAAATTGACTAGCAGGGAAAGTCTAATCTGAGCCATGCTCAGTTCTGAGTTGGTTGGATTCCAAAAGTTTGTTCGTAAATGTTTTCTGGGATTTTGAATGCATTTTTCTAAGGGTGGTCAAGTTCTGCGGCCAGCCTCCCAAAGCTCATTTCACCTATTCATGTATTAGAAATAGGGACAGCTTGAGTTTTGTATTGGTTGAGGCAGCCACAGCCATGAGGGGAAGTGTTTAATCTCACCATGACCCTGAGTGCAGGTTCTTTTCTAGGGAAAATCAGAAACAGTTTGCATCCTCACTCTTCTACCCCCTCCCACCTACCTTCCTTCACTCTCTCTGTGGCCTTCTTTCCAATTCTTTGGTGCACAATGTCTTCAGACAGCTCTCACCCATTCCTAACATTCAGAACCAGTTTAACCACAAAAATTCTGTGCTTCAAAATAAACCCTGTCACCTCTTTTCATGTTCTCTCTGGGTAGTACATGTTTCGTTTTCCCATCTTTGGAAAACAAAAGGTAGAATTACGTAATGCCATCAAATAACTGACTGGTTTCATTTTGTAAAAGTACGATTAGATGGATGAAAGGAGAGGGCTGATGGGGGTACTTATTTTTATTTATTGATTTTTAAATGTTTTATTTATTTATTGGAAGGCAGAAAGGCAGAGGGGCATGTCGCTGAGAGAAAGACAGGAAGAGACCTTCCATCTGCTAGTTCATTCCACAAATACCTGCAATAGCTGGAGCTGGGCCACACCAAAGCCAGGAACCAGGAATTCAATCAAGGTATTCCATTGGGTGGCAGGGACCCAACCACTTGCAGTATCTCCTGCTGCCTCCCTAGGTAGCATAGGCAGGAAGCTGGAACTGGGAGTTGAACTGAGACTTTGAACCCAGACACTCTGATAAGCAGTGTGGGCATCTCAAGCAGTGTCTTAACTACTGTGCCAAACACCTGCCCCTGATTTCATTTTTGGGCCAAAAATCTCAGTTAATGCCAAATGAAATCCTAGGCAATTTGAAGTAAAACTATTTAGGTAGATTGGGAAATATGTGTACATAGGAAGACATTAAGTAATGTATTAATTTAAGAACATTTGTTGAACAGTTTTCATGAGTTAAGTTCTATGTTAAGTAAGGGAGATAAATACTATCCAGGAAAAATAGACAGGCTAATGAGAAAGACAAAACTAAACAATTCGGTAAAATGTGTTAGGTGTGATAATAAAGATGATATTTTGGGAGCTCAGTGTTCCCACAATAAATGATGCTGGAGCTGAGATGTAAATGGCAAATAGAAAAGTGGCTCAGAGAGAAGGACATTCTGGGCAGGGGTGACAGCAAGTGCAAGGACACGGGAGAGCACGGCTTGTTTGGGAAATGCAGTCAGCTCGGCCTGGCTAGCCTGCGAGAAAGGAAGTGGAGAGCCATGAAGTTGGCCCTGGCACAAGCCTGTCCTAGTTCATGGCACGTTGTCTACTTATGTGGTCCATCAGAAGTCCTCCCTTCCTTTCCTGCTAAACCAGAAATTCTATGTTCTAAATTTCCCTCAAGGATTCCAAAGCTAATTGCAGAATGATCTTTACCTTAGGATTGTGGAGGCCTGGATAGTGACCATTTTTTTAAATATATAGGATTTATGAATTTCTTTTTATAAAGATTTATTTATTTGACTGCTGTATGGTATTCTATAGAGTACATATCCCATAATTTCTTTATCCAGTCTTCTGTTGATAGGCATTTAGGTTTTTGCAGTGAAATTGTGGAATCTGGAAAATATCATGCTGAGTGAAATAAGCCAGTCCCAAAGGGACAAATATCATATGTTCTCCCTGATTGGTGACAACTAACCAAGCACCTAAAAGGAAACCTGTTGAAGTGAAATGGACACTATGAGAAACAATGACTTGATCAGTCCTTGTCCTGACTGTCAAGGAACAACTTACTATTTTATTCCTTTTAGTATTTTTTTTTTGTTCTACTTAATACCATAGGTTGAACTCTGTAATTAACACACAATTATTCTTAGATGTTTAAATTTAATGAAAAGTGATCCCTGTTAAATATAAGAATGGGAATAAGAGAGGGAGGAGACATACAGTTCAGCACATGCTCACTCGGACTTACTCCAATGGTAGAGCTAGAAACATGCCAGGGGATTCCAATTCAATCCCATCAAGGTGGCATGTACCAATGCCATCTCACTAGTCAAAGTGATCAACTTCAGTTCACAATTGATCATAATGATAGGTCTATGAGTCAAAGGGATCACATAAACAAGACTAGTGTTTACTAATAATAACTGGTAGAATTAAAAAGGAGAGAATGATCCAACATGGGAAGCCGGATACACAGCAGACTCATAGAATGGCAGATGCCCTAAACAGCACTCTGGCCTCAGAATTAGCCCTTAAGGCATTCGGATCTGGCTGAAGAGCCCATGAGAGTATTTTAGGCATGGAAAGCCAAGACACTCTGGAAAATAAATACATAAATAAAAGACCTAAATGAAAGATCTCTGTGAGTGAGACCCCAGTGGAAAGAACAGGCCATCAAAGAAGGAGGTACCTTTCTCTGAAGGGAAGAGAGAACTTCCACTTTGACCATGGCCTTGTCTAAATAAGATCGGAGTTTGTGAACTCAAGAGGCTTCCATAGCCTTGGCAGCTCATGAGAAGAGCTTAGGGTGATTACTGACGTCATAAATAAGAGTGTTAATTGTTAAATCAACAACGGGAGTCACTGGGCACCTGCTCCCCATGTGGGACCTCTGTCCTTAATGTGTTGTGCTATGTGAATTAACAGTAAAACTACTACTGAAACAGTACTTTATACTTTGTGTGTCTGTGTTGGTGCAAACTGTTGAAATCTTTACTTTGTATTTACTAAGTTGATCTTCTGTATATAAAGATAATTGAAAATGAATCTTGATGAAGTATGGGATAGGAGAGGGAGTGGGAGATGGGATGGTTGCAGATGGGAGGGAGGTTATGGGGGAAAAGCCACTATAATCCAAAAGTTGTACTTTGGAAATTTGTTTATTAAGAAAAAGTTGAAAAAATTTATTTATTTGAAAGACAGTGTTAAAGTGAGAGAGGTGAGATGGAGAGAGAGAAGTCTTCCGTCTGTTGGTTCACTTCCCAAATGTCTGCAATGCGCAGAGCTGAGCCTATCTGATGTCAGGTGCCAGGAATTTTTCCTGGTCTCCTACATGGGTGCAGTGGCCCAAGGACTCAGGCCATCCTCTGCTGCTGTCCCAGGCACATTAGCAGGGAGCTCGATCAGAAGTAGAGCAGCCAGGACTCGAACCGACACCCATATGGGATGCTGGTGCTTTAGGCTTAGGTTTTAATTGGCCCCCAATTTTTTTTGACTTTACAATTTCTTGCTTACTCTTTGGTGCAGAGGTTCAAGCATCAAAACACCTAAGAATTATGTAGGCTATTTAAAAATGCATCTTCTCAAGTTCCATTCCCAGTATCCGGACTCAACAGGTTTGGTGTGCCAAGTGGATATTTAGGTTTCTGGGAGGGTCACACTTTGAACAATATTACTCTGGAGTTAATTTTAGCATTACTTTAAAGTGGGTCACATCTCCTTCTTTGTGCACTCTTTCACTTTCTTACATATTCCTGGTACCCACAAACTACCTATGGGTTACTTGGATCTCTACTGAGGTCCCTTTGGCTATTACAACATGACTCCCAATCCCTTTCATTCATTAAACAAATTTATTGTCTGTAAAATCACAGAATGTTAGAAGAAGATAAAACTGGTTGAAATTTGTAATATAGGCAAAAGCAAGACACTGCCAAAATTCAATTCCCTTTTCTTACCTTTGTAACCTCTAAGTGCCCTTAACATTTCCCTGACTGATATAGCCTAGCTCTGTTGGGAGGAGGTGACATTCACATGATGATGGATTTCTAAACCACATCATTGCAACTATGCTTGGATAAAATACACTAAAACTTCTTTTCAATACACCAACAGTCTTTCAAATAAATAATGTTGGGAAAACTGGATGTCAACATATAAAAGAATGATATGGATCCTTCTTTTATACCATACACAAAAAAATCAACTCAAAATGGAATAAAACCTAAACGTGAAACCTGAAGTTGTAAAACTGCTGGAAGAAAATGGCAGAAAACCTTCTTGGCAATGATTTTTTTGGATATACCCCAAAAGCATAAGCAGCAAAAGCAAAACAAAACAAAACAACACAACACAAAAAAAAAAACCATAAAACAACAACAACAACAAAACAAACATAAAAACTGGTACACCAAACTAAACAGCTTCTTCATGACAAAGGAAACAACCTAGAAAATGAAAAGGCAGCCTAGAGGTCATTGCTGTGGTGTAATGAGGTAAAGCCCTGGCCTGCAGCTCTGCAACTAATATGGGTGCTGGTTTGAGTCCTGGGTGCTCCACTTCCAATCCAATTGCCTGATAATGCGTGTGGGAAAGCAGCAGAGGATGGTCCAAGTCCTTGAGCCCCCACACCCACGTGGAAGATCTGGAAGAAGCTCCTGGCTCCTGGCTTTGGATTGGCTCTGCTCCAGCTATTGCACCCATCGAGGGAATGAACCAGTGGATGAAAGGCCTCTCTCTCTCTGTTTCTCCCTCCCTCAGTAACTCTGTCTTTCAAATAAATAAAATAAATCTTCTAAAAAAAGGCAGACTCTGCATAGGGAGAAAATATTTATAATTCATTTATCTGATCAGGGATTAATATTCAAAATATATAAGAAACTCAAACATTCAATAGCAATAAAACAAACTGATTTAAAAAGTGGCTAAAGGACAGAAATAGACATTTCTCAAATGAAGACATACAAATGGCCCACAGGTACAAACACTCAAGACCCTCAACCATCAAGGAAATGCAAATGAAAACCATAGCGTGTATTACCTCACATCTGTCAGGACGGCCTTTATCAAAAAGAGAAGAGAGAATAATTGTTGACAGAGTTAGGGAGAAGAGGAAACCCTTATGGTGGAAATGTAAATTGGTACACCTGTTACAGAAAACAATATGTATAGAGAATTGTACCCCCTCTAACAGGGGTGTGTGTGTGTGTGTGTGTGTGTATGTGTGTGTCTAATGGGATCAGCTTTTAAAAATATGGAAATTCTGTCACTTGTGACAACATGAATTAACCTGAAGGACATTATTCTCAGTTAAATAAGTCAGGCATAGAAAGACAAATACTGCTTGATCTCACTTACATGTAGACTCTATAAGACTTAAACTCATAGAAACAGAGAAGAATGGTGGTTTCCAGCAATAGAGAGGGGAGGCGATATGAAAGTTCAATTATAAAGGAGGAACAACTTCAAGAACTCTATTGTATGGCATGGTGATTAGAGTTAGTAACAATGTATTGTATGCTTGAAAATCATTAATGGTAGATTTTATGTGTTCACAGCACAAATATGCTGTTTGTTAAGTAATGCATGTGTTAACTCTACTTATCCATTCCACAATGTATACATATTCCAAAACACCATTTGTACATATATATGAATTTGTAAGTCAAAAAATAAAATTTAAGAATATTTTTAAGTGGCGTTCACATACTGGATTTCAAACACAAAATTAACAGTGCATCTATGTTTGGATAAAACAAACCAAAACTTTGCTGGCCTTAAAAACTGTACACTAGGCCGGCGCTGCGGCTCACCAGGCTAATCCTCTGCCTGCGGCGCTGGTACTCTGGGTTCTAGTCCCGGTCGGGGTGCCAGATTCTGTCCCGGTTGCTCCTCTTGCAGGCCAGCTCTCTGCTGTGGCCCAGGAAGGCAGTGGAGGATGGCCTAAGTGCTTGGGCCCTGCACCCACATAGGAGACCAGGAGGAAGCACCTGGCTCCTGGCTTCTGAATCGGCGCAGCGCGACGGCCATAGCAGCCATTTGGGGGGTGAACCAACGGAAGGAAGACCTTTCTCTCTGTCTCTCTCTCTCACTGTCTAACTCTGCCTGTCAAAAAATAAATAAATAAATAAATAAATAAAAAGAGCCTAGGATTTAAAAAAAAAAACCTGTATACCAGAAGTCCAAAGCAAATTTTAAATTGATAGTAATTCCTTTTCCCTCTCCTTTTGCTTTCCCTTGCCACAAAACAGAATTCTGTATCATTTTTCCCTTCAACTAGCCAGTCTGCCAACCTCAAATTTTCAGGGCTATTTTTTAAAGATACTTTCTAGATACAGTGTACAGACCTTCATGGCAAGAAAATTCAATCCTTCAAGTTTCTTAGACAAAAGGATTTAAGATGTTTGTAAAGTCAAATTTTTATGATGTGAAAAATTACACATGACTTCTAGAGGTTTGGGTTTATACCAAAACTCTGATCAAAATACTACCACTTAGAACCTGGCCATTTATATATCCACATCACATAAATATATTCAATGAACTCTATCCCCAGCCCTCAAGTCACTAGTCCGTGGAATTAAAATAAAAATTAGGATCAGGTGAAGGTTTATATTTCAGAAAGATTCAATCCAAAACAAAGTTAAGCCGATGACATAAATTCTGCTCTATTGGGATACTCTTTAGTTTCTCACTGTCATTACAGTTGGCCAAAACTATCTGGGTGGAGAATCAAATCTTTGGAGAGCATTTAGGAAATAACTTTTTGAAACTGTGTTCAATGAACACACAATTGCTAATAGCTGCAGAACGCATGGCAAGGCCTCCAAGTGATTTTATGCCTCCTACTAGGTGTGGAAATTCTGGGACAAAGTCCATTGCCTCCATTTCATTGCCAACCTGCTGCCAGCCAATGAAATTGTGGCAATCGTGGTGTGTTAAGGAATGGAATATCACTGACCATACAGCACCATTGTTTAATCAAACCCTTAGGACTGTACAAACAAGTCCAGGAGGGTGTCAGAAATCAGATCAAGAGGAGGAGGAGGAAGTAAAGGAGGAGGGTACCAAAGGATGTTATCAGGTTCTTTGCCTGGATTTTCACATGTTTTGTCTCATTTATTCTCCTCTATCTCCCTGAGACATGGACTGCTCACTACTCTGGATTCTGATACCCAGGAAAAGACTGTAATCTGACATCAGGTGAGTCAGCCAGGAGAGCTCTGAAGTAATGGACAAACCTCTGACTTCCAGTAACTCTCTCTGGTCTGACCCTGAAGCCCAGCTCATCTGGTTCCCCCTGG
Organism: Oryctolagus cuniculus; assembly: GCF_964237555.1. NCBI lineage: Eukaryota > Metazoa > Chordata > Mammalia > Lagomorpha > Leporidae > Oryctolagus > Oryctolagus cuniculus. The sequence goes on along the minus strand of NC_091451.1, from coordinate 26,858,262 downwards.
GGAGACATATACTGCCTTCATGGCTGACCCTGCCAGGGCTCAAGGAGACCATCCCTGCCATTGTTTTCACTTCTGTCCAAAACTACAAGCAAAGAAAAAACAGCTCCTTTTCACAAGAGGCCTGGGAACCCTTGGTATAGAACAGATCTTCAACTGGCTAAAATAATTGAACCAGCAAGACATTTTCTATATGCTCATTTGCTGTGTTTCTTAAATTATGACACGTATAGGCTCTTATCTCATGAGTGTATCTGTTTTAATCCTAAATTAAGTATTAGTACACATTTTTTCTACAAATTATTCTAAGGGTGGAAATCATCCCATGAATATCATCACCCATGAAGTTAGTCCATCAAAACCCTTTCATCAAGGGCCAAGATTATATGCTATCCCAAATCCAGCCAAGTAAATATAGATGGTGCCAGACCACTAAACAATTTTTTTCTGGAACTCAAAAGTCAGAGTAAACATCCTTCCTTAGGCCACATGTGTGGTCTTGCATGAAGAGTGAGCTTCGGATGGAATGAAAGCTCTGATGCCCACTGGTTTCGGGTGCTGGCAAGTCACTCCTTCAGGAAGCCAATGATTAGTGTCTTCAGAATTTGGCTAATCAAGTCCATGACTCCAGATAGGTTAGAGTGAACAATAAAGAGTGAATATAAATTTCCACTGGGCAGAACATTCTAGAGGCCAGAGCACAGTGGCACTCATCTAACAAATACAATATAAACATGCTTATTGGGAAAACACCTATTTATCTTTAAAACCATGCATCTATCAAAATTTTGCTCACATGACCTATATAGCAAAAACAAAACAAAACAAAACAAAACAAAACAAAACCCCTTACTTCATATTTTCCAGGGGACTTTTTAATGTCACTGAAACATGGAAATAAATTTCTCCCTACTCATGTTACTACATATGACTATAGCTTCGGCTGGCACCGCGGCTCACTAGGCTCCGCCTTGTGGCGCCAGCATACCGGGTTCTAGTCCCGGTCGGGGCGCCGGATTCTCTCCCGGTTGCCCCTCTTCCAGGCCAGCTCTCTGCTGTGGCCTGGGAGTGCAGTGGAGGATGGCCCAAGTCCTTGGGCCCTGCACCCCATGGGAGACCAAGATAAGTACCTGGCTCCTGCCATTGGATCAGTGCGGTGTACTGGCCACAGCGCGCAGGCCACGGCGGCCATTGGAGGGTGAACCAATGGCAAAAGGAAGACCTTTCTCTCTGTCTCTCTCTCTCTCTCTCACTGTCCACTCTGCCTGTCAAAGAAAAAAAAAACTACATATGACTATAGCTTCTAGTTATTACTCCAGTGTGGGATGCTGGCATCTCAAGCCCTGGCTTCACTCACTGCACCACAATGCTAGCGCTTGTGCTCTCTTACTCACTCTCTCTTTCTCTCTCTCTCCCTCCTCCCCTCCATCTCCATATCTTCATCTCCATCTCGACCATCTCTGTCTCTATTATGTATCATCTATAGCTATCCACCTATCCATCTATCCATTCATCCAACTATCTGTCTACCCCTCATCCCTAGAAGAGCACTAGTAAGAATGATTTTACAATTTATCAAACTTTTTTTTAAAGATTTATTTATTTGAAAGGCAGAGTTACACAGAGAGAGAGAAGGAGAGGCAGAGAGATTGAAAGAGGAGAGAGAGAGAGAGAGAGAAGGAGAGGTCTTCCATCCACTGGTTCATTCCCCAGTTGGCTACAACGGCTGGAACTGTGCTGATCCCAAGCCAGGAGCCAGGTTTTCTCATGAGGGCGCAGGGGCCCGTGGACTTGAGCCATCTTCTACTGCTTTCCCAGGCCACAGCAGAGAGCTAGATCAGAAGTGGAGCAGCCAGGACTCAAACCAGCACCCACAGGGGATGCCGGCATTGCCAGTGGTGGCTTTACCTGCTACACCACAGCGCTGGCCCCACAATTTATCAAACTTTTAAGAAATGGATATTATCCTTTTTATATAAACTATTCCAGAAAAAAATATATAAAGAAGGAATGGAAAGGGCAGGGAGGAAGGGCAGGCAGGTAAAAAAACTAATATTCATCAGATTGGTAAATACTTAAAATACCTGAGGATAAGGTAAGGATACCTAGAAAAAGGAATTTTCATACACTACTAATGGGAGTGAATTCTGCTCTAATTACTCCAAAAGTAATTTAGCACCATCTGGAAAAATTTAAATAATTATGGCTTATAATCTAACATATCTTCTTCCATGTATATGTGTCCCAAAAAACTAGCACAAGGTGGCAGAAACAAGAATATTCAAGAAGATTCACTATAGCATTTTCAAAAGTCAATTTTGGGAAATTGCATAAAGCTCATCAGTGGAGAAATGGATAAATAAATTCTGATTTAGTTGCATGATGAAATCCTAGATAGCCATATAGATAAACTAGCTTACATGTATCAACATCAATCTCTCTTGAACTCACATTTGGAGTCAAGAAACTAAATTGTAGAATGATACACAAAATGATATCATTTAAATTAAATGTAAAAATACGAAACACAAACCTATGTTATTTGTGGATGTGGGCATATGTTATAAAACTACAAAACAAAGAAAAGAAGATTCCTTTCAATAACAAACTGATGCTTTCTGCATAAAGGAATGGAAATGCAACAAAGAAGAATTCAATTTAACATTAAACACACATACACAGGGACCCGCCTTGTCGTATAGTGGGTTAAGCCACTGCCTACAACACCAGCATCGCATGTGGATTCCAGTTCAAGTCCCAGTTGCTCTGCTTCCAATCCAGCTCCCTGCTATTGTTCCTGGGAAAGCAGAAGATGGCCTATGTGCTATGGTCGCAGATATCCATGTGGGAGACCTGGATGGACTTTCAGGCTCCTGGCTTTGGCCTAACCAAGCCCTGACCATTGTGGTCAGTTGGAGAGTGGACAAGTGGATAGAAGATCTCTCTGTCTCTCTGTGTCTTTCCTTCTGACTCTCTGTAACTGAACCTTTCAAAAAAATTTAAAAATAACTCTTTATTTAATGAATATAAATTTCCAAAGTACAGCTTATGGATTACAATGGCTCAACCCCCGTAACTTCCCTCCCATCCACAACCCTCCCCTTTCCCTCTCCCTCCCCCCTTCCATTCACATCAAGATTCATTTTCAATTCTCTTTATATACAGAAGATCAATTTAGCATATATTAAGTAAAGATTTCAAACAGTTTGCACCCACATAGAAACACAAAGTGCAAAATACTGTTTGAGTACTAGTTATAGCATTAAATCACACTGTACAGCACATTAAGGACAGAGATCCTACATGAGGAGTAAGTGCACAGTGACTCCTGTTGTTGACTTAACAAATTGACACTCTTTTTTATGACATCAGTAATCACCCTAAGCTCTTATCATGAGTTGCCAAGGCTATGGAAGCCTTTTGAGTTCACCAACTCTGATCATATTTAGACAAGGTCGTAGTCAAAGTGGAAGTTCTCTCCTCCCTTCAGAGAAAGGTACCTCCTTCTTTGATGACCTGTTCTTTTCACTGGGATCTCACTCGCGGAGATCTTTCATGTAGGGTGGTTTTTTTTTTTTTTTTTTTTTTTTTTTTTTTTTTTTTTTTTTTTTTTTTTTTGCCAGAGTGTCTTGGCTTTCCATGCCTGAAATACTCTCATGGGCTTTTCAGCCAGATCCGCATGCCTTAAGGGCTGATTCTGAGGCCAGAGTGCTGTTTAGGGCATCTGCCATTCTATGAGTCTGCTGTGTATTTCACTTCCCGTGTTGGATCGTTCTCTCCCTTTTTTATTCTATCAGCTAGTATTTGCAGACACTAGTCTTGTTTATGTGCTCCCTTTGGCTCTTAGTCCTATCATTATGATCAATTATGAACTTAAACTGATCACTTTGACTAGTGAGATGGCATTGGTACATGCCACCTTGATGGGATTGAATTGGAATCCCATGGTATGTTTCTAACTCTACCGTTTGAGGTAAGTCAGCTTGAGCATGTCCCGAATTGCACATCTCTTCCCTCTCTTATTCCCACTCTTATATTTAACAGCAATCACTTTTCAGTCAAGTTTCAACACTTGAGAATAACTGTGTATTGATTACAGTATTCAACCAAAAGTATTAAGTAGAACAAACAAAAAAAATACTAAGAGGGATAACGTATTAAGTTGTTCATCAACAGCTAGGGCAAGGGCTGATCAAGTCACCGTTTCTCATAGTGTTCATTTCACTTTAACAGGTTTCCTTTTTGGTGCTCAGTTAGTTGTCACCGATCAGGGAGAACATATGGTATTTGTCCCTTTGGGACTGGCTTATTTCACTCAGCATAATGCTTTCCAAATTTTAACTGAAAAGTGATCCCTGTTAGGAATTTGGAAAGCATTAAAAATAACTCTTTAGACACACACACACACACACAATTGTTAATTTTCTTCATGGTGAGCACATGGGGTCTTTATTATAGTACACTATATATCTTTATACATTTAAAAATCCATATTAATAACATAGCTAATCTATGGAGTATAGTCAGTGTACTTTATGGATTGAGGAGAAATTGGCTCCCAAACTCAAACAAATGTTTAGTCTGCTGTCTTAATATTAAGGGTTGATGGAATGAGGGTGGAGACTTCATCCAGTTACGGTATCCGAGAGCTGGGTCTGGTGAGAGATCTAGGTATAGGGCAGGCTCCTGGGAGGTAGTTCTTGCAGGAGGGTTGCTTATTTGAGCTGAATGCTGCCTAGCTTCCCTCTGCTTCCTAGCTCACCATGAGATGGTCCCTGTGCACCCACTCTGCCATAGCCACCTTCCACCAAATGCCAGTCCATGAGTCCACCTGATCCTGAATAGTGACCTCCAAACTGTGAGCTGAAATAAATCCTTTCCTTTATAAGAAGCTCCTCTTGAGCATTTAAATTCAAGTCGGGAAAAGCTGAATAGTACAATGCATGGATAAAGGTGGCTTACAAACCAAAGATGCTGTTGGAAAAAATTTGCCAACCTCGAAGACCTAGAAACATTATCATTTAAAAATTATTTTATATTCAGGAGAAAATAATCCATCTCTGTTTATACTCCTCAAAATACTAGCACAAGGTGGCATATATAAAGATGTTCACTACAGCATTATTTCAAGAGTCAATTCTGGGGAACAACATAAAGCCCATCAGTGGGGAAATGGCTAAGAAAATTCTAATTTATTTCCATAATGAAATCCTAGAGAGCCATAAAAAATTGTTTCCTTTCCCATAAACTGTGAGGACATAGAAGCATGATTACAGTGACATTGTTTTAAAAAAAAAATCCAAGACTATAGAACCTATTAATGATAAAAACTATTAATTATTGTTGGTTCTGAATGAACATTGTTAAGACTCATCCTTAGATATGTGGGTGTTTTGCCCATGTAAGTGTGTTTTGTGTGGGCTTAAATCAGATTTTAATTAGTTTGTAAGTAAGAGTATGAAGTGTCCTGAGGACTGTTTAAGGGTAATTGCATTTCTGTATTGTATGACTACATCGCTGTAATCACACGCAGATGCGATTTTATCATCAGTGAGAAAGAAAATCTTCTGAAAGAACAACAAATCAGTGCTCTGATTATTTAAATAGAAAAACTTCTGTCATTTTTACAGCAATTAGAGCTTTCAAGAATTTCCTAATGAGTACATGTTTAAATCTAATGCAGGAAACATGAGGTTAGGTAGGAAACATTAATGATTCTTCACATTTTAAGAAGAATTAATCTATGATAAGTATATTATGATAATGAAATTAAGGACCTTAATTTCCATTCAACATTTGTTTCACCTTGTTTTAAACATATATGTCAGTAGAATTTCAATGTGTGCGTCATATACTGGAATAAGAAATGCAAGCCACATAGTTTGTATTTAAGGTAGACTTTTTCATAAATTTCACCTGTTAGTTCTAGAAAATGGTGTCAGAGTTTCTTGTGTTTGTCAAATGTAACTGATCCACAATCAGCCTAATTATTGAGTACTCTGACCATCTGTGGCATCAGCTTTCTCGGCAAGCATTCAGAATGAGTCCAGACACAGCAGTTAAGTGATCTGTCCATGGCTAATCAATATTATCAAAGTCAACTTGCCAGGAAGGAGACTATTATGTTGTTAAATTCATGATGTTTTTTTGTAGTCCCTTTGTCAGGAGAAGGCTCACATTGTAGGTTTGAACCCAGGAGATCTTGCTCTTTGACCCTGTTCCCTGAAAACAGAGTTTTTTTTTTTTTTTTAATTTTTGACAGGCAGAGTGGACAGTGAGAGAGAGAGACAGAGAGAAAGGTCTTCCTTTGCCGTTGGTTCACCCTCCAATGGCCGCCGCGGCCGGCGCGCTGCGGCCGGCGCACCGCGCTGATCCGATGGCAGGAGCCAGGAGCCAGGTGCTTTTCCTGGTCTCCCATGGGGTGCAGGGCCCAAGCACCTGGGCCATCCTCCACTGCACTCCCTGGCCACAGCAGAGGGCTGGCCTGGAAGAGGGGCAACAGGGACAGAATCCGGCGCCCCGACCGGGACTAGAACCCGGTGTGCCGGCGCCGCTAGGCGGAGGATTAGCCTAGTGAGCCGCGGCGCCGGCCGTTTTTTTTTTTTTTTTTTTAATCAGGTCAGTACTTACTATTGATTACAAAGAAAAAACTAGAACTAAAAATCAGAGAATCCATTCCTACTGTTGTACAGATAATAAATGGGAAGCCCTGTAACTTCTCACCTAATGACATCGTGAAAGGGCACAGATCAGAAGAGGAGGAGAATAACTTTATGGGGAAAAGTGGAGAAGCCTGATCTCAGCCACGTGTTCAAGGTTAACATTGGCAGGCATGTTGGTAGTGTATACCACAATAGGACATGATGAGGATGTCACTGCACCTCCGTTGTCTCCCTCCCTACAACCTTTTTCCAGTCTTTTGAGAAAAACACCAGACAAATCCCAATGGAGGAATATCTGACAAAATGCCACACCAGTATTCCTCAAAGCTGTCAAGGTTGTCAAAAATGAGAAGACTGAGACCGAGTCAAGGGACACTTATGGAAAAGTGATGATTCTCTTAGCATACTCTGAATGCCACAAGAAAATGCCATGGTATGAGTAGCTTAAGCAACAGGTATTTCTCCCTGTTCTGGAGATGGGAAGGTCCAAGATGAAGGTGCCAGCACATCTGGTTCCTTCTGCAGATCCACTTTCTTGTTTGCAGGCGGCTACCTTCTTATTGTGTCATTGCTTGATGAAGATAAAAAAGGACACTTATCCCAGCACAGGGTCCTGCACTAACGACCTCATATAAACCTGGTTACTACTCAGAGGTCATTTCTTCAAATGAGGTCACATTGGAGTTTTGACCTCAACCTATGAATTTGGAGAGGTCAAAATAGTCCATAATTAAATACAATGTGGCATCCTTAAATGGCATCCTTGAACAGAAAAGGGCATTAGTTAAAATTAAATAAACATAACTAAACATAGACTACAATTAATGTATCAGTATTAGTTTATTCATTGTGACAAATACACCTTCCTTATTTGCTAATAACTATGAGTGGAGTTGTGTTCCCCCTACAATTTCATGTATTGAAGTCCTAATCTCCAGTATCTCAGCAAGTGACTTTATTTATTTATTTATTTATTTATTTATTTATTTTGACAGGCAGAGTTAGACAGTGAGAGAGACGGAGAGAAAGGTCTTCCTTCCATTGGTTCATTCCCCAGATGGCTGCTATGGTGGGCGCGCTGCGCCGATCCGAAGCCAGGAGCCAGGTGCTTCCTCCTGGTCTTCATGCAGGTGCAGGGCCCAAGCACTTGGGCCATCCTCCACTGCCCTCCTGGGCCAAGCAGAGAGCTGGACTGGAAGAGGAGCAAGAGGGACAGAACTGGCGCCCCAAACGGGACTAGAACCCAGAGTGCTGGTGCCGCAGGCGGAGGATTAGCCTAGTGACCCACAGCGCCAGCCTAGCAAGTAACTATTTTTAGACACAATGCCTTTAAGATGTAATAAGGTAAAAGGTGATTATTAGGTAGGGTCCTAATCCAATATAACTGGCGTGCTTACCAAAAGAGGAAATCAGGACACAGACAAAATGCAGACCTAGTAACAATCTTGTGAAGAATCAGTTCAGGAGGAGGCTATCTATCAGTTCAGGAGGAGGGCTTTAGAATCAACCAACCCTGCCTACCTTCCAGGAGTGTGACACAACAAGTTTCTGTTGTTTAAGCCAAGTATGTGGTAGTTTGTTATGGCAACTCTAGCAAAATAATCTGTAGGGGGAAGTGGCGATCCTGTATGAGGAAACTGCCTGTACTATCTTCCCAATTTGTCTGTTAAATTTCAACTGTTCTAACACAGATTTACTTTTTTATTTCTTTTTTTAATTTAAGGTAAATAAATTTCCAGTAATCATATATACAAATTTAGGGACACAGGGATACTTCCCACCCAACTCTCCCTCCCGCCCATGCTCCCAACTTTGTTCCTCTTTTATCTCTTATTACCACTCAATTTTTACAATCATCTACTTTCAGTTTACTTTATGCTCATAAGATTAACCCTACACTAAGTAAAGAGTTCAACAAATAGTAAGAAGAAAAAAAAAACACTATTCCTCAACAGTAGAGACAGGACCTATAAACAATCATTGAATCTCAAAATGTGAATTTTATTCCTATACATTACATGTTTGGTACTCACAGAACAGGGAAAACATTAGTATACGGTTTATTGGGACTGGCTTATTTCACTAAGTATAATGGTTACCAGTTCCATCCATTTTGTTGCCAAAGATAGGATTTCTTTCTTTTATACACCTTAGTAGTATGTGTATATGTGTGTGTATATATATATGTACACACATACATATATGCATATTTATAACACAATTTTTTTCTCAACTTTTATTTTTTAAATATAAATTTCCAAAGTACAACTTTTGGATTATAGTGGTTTTTCCCCCATAACCTCCCTCCCACCTGCAACCATCCCATCTCCACTCCCTCTCCTATCCCATACTTCATCAAGATTCATTTTCAATTATCTTTATATACAGAAGATCAACTTAGTAAATACAAAGTAAAGATTTCAACAGTTTGCACCCACACAGAAACACAAAGTGTAAAGTACTGTTTCAGTAGTAGTTTTACTGTTAATTCACATAGTACAACACATTAAGGACAGAGGTCCTACATGGGGAGCAGGTGCCCAGTGACTCCCATTGTTGATTTAACAATTGACACTCTTTTTTATGACGTCAGTAATCACCCTAAGCTCTTGTCATGAGCTGCCAAGGCTATGGAACCTCTTGAGTTCACAAACTCTGATCTTATTTAGACAAGGCCATGGTCAAAGTGGAAGTTCTCTCCTCCCTTCAGAGAAAGGTACCTCCTTCTTTGATGGCCTGTTCTTTCCACTGGGGTCTCACTCAGAGATCTTTCGTTTAGGTCATTTTTTTATTTTTTTATTTTTTATTTTTTTTTGCCACAGTGTCTTGGCTTTCCATACTTGAGAAATTCTCATGGGCTTTTTAGCCAGATCGGAATGCCTAAAGGGCTGATTCTGAGGCCAGAGTGCTGTTTAGGGCATCTGCCATTCTATGAGTCTGCTGTGTATCCTGCTTCCCATGTTGGATCATTCTCTCCTTTTTAATTCTATCAGTTAGTATTAGCAGACACTAGTCTTTTTTATGTGATCCCTTTGATACTTAATCCTATCATTATGATCAATTATGAACTTAAACTGATCACTTTGACTAGTGAGATGGCATTGGTACATGCCACCTTGATGGGATTGAATTGGAATCCCATGGCATGTTTCTAGCTCTACCATTAGGGGTAAGTCCTAGTAAGCATGATACCACAATTTTTTTCCAGTTACCAGTTGATGGACATCTGGGTTGATTCCATATCTTAGCTATTGTGAATTGAACCGCTTAAAAACATGAGATTACAGAGAACTCTTTCATATGCTAATTTCATTTCCTTTGGTAAACTCCCAGTAGTGGGATAGCTAGGTCATAAGGTAGATTTATTTTCAGCTTTCTATATCCGCACTATCTTCCACAGAGGCTGCACCAGTTACATTCCCACCAACAGTGGATTAGGTTACCTTCTTCCCAACAACCCCACCAGCATTTATTATGTGTTGATTTCTGTGTAAGCCATTCTAATTGGGGTGAGGTGAAACCTCATTGTGGTTTTGATTCGCATTTCCCTGACGGCTAGTGATCCTGAGCATTTTTTAATGTGTCTGTTGGCCATTTGGATTTCCTCTTTTGAAAAATGCCTGTTCAAGGCCTTTACCCATTTCTTAACTGGATTGTTTGTTTTGTTGTTGTTGAGTTTCTTCAGCTCTTTATATGTTATGGATATTAATCTTTTATTAGTTTCATAGTTTACAAATATTTTCTCCCATTCTGTTGTTTACCTCTTCATTTTGCTGAGTTTCCTTTGCAGTGCTGAAGTGTATCAGTTTGATGTAATCCCATTTGTCTATTTTGATTTGATTGCCTGTGCTTCTGGGGTCTTTCCACAAAGTCATTGCCTATGCTAATGTCTTGCAGAGTTTCCCCAATTTGGTATTTGATACCAAATCTAGTATTTGATGTTAACAGTTCAAAAGATTAGATCCTTAATCCATTTTAAGTTTATTCTTGTGTAAGGTGTAAGGAAGAGGTCTTATTTCGTACTTCTGCACATGGAGATGCAATTTTCCCAGCACCAGAGACTGTCCTTTCTCCAGGGATTGATTTGAACTCCTTCGTCAAAGATTAGTGGGCTGTAGATCTGTGGATTGATCTCTGGAGTTTATATTCTGTTCCATTGTTTTACACATCTATTTTTGTGCCAGAGAAGATTTACTTTTAAGAATTAAATTCAAGAGAGGTTAAACAAGGCAGTGCATGAGCCAAAAGTGCCATGAGCGTGGCCAGCGCTGTGGCATAGCAGGTAAAACTGCCGACTGTAGTGCAAGCATCCCATATGGGGGCTGCTCCACTTCTGATCCAGCTCTCTGCTATGGACTGAAAGTAGTAGAAGATGGCCCAAGTCCTTGGGCTCCTGTACCCTTGTGCGAGACCTGGAAGAAGCTAGTGGCTACTGGCTTCAGATCGGCACAGCTCAGGCCGTTGTGGCCAATTGGGGAGTGAACCAGCAGATGGAAGACCTCTCTCTCTCTCTCTCTCTCTCTCTGTCTCTCTCTCTCTGCCTCTTCTTCTCTCTGTGTGTAACTCTGACTTTCAAATAAATTAATAAATCTTTTTTAAAAAGTGCCATGAGCATGCTTGGTTTTGCCTCTTATCCTGAGAACGTTACCCCCTGCAAGTTTTTGCTCATTTGCAAAATGAAGATAGTGATATCTGCTATCCTTATTTCACAAAGTTGTATGACATCAGTGGAATTAATGTATGGACAAACAATTTAATCAAAGCGCTCGCAAACCATTTTGCCCAAGGTCCATAGTTATTTTAGGCAAAGTTCAAATTACTTAGAACTCTTGTCCCTTTCTAATCCATTCTTCCTTTCATTGGGGTGAGCTGGCAGAGGTAGCATGAGCTGTGGCTGAGATCATGACAACCAGGGAACAAGCAACTGGAGAGGCACATAATCTGGACTCAGAATGATCATTACCTCACTATTACTGAGCTGTTGTTCTTAAAGAAATGAACCTTTATATACACAGCTGAAAGCAGACATTCACCTGATAAAAGGGAGAATGGAAGAATTTCTAAGCCAGGAGCATAATAAGTGCAAAGACATGCAATGTAATGGAACTGCAAGGACTCCCAGTAATTGTAACTGTAAATGCCAAGTTAGTAAGCCATGCTTATTTGGGTCATCATTATGTGTCTTATATTTAGTAGTTGCTTAATCAATATTCATTATTGTTTTGATAACTGAGTAGAACATATAGGGTACATCAGAATCACATTTTGTGTGTGCACCTTCTTTTTCCAAATTATAAATTCCATCCATAGAAGTCCTGATACACACCCCTGAAGTACTGCATATTGAACCATTATGCAGATAATGAAGACAGATGGAGTGGTAGAGTATCACCATTCTGGGTTAATATTTTGAAATTGTAAGCAGTAACTAACTGGCAAATTATGAAATCACTGTAGAATATCATGACTATCTTTTAGAAAAATAAAATAGAACACACATGTACATAAATATAAGAGTACTTTTAAAAGTTCATGGAAGATAGAATTAAAAGAGAAATTTGTTTTGGTACAAAAAATCCTCAAAAAAAGGTCATGCAAAATGTTTATTATAAAAAATTTGGTATGAATTTCAAGTTTCTTTTGCACCACAAAAACTTGCATTTGATTCTATTTTTTCCATGAACTTTTTGAAGTACCCTTGTATATCTATATCCTGAGGCATAATATAAAATATATTTCACTTATGACTTTTTAAAAATTTATTTATTCCTTAAAAAGATTCACTTATTTGAAAGGCAGAGTAACAGAGATGAACAGAGAGGAAGATCCTCCATCTGCTGGCTCATTCCCCTGATGGTTCCAAAGCCAGAGCAGGCCCAGGCTGAAGCCAGGAGCCAGGAACTCCATCAGGATCTCCCATGTGTGTGGCAGGTACTCAAGTACTTGATTCATCATCTGCTGCTTTGACAGGCACATTGGCATGGTGCTAGATCAGAAGCAGAGCAACCTGGACTTGAACTGGCACTCCAAAGTAGGATATAGGCATTCTAAGCGGTGGCTTAACCTGCTGTACAATGCCCCCCACCCCTAAAAAGTATTTTACATTATGGGTCATGGTCAAAAATGTCAACTCGTTGATATACATAATATTTGAAGGAAGAGCTCACTAAAGCACTATATAAATACACACACACACACATACATACATACATATATATATAATTGGATATAACTGTTAAAGGATGATGTTTCAAAAGTTCCAGCTCAACTTGGTACGTGAAGAAAATGCTATTAAAAAAGAGATGAAGAATGAGCTAATACAGCGGTTGGGGTTGGCAGTGAGGGTAGGAGGTGGGATGCTATGAAAAGATATTTAATTTTCTGTGATATGCTGAAAATTAGATTCCTGCAGATTATCCAACTAGAAGCAATAAGATATGTAGTCTGAAGCACAAGGAGGGATTCAGCGTTCATGACAGAATCTGGGTCACTTTTGGTCAGGTGACAGCTGATGTGTCAAATTGGATGAGATTTTCTAAGGAGCCTGAGAAGTATGCACAAAGGACAAAGGGTGGAATCCTTTGGAAGGTCAAATTTTAATGAGCAACTTTTGGGAGCAATAGACTTGAGATGAGATAGAGGAACTGAGAGTCTATTTGTCATAGAAGTATCATATGTTGCAGAAGCATAAACACATTAAAAACTAAACAGTGGCCTTTTAAATTGGCCATTAAGAGGCATTAAGGGCTGTGACACAGTGGGTTAAGTCACAACCTGCAGTGGTTTGAGTCCTGGGAAAGCAGTGGAGGATGGTCCAGGTCCTTGGGACCTCGTACGCACATGGGAGACCAGGAAGAAGTTCCTGCTTCCTGCTTTCAGCTTGGCCCAGCCCCAGTTGTTGGGACCATTTTGGGAGTGAATCAGCAGATGGAAGATCTTTCTCCTCTCTGTGTAATCTGTTTTTCAAATAAATAAATAAATAAATATTTTTAAAACAGAGTCATTAAGGGCATTCACGAGAGCAATTATTATAAAGTTGAGTAATGGAATAGCAAGTCAGATTTTAGCAGTTGAGAGCAATAAAGAGGAACTGGTGATGTATAGTCTTCTTTCAAAGGTGTGGAAGGAAGGAAATGGGTAGAAGGTTAACTCTGGGGAAAGAGTCAAGGGTAGATTTTTATAATGAGGAAACTAGGTAATATTTGTGGATAGACATGAGGGATTAAGGATGATGACAACAGCAAATTATGGCCCTTACTCTGTGCCAAGATTATCCTAAACCCTTACCCAGCTTAACTCATTAACTCACAACAGCAGTGACATAGATACTAGTATCATCCTCATTGTATGAATGAAGAGGTGCAGTGAGGTTAAGTAAATAAAACAAACTCGCCCCATGGATATCAGAATCAGGATTTGAATCAAGCTCACAGAATCAGAATTTATGTTATTAACTTGTACATTTTTCTAGAAAGTGGAAGATGTACAGAAATATGGAACAAATGACTATAATCCCTTGCCCAGAAAATTTGAGGCCAGATGTATTTTGAAATTTGAAAATTTAAAGATTGTATAAAGGTGTTTTATACACACACACACACACACATACATATTTTTACATCCAATTGGGTTCTGGGGGCTGCACCTTGAAGCAATCACAATGATAATTGATATTTTTGTAGTAAATATGAATCAATAAAGATTATAAATATCATCCTTTGGGAGTAAGTTCTACTGCATTGTGAGTTGCCAAAAAAAAAAAAAGTTCATGTTCAAAGCTGATTGAATTTTGGACTTGCTCAAGCAATAGCCAACTTGTCTCAGAAGGGAAGAAACACAGCAGATGCTGGTGGAGGGCTGGCTTGGGAAGGGTTCAGACACCAGTTCCTTTGTGAAGAGACAAAAAGGGCAAAAGTAAAATCAAAAACATTCAACCTCAGCTCCTCACACCCAATTCCCACAAGTAGCTCTCTTCTGCTTTTCTTACCAGTAAATGCCAGAGCACCTCACCTTTCCCATAAGGTAAAGAACAGGATTGCTTTTTCTCTGAAAAGTCAGTGGAACTTACTGGGCCACTAATAGCATGTGCTGGTGATGCTGCCTCTTCTTGCCAGGCATGACACATAGAATGGAAGAGAAGTGGGGGACAGAGGGTGCTACTAGAGAGATTCTGTTTACATTCTGTTTTCTTTCTGCAACTAGTAGTATTTCCTTTAAAAAAAAAAAAAAAAGCTTCTGTACTAGCCAATGAGGGGAAGTCCCTTAGAAAACACTTAAAGCTGGAGCATGCTTAAGGGACAAGTGAAGCAAAACTGAAAGACTTCATTGTGACCCTTAGAAAGACAGTGTGAGAGGAGATGAACAGGAAGACGATGAATCAGGCTGACACAGAAGGAGGGAATGGGAGTCTGAAACCAATGAAAACCGAGTAGACCAGAACAAGATGCTGTCTTCCAGGATGGTATTTCGCTTTCCCCCCGCCCCACCACAGGAGCCCAGATTTCTTTGTTCAGAAGTGTGGGACAGGATAACACGGATAGGACAGGGAAAACATAAAAATGTTCCTGATGTTCCCAGCAGTGACCTTAATCATCCTAATACGAACAAACACTATCAAACACTATTAAACATAGGGCTAGAGGCCAGAGTATTTCTAGTGGTGCATAAGGTACATGGTGAACAAAAATAAATAAATAAATAAATAAAAAGGAAAGAAAATTAAAAGAAAGAAAGGAAGAAGGGAAGAAAGAAAAAAAGGAATGTGAGACAGGTGTCGCTCCCCCTCTTCGTGGAGGAATGACACAGGACCCTGCGCTGTTCTTTTGTCTGCTCGGCCCTTCCCGGGTTTGCTGCTGGTTCTTCCCGGGTTGGCTACCGACCCTTCCACCTCCATGGAAGGGCGGTTCCCCCTGCCACTTTCCCCACTTCCGCGGGGGAGCGGCACACCGCCGGCCGGCTCTCTTGGGGGCTGCACAGGTGTTCCTTCAGATAGATGTTCCTGGTGCATGTTGTCTCCTCCTTTATAGTCCTCTTCCACCAATCCCAACTCTGCTACCCACACGCCGAGTACGCTGCTCTCCTCCAATCAGGAGCAGGTCCTGCTGTTTATTGGTTGAACTGGAGGCAGCTGTGTAGAAGCTGTTTACTCCTCTCCCAGTGCCATATTGTGGGAGAGCAGATGCATAGAATAAGTCTTAATTCCAGTAACTTAGTCTAGTCCGAGTTGCTCCCAGTTGCTCCCCACAGACAGGAAGACAGCATTTTGGTTTGCAGATGGCTTCTATTATGCTATTACAATGTTAGGTATCTTAAGAGTTGAAAGTCTTTGGTAGGCTGGCCTGAAAGTCTAATACTCATGTAAAATACATTCCAAACAAATTGACTTTTGGAATACAAACCTGTAAGTTGGGGATTGCTTGTTTTGTATTCCCTTGCCAAAGTTACTAAAATTGGTGGTATAGTAGGGGAAAAAAATCTTGTGACTCAACAGCATGGTAGCTTCTTCAAACCCAGAGCTGAATTTTAGAGCCAATATTATTTCCTTGGGCAAAATTGGCAAAATTCATGGAAAAATTCACTTTTCTTTTACAATTAAAATAGCCTCTTGAAGTTTATTGCTGTGAATGGTGACGGATGAGATGCTAACCAAATCCACTGATGTTACGAACTTGAGAGAAATAGCAAATACAGCAGGTAACAGATAAACACTTTGACCTTCTTCCACTTCTTAAATTTCTACCATTAGAAGTGGTGGCAATTTTGGAGGTTGTGTTTTATATAGAACAGAAAAAAAGAACTGGAATGTTTAGCCTAGAAGAGAAATGACTTGTTAGTGATACAGAAGAGGAAAGTCAATAAATAGAAATGGGATTCCTTCTGAGTTGATGTATAGAGGCTCTAGTGGACACAGTTAAGACCAGTGGTGGTATAATACCAAAAAGTAAAATACAGGAAAGTATAATACAGTATAATACAGAAAGATTATAGAATTGATCAGAAATGAGATGGTAAATATCTCTTTACCATAAATATTCAAAGTATAAGTATTATGAAACAGGCACAAGAGATTAATTACACTGGGGAGGGTGTTAAAGAAGATGAGAAAATATTTGTTGATGATTCATTTATGCAATGAAGTTTTAAGTGTTCTTGATGAAGCTAGCCAACCTGAGACTGATCATTTCCTTAGTCAAGGAGATGTACTTGTGGAAACAAAAATCTGTAGTAGGCAAAAATCAGTCCAAGCCATGTGGCTTTCTAATAGGGTATGATTACAAAAGAGGAAAAATGATTATAGCTAAGAAGGAGAAAAGTCAGCAGAATTTGTATCTGTCTATAACATGTCCTTTGACTCTTCCTTCTACTCAGTGGCACGCACTGTTTCTTGGGCAGTCTAGTGGTCCGTGATGTCAGAATAACGTGTCTCTCATTTCCTTTATATTACCTTCAGGAGACAAAGAGCCAAGACTCGCCATTCTAATTTCTTTTTTTTTTTTTTAAGATTTATTTATTTATTTATTTGACAGGTAGAATTACAGAGAGAGAGAGAGAGAGAGAGAGAGAGAAAGGTCTTCCTTCCGTTGGTTCACTCCCAAAATGGCCGCTATGGCTGGCGCTGTGCCGCTCCAAAGCCAGGAGCCAGGTGCTTCTTCCTGGTCTCCCATGTGTGTGCAGGGGCCCAAGTACTTGGGCCATCCTCCACTGCCTTCCCGGGACACAGCAGAGAGCTGGACTGGAAGAGGAGCAACCAGGACTAGAACCCGGCTCCCATATGGGATGCTGGTGCTGCAGGTGGAGGATTAACCAAGTGAGCCACAGCGCCGGGCCCCCTAATTTCTTTTCATAATGGTTACTTTTTAAGAAACAAGTTTTTTTTGTTGGAAATCTTGGAATTCTTTCAAATCCAGCAGTAACTTGTGATTGATCTCTGTACTGCTGTGTGCATATGCATGTAGTAATTAGGGAAGTCTACTTTTCTCTTTTATAACACCTACCAAGGTAGTAATTATTTGATCAGTGTTGGGTGTATGTTTGCAATGCAAATTCTATGAAAGTGTGGATAACTTATCCCTCTTGTTCAGTATTCCACTTCTAGCATCTAGCACAGTATAAGTACTCAAACAGTATTTTTTTTTTTTTGACAGGCAGAGTTAGTGAGAGAGAGAGAGACAGAGAGAAAGGTCTTCCTTTCATTGGTTCACCTTCCAAATGGCTGCTACGCTGGCGTGCTGCGCCGATCCGAAGCCAGGAGCCAGGTGCTTTCTCCTGGTCTCCCATGTGGGTGCAGGGCCCAATCCTTCACTGCCTTCCTGGGCCACAGCAGAGAGCTGGACTGGAAGAGGAGCAACCAGGACAGAACCAGTGCCCCAACCGGGACTAGAACTCAGGGTGCCAGCGCCGCAGGCGGAGGATTAGCCTAGTGAGCTGCGGCGCTGGCCCAAACAATATTTTTTTAAAAATTTATTTACTTATTTGAAAGGTAGAGTTACAGAGAGGCAGAGGCACAGAGAGAGAGGTCGAGAGGTCTTCCATCCACTGGTTCACTCCCCAAATGGCTCTAATGGCCGGAGCCGCTCCCATCTGAGGCCAGGAACTTCTTCCTGGTCTCCCACATAGGTGCAGGGCCCTAAGGACTTGGACCATCTTCTACTGCTTTCCCAGGCACACCAGCAGGGAGCTGGATCAGAAGCAGAGCAAGGCCGGCGCCGCGGCTCACTAGGCTAATCCTCCACCTTGCGGCACCGGCACACCAGGTTCTAGTCCCGGTCGGGGCGCCGGATTCTGTCCCTGTTGCCCCTCTTCCAGGCCAGCTCTCTGCTGTGGCCCGGGAGTGCAGTGGAGGATGGCCCAAGTCCTTGGGCCCTGCACCCCATGGGAGACCAGGATAAGTACCTGGCTCCTGCCATCGGATCAGCGCGGGGCACCGGCCGTGGCAGCCATTGGAGGGTGAACCAATGGCAAAGGAAGACCTTTCTCTCTCTCTCTCTCTCTCTCTCACTGTCCACTCTGCCTGTCAAAAAAAAAAAAAAAAAAAAAAAGAAAAGAAGCAGAGCAGCTGGGACTTGAACTGGTGCCCATGTGGGATGCCGGCACTGCAAGCGGTGGCTTTACCAACTATGCCACAGTGACAGCCCCTCAAACAATATTAAACAGAAGGAATAAATCCAGCAAGTAAATGATTGTCTGATCCCTGCAATGCTCTTCATGTCTCTCACAGCACACATACAAAGTTTTATTAGAACAGTTTCCTAAAAGAATAGAAGCAACCTATCTTTTGTCACAAATTGCAGAAAGAAAGCAGTACTTTCTTGTGTCTTTTTGCTATTATTTTTTCTTTCAGGACTTCAAGCATTTCATTCCATTCTCTCCTGACTTGTAAGATTTTAGTCAAGAAGTCTTTCAATAATCTAATGGGAATTCTCTTACAAGTGACTTTCTGCTTTTCTCTGTTTGTAGAACTCTGTCTTATTTCTTTTTACAGTTTGACTGTAACATTCCTCAGAAAGGACCTTCTCTGGTAGAATTTGTTTGGTGATCCTTTGGACTTCCTGGACCTGGATGTCTGAATCATTCCCAAGACTTGCAAACTTTTCATCAGTTATTTCGTTGAATATGTTTTCATTGTCTTTTCCCTCCTCTTCTGCAGTACTCATAATGCAATACTCTTTTTTAATTGCTTAATGGTGTCCCATAAAGAAAGTCTTGAAGGCTTTCTTTATTCTTTTTAATTTTTTCCCATTTTTTGGGGGGGTCTGGGTTATTTCTAAGGATCTACCTTCAATTTCAGAAATTCTTTATTTTGCATGCATGGTCAAGTTTTCCACTGAAGCTTTAATTATATTTATTTTATTTATTCAGTTCTTTAGTTCTAAGACTTCTGATTGGTTGTTTTTTATGAGCTCTATCTTTTGCTGAATTTTTAATTCATATTGTGAGTTAACTTCCTAATGTTGAATAGTCTGTATATATATATATATATATTCTCTCATATCTTATTAAGTTTCCTTAAAGCTATTTTCTGAATTATTTATTTATTTATTTATTTATGTATTTAAAAGGAGAGAGAGAGAGAGAAAGAGAGAGAGATATCTCCCATTCATTAATTCATTCCCTCAAGTGCCAGAAACTGCTGGACCAGGCCAAAGCCAGGAGCTAACAACTCAGTTGAGGTCTCCCATGTGGGTGGCAGAGGCCCAGGTACTTGAGCCAACACCTACTGCCTCCCAGCATGTGCATTGACAGGAAGCTGGCATGGGGAGTAAAGCCAAGACTTAAGTCCAGACACTGCAATATGGGATGCAGGCATTCCAAATGGCATCCTAAGAGCTATAACAAACCTCTGCCCCATTCTTTTGAATTATTTTTCAGGAAATTGGTGATCAATTTACATTTCTTTGTGGTCCTCTGCTGGAGAGTTATTTTATTCCTTTGGAGGCATCATAGTATCTTGCTTATTTACCCTTCTTTTGCCCCTATTTTTGTTTTTGTGTAACTAGTGGATCAGTTGCTTCTATCAATTTTATAAATTTAGTAAATTATAAATTTAGTAGTAAAAGAATTTCCACTGGAAATATATCCTGGAATGTTGGGTGGATTTGCTGTGTTGGCTTTAATTCCAGGTAAGCGTTTTAGTGTAGTGTCTGTTTAGCTTCTGCACATGTAATTAACATTGATGATTTCTGCAGGTGTTTTAGTGGCCTAGGCTGCAGCATTGTGAGGTTGCACCTCCAACTGCGATGCAGCTTCCTTAGCCAGATCAGATTCACTAACAGTTTGGTGTATGATGCACTCAGATGGAAGTGAGCAGCTCTCATCAGTTTTTGTGAATATGGGCCACCCCATATGCCTACGTGGGCATGGCGGAGTGTATATCATAGCAGGCTGGGGTAGCTGTCAGCGTGTGAGGACTGTATAGAGGCTAGGACACAGCAATGTACCCAGATGGGGCACTAAGTGTCTAAGGGCGTGCTGGGACCAACCTGTTCGGGGAGGTCTACCCAGCTGCCTCCCAAGGCCAGGGGTGAGTGGATGGTGTCCATCACCTGCTTCTCCGGGATTCAGTGTGCCTAGCTTCTGAGAATGGGCTGCTCAGTCACTTCCTTGAGCCATTGGAGGATGGGAGAAGCTGCTGGTTGCTTTCTGGGAGCCTTGACAGGCTGAGGCATTCTGCAAAGCTGGCTCAGCTGTTCCCTGGGGTCCTGGGTGGTTGGGCAGGGCTGATTTTTTTCCAGTGTTTCAGGCAATGTTCCTCTCTGGGAGGCTGAACAAAGGCAGATCACAGGCAACCTGGGAAGTGGGAGGCAAGGAGCTGCCTGGTATTAGACACTGGCCAGCTCTGTCTCTAACACGGGGTGTTAGAGGCTTCACACCTCTAACAAACAGGTGGCAAAGCAACCTGGTATATATCAAAGAACTAAAGCCCATTTTATAAATCTGTGTGACCTTAGAAAAATCATTTGCATTTCATGAGATTTAGTTTCTTTCATGATATTTTTAAGCAGGTGTTGCATAAGACACAGACAGATAGATAGTGGTGTTTTTGCCTGTGTTTACCTCATGGAATTATTCAGAGGTGAGGAAAACAAAGGTTAAAACAGGTATCATAGAACTGTGAGGTGGTATTCTTTTGATGGGGATTTGGGGGCAGAGAAAGTTTACTCATGTTCCTTTTCTACTGTGTGACGTTGGTTGACTTCTACAATCTCTCTAAGCCTCAGTTTCCTAATCTATAAAATAGGAACTGAAAACTCTGCATCTTAGTGCCAATGTGGGGATTAAGTGAGATTAATTATGGAAAATGGAAGTTAACTATACGGATAGTAATAGCAGAAATAACAATATCAGGTCTTTTTTGATAACTGAAGAAACTGAAATTAATGATTTGGTATTGAGGTACTCAGAAAGCTGATGCAAGGGACTTAAAAAACCAGGATTAATAAGCAGATTTGGTGAATAGGAGCTAGACAAGGAGGAATTTTACCTTTTTCTGTCCATTCCATCACCTCCCCCTACCTCAGCCCACAGGATCAGTTTCTTCGGGATTTGGGAAACAGGAGCACTGGAGGACCAAAAGGAATGAGCACAAAAGAGACTTCCCCTCCTCTGTTGCTATAGGAACCCCAAGATACATTAGTCAGGAGACGAGATGTCCAGTGATGCCAGCACAGAAACCCGGACTTTGCCAGTTAAGGGAGCAATACTTCTCCCAGACCCAGATCTGAATTGGTGGTGTGTCCTGGCCCATGTAGGTAACTAGAAGTACACAGAAATGAAGCCGGTTTGTGTCTCAGTGCATCCCCTGCTGGTTAGCTGAAAGCTTAGCATGTCAGAGCAAGCTGGCTCAGAAAAATGTTGTGATCCACAAATCATAGACACCTAGTAGGTCACAGAGGCAAACTTTTAAGAATGAAGTAGAGGGGCCGGCATTGTGGTGTAGCGGATTAAGCTGCCTCCTGTGATGCTGGCATCCCATATTGGCGCCGGTTTAAGTCCCAGCTGCTCCACTTCCGATCCAGCTTCCTGCTAATGGCCTGGAGAAAGCGGTGGAAGATGGTCCAAGTGCTTGGGCCCCTGCACCCACATGGGAGACCTGGGAGAAACCCCTGGCTCCTGGCTTCTGCTTGGCTTAGCTCTGGCTGTTGTGGTCATCTGGGGAGTGAACCAGTAGATGGAACATCTCTCTCTGCCTCTCCCTCTCTCCCAGTAACTCTTTCAAATGAATAAAAAATAAATCTTTAAAATTGAAAAAACAAAGAATGAAGAAACATAGAATAATGTGATACTATGAGTATCATATCACAGAGTAATTTATTTGGAAGTACTTAAATCTGGGAGGAAAGTGAGGGAGAGACTGCAGAAGCAAAGAGCATTAAAATACTCGAACAAGGATGCTGGGTTTGTGCTGGGACTTTGGGGTTTAATTGAAAGTTTGACAGAAAAGACTAGGAGTTATTGATCTGGTTCCTGGGAAGCATTCATTTAAATTTCTCATTTTAAAGGAATATCAAGCAGTTGCAATTTTGTAAAATGTATTATATTTTTAAAGGAATATCAATTTTTGAGACTCAAGATAAAAAAATTGGATTAAAGTAAAGCAGGGTTAATAAGAAGCTAACTTTCAAAATTATTTTTAAAAGAAAAGACTTACAACAAACATATACCTATATAGGAATTCCAGGAAAAAATTACTTAATTTTCTTTTTAAAAAAAGTGTTGATTTTGCCCACATGCAAAAAGGGAAATGGAAAAACTAAGATTGGTCTGTAGTTCATTCAGATCATGAAGAGTTGAAATACCAGGTGTTGATTCAGAAGTATTTTAAGCTCCCAGATTGTAAATTGGTGTTCTACAAAGCAGGGTGGCCATGAAGATCCATTGGTGTGTGAAAACTCTAACATTTTTTTATTATCTAACACCTTTTGCTTTTATAAACAAGGATACGATGTGCTAGCAAGTACAGTAGGAAAGTACAAGTTTACTTCAAAAAGTATGTGCAAAATAAAATTAAAAGATAAACTTAGGGACAGATGTTAAGACACCAGTTAAAATGTCTCTGTCCCATATCAGCATGCCTGGGTTTGATTCCTGACTCTGACCCCTGATTCTAGCTTCCTGCCAAGGGATACCCTGGGAGGTAGCAGGTGATGGCTCAAGGAGTTGGGTTCCCACCACTCATGAAGGAGACCTGGATAGAGTCCCCAGTCCCAGCTGTGGTCTGGCCACACCCGGCTATTAGGGGCATTTGGGTGGTGAATCAGCAGATGAGAACTCTCTCCGGCCCTCTCCCACTCTATTTCTTTCTGTCTGTCTCTGTCTCTCTGACTCTTGAATTAAAGATCAGATAAGCTCATTTTGGTGCAAATATATTTCAAAATCCATGCATTTTTTAATAATATGAATATTCCATGAACTTTTTGAAGATCCTTTATGTGGAATTTATAAGTAAAGATGTATTGTAGGATAACATGTGCAAGAACTTTACTGATGGGAGGGCATAATTAGCTAAATCTGGAGATCATTAATCTAGGCACCTGGATCAATTATAAACTGTACTGGGAAGAGTAGGCATATACTCACAGTTAGATTATTTGCCTGGGTATTGATATGTGAAAAATATTTAGGACATATAAGTTGTTTGCCCGTAGCTATGCTAAGCACAGACGGGACTACAAGAAATGTCTAAGTCACAAACACTGTGTGACACAATCTCTTCACTTTCTAGAGGAGTCCGTTCCATTGTTGAACAGCTGTTAGTTTTAGAAAAATTTTTCTATATTAGACAGCTTGTCATTGCTGCAACAAAATACCTGAGAGAAGCTGTTTGAGGAGAAAAGGTTCGTCGAACTTGTAGTTTTGTAGGTTTTAAGTCCAAGATTTGGATTATCATACAGTGAGGACAGCAGGGCGAAGAGCAGGTGCAAGGAGAAGATCGCCCAGTGAGCCAGGACACTGAGAGACAAAGATGCTAGGCCCCACTCTGGCTTTTAAACCAACTGTCTCCTGAAAATGGGCACACCTCCTGTGAACACAGGACCCCCTAGGAAACTTACATCCTATATCATAATTGAACTAAGTTTCTACTCTCTTACTTCCATTAACTATGACTTTGGGTTTGAAGCTTGTTCATGAATTTGGGAGCCAGATTTTTTCAAACCACAGCACTTCTCATTTGAACCTGAACCTGACCTATGAAAATCTAATTTGGGAGTACAGTTTTTATTGGTCAAGCTTTACCCACAGGAGCAACATCAGATAGCTTTTAAATATCTGAAGACAGCTCAAGTCTACATCTTATTTTCCTCTTCCCCAGGGCTCTACTTGGGCCCTTTCAATGCTTTTTAATTCGACATGGATACTGTCTACCCTTGTGAATAACAGTCACCTAGATTTACTCTAGAAAAATTTTACATGGATCTCCATCATTCCAAATGCAGGAAGACCATTGTTTCCCTTGATTCCCATCATGTCCCGTGATGCTAGGCTATTATTAATAAAACTGATATTGCTATTTTTAGAAACCTAATATCTTTCGTGGTTCTTGTTATGCTTACTGAAGCTCCCAGATGCTTTTGTTATGAACCCTAGAGATTTACCATCCTATAATTGTGCATTTTATTATGTAGAGCCACATGTAGAGTTTGTATTTATCCTATTTTGATTTTTAGCACAGCCTGCTGAGATTGGTTTTTAGTCTTGCCTCCTTTGGTGAATATTTATTTCCTTATTTTTTATTTGAGAGTTCCCATCCACTGGTTCACTCCCCTCAAATACTTGCAATAGCCAATGAGGCTGGGTGGCAGGAACTCAACTACCTGAACCATCACCTGTTGCCTTGAGGGTCTGCATTAGCAGGAAGTTGGAATCCAGAGTGGACTCAAACCCACGTACTATGATACAGCAAGCAAGTGTCCCAATGGGCCATTTAATCTCTAGACCAAATGTGCACCGCACAGCATTTATTAAGCACCCATTTAGTGCTAATCCGTGTTTTGGGTTGTGTGGAAAACTAAGTTGTCATTTTTTTAGCATCTCACTTGTCATTGGAGCAACTGGACGGTGTGTATAGTGTAATGAAATTGAAAAGAAGATTTAAATGATCATGAATATTTGTATACTCATTTGGAATTCATGACTAGCTTTCACATGATACTAAAATAGTGCTCATGGATAAATGGTGCTAGTTCTTACTTTACAGAAAAACTGTAGGCTAAGAGCCTTGAAGTGAAAAATGTCCCAGCAAATATGTATCTTTTGGCCTTTTTCAGAAAACCAGAACAAAGTGATCCTACTGTCCTGAACCTACACAAATCGTGCAAGATCTTCCAGAATTTCCACGTAGTACCCTTAGATGTAGGCTGGAGGGCTTTACATCAATTGAGAGATGCAATCCCTTCAGGCTGTGGGAGTGAGTCCACGATTAGCAAATTCTCCAGCACTGTCAGCTGGTCTTGGTCTGCAGTACTCTTTTCAAAACTTGCAGTCTAAGAACAAGACGCCACTAGCCCTCCTAGCCATCTTTAGTTGTTATTTGCCAACTTTATAGTGTCTTCTGGCAGTCAGCTTACCCTTCAGTTACTTCTCCTGTACCCTTGACTCAGCTTTAAAATACCTCCTTTACATTGAATTTCATGTTTGAATCCCAGGATTTTCTTTTTCCAGCTTGTCTCCAATATCTGACAGTAAAGTCTGGAAAGAGTAGTCACTTTAATAACAAAATGAAGCAAAGATTCTTGGACTTGTCGCCATAAATTAGTTTCAAAATTTGGCCTCTCTTTAAAAAAATTTGTTTCTTTATTTCCTCTTTCAAAACAAACCTGGGTTATTGAATGTCTGGGCTGTAATTTCTGCTGAAGAAAAATATTCAGAGGCTCTTGATGTGTGTCCAAGTTCTTAAGTCTTTTTTTTTTTAAGTGGGTAAAACCACTTGTTTGAAGAAAAGAATTTTCTCCCCACTTGAGTGTTTTTTGTCATGTGCACTGAAGAATAGCTTTCATTACAGATATGGCTTACACATGAAGACAAGTTAAATGAATGGATTCTTTTGCACTATCATAAGTAATTTAATGGGAAGAGGAGTTTCTATGTTAATTATTTATATTCAGTTACCTGAGAGACAGAGCTAGCTCTCATCTACTGGTTCACCCCCAGAATGCATGCAATGGCTGAATCTGGGTTGGGACGAAGCCAGGAGTTGGGAATTCATTTCGGGTCTCCAATATGGGTGGCAGGAACCCAATTACTTGAGGAACTGCTGCTGCCTCCTAGGGTCTGCACTAGCAGGAAGGTGGAATCAGGAACTAGAGCTGGCTGTCAGTGCCAGGCACTCTGATACAGGACACAGCTGTCAGCACTGGTATCTTAGCTGCTAGGCTA
The DNA here is from genome assembly GCF_964237555.1 of Oryctolagus cuniculus. NCBI lineage: Eukaryota > Metazoa > Chordata > Mammalia > Lagomorpha > Leporidae > Oryctolagus > Oryctolagus cuniculus. Next base: position 26,831,731 of record NC_091451.1, on the reverse strand, counting down.
TGTGCCTGCCCTTGCAAGTCTGTTTTTTTTTTTTTTTTAAGATTTATTTATTTACTTGAAACGCAGAGTTATAGAGAGGCAGAGGCAGAGGCAGACAGAGAGGTCAGTCTTCCATCTGCTGGTTCACTCCCCAAATGGCTACAAAGGCCAGAGCTGAGCTGACCTGAAGCCTGGAGCCTGGAACTTCCTCTGGGTCTCCCACATGGGTACAGGTACCCAAGGATTTGGGCCATCTTCCACTGCTTTCCCAGGCCATAGCGGAGGCTGGATTGAAGTGGAGCAGCCAGGATTCAAACCGGCACCCATGTGGGATGCTGGCGCTGCAGGCTGGGACTTAAACCTGCTGCGCCACAGAGCCAGCCCCAGTGTGGAGTCTTAACATAGGAGAAAACACATAATCTGTTGATCATTAAAGATCACTTATATAATTTCAAATTCAGGAGAGTTGGGCTCTAGATCTGCCCCTACAGGTTGTTAGCTGACATTTAATCACAAGTAACCACTGACCTTCTCTCGACCTCACAGGTTTGTTTAAGAGAGGTGCAATCCAAATGTGATGGAACCCAGGACTTTAGGAATTTGAGGAGCTTTTGTGAAGAATGAGGCACTGGAATTGAGCACTGAAGGATTTACAGGATTTTGATAGATAGCTATGAGACAGATAGGCATCTCAAGCAGGAAAAAAAATTGGGCAAAGAATGCAAAAGAAAAATATAATGTATATTCAGGAGGGCAGTGAGACGCTCAGTGTGGCTGAAGCAAGGAGTAGATGTGGGCACCTAAATTAAGGAGACAGAGAGTAGAAATGGAAGATCCGGACTGCCACGTTACCAACAATGAGCTCTAACCGGCATTTGTTGACTCAACATGGCTGTGGAACACCTACTAAACGTCAGAGTGAGTGAGGAGCTGCTGATACAGAAATAAAGAAGTCTGTGTTGCCCTCAAGGGTTCCTCAGAGGGCTTATGAAGAGTAGGCAGGACAGAAGTAAACCTAGTGTGAGAAATTCTACAACAAAACTGGAGCAGAGAGAATGAAAGTGGCATGTCAGGGCCGGCGCTGTGGCGTAGTGGGTAAAGCTAACACCTGCATGGCTGGCATCCCATATGGGCTCTGGTTTGAGTCCCGGCTGCTCCTCTTCTGATCCAGCTCTCTGCTGTGGTCTGGGAAAGAAATGGAAGATGACCCAAGTGTTTGGGCTCCTGCACCAGCCTGGGAGACCTGGAAAAAGCTCCTGGCTCCTGGCTTCGGATTGGCCCAGCTCCTCCTGTTGCCATCATTTGGGGAGTGAACCAGCGGATGGAAGACCTCTCTCTCTCTCTCTCTCTCTCTGCCTCTGCCTTCTGCTTCTGTGACTCTGCCTTTCAAATAAATAGATAAATCTTTTAAAAAGAAAGTGTGGCATATTTCAGAGGTGCAGTAACATTGATGAGGCAGATGAGGATACAATGACGAGTAACAGTAAGAATGATAGGAAAGAGAAAGGGATGAGCAGTTTTGTTGATAGGAAGGTGAGTTTGTTTTGGATGTTGAATCTGAGTTTCTCCCAGACAACCAAGTAGAAATGTCTAATTGTAGAAAAAATACTGGTCTTTACCTAGACTCAGATATTGGAGCAAAATATTGAAATATACATTATTCTCTGAGTAACTCATGAGTCCGAAGGGAATTATCAAGGAAGAAAATATAGACCAAAAAGAAGATCAAGGATAATGCCTTAGGAAATGCCCACATTAGCTATAAGTAAGTGACATGGCCAAGAAGAGTCAGGTCTGTTAAGGATGTTGGACAATAACTAAAGGATGTCAAAGGAAGAGATAATCTTAAGAAAGACAAGAGCATTGAAGTAGGTCAACACCCCAGGTTTGGTGGACTAGACACAACAAAATCAGTGGAAATATGTATTAAAATATGAATTTGTGTCTGGATGAATCCACAGGCAACTGTTAATTAGTGGTTGTCTTAGGGGAAGGAATTTATGGAAGCTAAAAAAGAAGAGTGGAGAATGATTTACATCTAGCATTGGTCCTTTAGTATTGCTTAGATATTTAACCATGTTCATTATTTTTCTTTTAAAGATTTGATTTATTTATCTCAGGGGAAGAGTTAGAGAGAGAGAGAGAGAGAGAGAGAGAGCGCGTGAGAGAGAGCTCTTCCATCTGCTGTTTACTTCCCAAATGGCTACAATGGCCGCAGCTGAGCCAATCTGAAGCCAGGAGCCAGGAGCTTCTTGTGAGTCTCCCACATGGATCCAGGGGCCCAAGCAGTTGGGCCATCTTCCACTGCCTTCCCAGGCTATTGGCAGGGAGCTGCATGGGAAGTGGAGCAGCCAGGGCACGAACTGGTGCCCATATGGGATACCAATGCCTCAGAGAGAAGATTAACATATCACACCACAGCACCAGTTCCCATGTTCATTGTTCACCTAATTGAATAAATATACTAAAATGCAGATTCCTAGCCTCTATACCTATAAAGTGAGAATTTTCAGGAGTAGGACTGCGAGACTAATAGTTTTCATAAATGCCTGACAATCAATCTGGAAGCAAATTTGAAACTCATAGCTTAAATAGATTCTAACAGAACTTTCAGTTCTTGGAATATATGTGGTTTGGGAAGGAAAAGGAAAGGGAAGGGCAATATTTTCAAATACTGGGAAATCGTAGAGAAGACTGAAACGTGGCCCAGAATCCACGGCACAGCAAATTTTGGTAGAAGAATGGGGTAAGAGAAGTCAGCCTGAAAGGAGATGAGGACTGAAGCTAGTGACCTGCAGCAGTAGCAGTGACGAATAGGGGAGTGGAAGGAAGACACTAGAATCGGAGAAGTCTCACCTAATCGAAGTGCCAGTCTGCCAACCACCAGGAGGGGGCAGTAGAGAGCTTCCAGAGCTGAGGGACAGGGTTAAGGAATCCCAGAACTGTGTTGTCAATTACACGTTTGGGATGTAATAAGAAGGTTTTATTTTTGACTTTTTAAAAAAACTCAGAATGCAGCATACGATTTCAGGCAAAATTAATGGTATAATTAGTATAAGAATACAGAATCAGGGTTGAACTCACACAGAAATGAGTAAGCAAAAAGATCAGGAGAAAGGTTAGCTAAGACTCGAAAATGCAGACACCACATAAGAGCCGAGGTACTACAACAAATTGCCTCATGCTCTACCAGCATTCTTTTGGAAATGTCATCTGGAAAGCATCAGTATTACTTTGCATGACTTTTAAAAGAACTTATATATGCACAAAGGGTGGACTGAGTAACACATGGCAGAAAGAGGGAATACTACCTATAGAAAGTAACAGAACTAGGAGAGCTATTATCATTGTTCATCGTTTTTAAGAATGGGATGTTTGAGAAAATGTAGATGCAGAGAAGAAAAAACACCGAGGAAAAGGAAAGGCTGATAGGGCATGAATGATGGGGAAAATAATAGGTTCAATTGAATTTTTCATAAAGGCAATGAAAATTCTCAAGTTCCTTCTGAAGCATTTGTGTTAAACAATTGCAGATGGCTTTCAACTAGTGATGGTTCAACTTAATGATTTCTTGACTTTATGATGGCGTGAAAGCAATGTTCATTCCATAGAAACTGCATTTTGAATTTTGATGACTATATGGAACAACACTGTCACAATGATGGGGTCAGTAGTGAGCCACAGCTCCCAGCCATGCAATCAGAAAGGGGAAAAACTGATATTCTGCCATGTAATGTGTTGCTTGCATTTTTGGATACAAGTATTCAATAAATTACATAAGATATTTAATACTTTATCATGAAATAGAATTTGTGGTAGGTGGTTTTACATAGCTGTAGACTAATTATGATTTCTATACATGTTTAAGTAGGCTGGTTGAAGCCATGATGTTTGGTCGGTTACATGTTTTTTTTTTTTTTTTTTTTTTTTTTTTTTTTTTTTTTGACAGGCAGAGTGGACAGTGAGAGAGAGAGACAGAGAGAAAGGTCTTCCTTTGCCGTTGGTTCACCCTCCAATGGCCGCCGCGGCCAGCGCGCTGCGGCCGGCGCACCGCGCTGATCCGATGGCAGGAGCCAGGAGCCAGGTGCTTTTCCTGGTCTCCCATGGGGTGCAGGGCCCAAGCACCTGGGCCATCCTCCACTGCACTCCCGGGCCACAGCAGAGGGCTGGCCTGGAAGAGGGGCAACCGGGACAGAATCCGGTGCCCCAACCGGGACTAGAACCCGGTGTGCCGGCGCCGCTAGGCGGAGGATTAGCCTAGTGAGCCGCGGCGCCGGCCGGTCGGTTACATGTTTTAAATGCATTTTCAAATTACACTATTTTTCAGCTTACTATGGGGTTATTGAGATATAGCCCTATTGTATTTAAATGAGAACTCTATATTTGTGGTTATATATTGTGCTACACTTTGTGCAAGGCATTGTGGACTCATTAATTGAGAGAACATTCTTCAACATCTCAGAGCAGCCCATACTTCCAGCGGTGCCCACATGGGATGCCAGCACTACAGACAGAAGCTTAACCTGCCACACCACAGTGCCAGCCCATCTCCCTTTCAAATACATAAATTGTAAAAAATAAAATAAAATAGTGTGATAAAATGAGGATATATCAATACTGAATTGGAACTATGTACTGTAGATTTGAGAAAAGTTCAGGAAATTTTCCTGGAGAAACTGATGCCTAATCAATATTGTGAAGTGAAGAGTACAGAATTATCTGTTTTTCTTACCAATTGTGCCCAATGCTCAATATGCACCCTCCTTAACAATAAACATTTGTAGAATGAATAATCTAAGAACTGAAAGGTATAGACTTCCTAAAAGACTAGGTAATCTAAAAACCTTCCCACTATGACCTCTTATAAATGCTGGATAAAATACAACAATTCTTTCAAATGAGTAGCTTCATTCTCTGGAATGATGAGGATTCTTCAGGTATCAAGAGAGAACTGAAAACAGATTGGTCAGCCTAGTACACGCTCTAGGAATAAGAAAGTAAAAGTGAGGTAGAGTTGGGGGCGGAGCCAAGATGGCGGAATAGTGAGGGCGCGCACCAATAGTCCGGGAAAATTTAGTTTAATAAAAGGGGAGTTACGGTAGCCTCAGAAAAAAGAACCAGGAAAATATTGCAGACAAAACTCTTCTGGATCCAGTGGGCGTGAATCGGAGGACCTACTGGGAGAACAAGGTCGCCCACCGCGCGCGAAAGCCGAGCCGCAGGACCGAGCCGCGGGACTGAGTCGCGGAAGCCGAGCCGCGGGACTGAGCTGCGCAAGCTGCAGGGTCTGCGCGCAAGTGCTCGAAGGGGAGTGCAACAGCGGGGAGACTTGGGACGTCCAGGGCTCCGAGTCCACACATCGGCGCTGGAAGGGGAGCAGACCTGCGTGGAGAGCGTGGGAGCCCACAGTTCGGAACATCAGCGGCAGACTCAACACACCAGCGCTGGAACGCGAGGTGAGCCGAACCTCAATAACCCGAGACACCGGCAGGCAAGCGGAGAGAGGAGACTAGAGGGAACGACCCCCGGGGTGGGGGGGACTTCACCAAGCTAACTGGAAGAGAGAGAGAGGGAAAAAAAAAAAAAGGTGACTGGTACGGACACGGGTTTCTCTCTCTCCGCTCACCTCTCAAGGGCGAGCAAGACAAAGAGCAGGCGCCATCTTGGACATACGTCATAAGCAGAGCGACCTCAGGTCTGCACCGGCCCTGAGCCTAGCAGTAAAACCTGACTCTGGGTGGGGCGAATTAACAGGAGATTAGGACTTAGTAAATTTATGGTGCTACTGAACTGAGACTGTGAAAAAAGAGACGGTGGGGGAGAGAACTCACGGAATTCACGTGAGCACTCTCCAGAGACGCTACAATTCCGTAACTTTGGGAACCCAGTGGGAGACTGAAGGAGAATTTGAGCCCACTCTAAGGGCCGAACAGATTCCCTGTGTGGTCCTTGGGAAAGAGCTTCTGATCTCTGGCTCCTGTGGGTATATCATTTGCCTGCTAACTACCTCCAACTTTGTTCAGCTGTGCAGAATAACTTCCCTTTTGAATCAAAGAGAGAGAGAGAGAGAGAGAGAGAGAGGTTTACCACGCCTAACCTGGGAGTGTCACCTTTGGCACACCAAACAGAGCTCTCAGGCCACACCCATCTCAAGCCCTAAGGCTCCATCAAAAACAGATAGTCCACTTAATCTAGAGTCATAGTATAACAAGAAAAAGCACCACAGTGAAGAAACCAAATATCTCCAATATGACAAATAACAAACGCAAAAACCAAGGTAATAAAAACAAGGAAGTCACCATGAAGCCCTCAAATGAAAAAGACACCCCAATTCAAGATTATGAGGATGATGACATAGAAGAAATGCAAGAAGCAGATCTCAAAAAATTGATAAGAACATTAAGAAGTTCTCAAAAACAAATTCTTGAACTACAGAAATCCTTAATGGACAAGATAGAAAATCTCTCTCGTGAAAATGAAATATTAAGGAGGAATCAAAATGAAACGAAACAACTAGTACAACAGGAAACTGGGATAGTGACTGAAGTGAAGAATTCAATAGATCAAATGAAAAACACAATAGAGAGCCTTACAAACAGAATGGGAGAAGCAGAAGAGAGAATATCGGACTTAGAAGACAGAGAACAGGAAAGGATACAGTCAGACCAAAGAAAAGAAGAGGAAATTAGAAATCTAAAACATATTGTCACGAATCTTCAGGATACTATTAAAAAACCCAACATTCGGGTTCTAGGAGTTCCTGAAGGCATGGAGAGGGAGAAAGGATTAGAAGGCCTTTTTAGTGAGATATTAGCAGAAAATTTCCCAGGTTTGGAGAAGGACAGAGAAATCCTAGTACAGGAAGCTCACAGAACCCCTAATAAACACGACCAAAAGAGACCCTCACCACGACACGTTGTAATTAAACTCTCCACAGTGAAACATAAAGAAAAGATCCTAAAATGTGCAAGAGAGAAACGTCAGATTACTCTCAGAGGATCTCCAATCAGACTCACAGCTGACTTCTCATCAGAAACTCTACAAGCTAGGAGGGAATGGCGAGATATAGCCCAGGTACTAAGAGAGAACAACTGCCAGCCCAGAATATTATATCCTGCAAAGCTATCATTTGTGAATGAAGGTGAAATAAAGACTTTTCATAACAAACAGAAATTGAAAGAATTTGTTGCCACTCGTCCAGCCCTGCAAAAGATGCTTAAAGATGTGTTACACACAGAAACAAAGAAACACGGTCATCAATATGAAAGAAGGTAAAGGAAGGAAACCAAGGAAGGAAAGCTCACAGCAAAAGATCACAGGGAATTCAAAGCATATATTAGAACTTATCTTTGGCAAATGGCAGGGCAAAGTTACCACTTATCATTAGTCACATTGAACGTGAATGGCCTGAACTGTCCAGTTAAAAGACACCGTTTGGCTGATTGGGTTAAAAAACAAAACCCATCTATTTGCTGCTTACAAGAAACACATCTTTCCAACAAAGATCCATACAGACTGAAAGTGAAAGGCTGGAAAAAGATATACCATGCCAACAGAAATGAAAAAAGAGCAGGCGTAGCCATCTTAATATCAGACACCATAAACTTTACCACAAAAACCGTTAAGAGAGACAAAGAGGGACACTACATAATGATTAAGGGATCAATTCAACAGGAAGATATAACAATTATCAATGTATATGCACCTAACTACAGGGCACCGGTTTATCTAAAAGATTTGTTAATGGACTTAAAGGGAGACTTAGACCCCAATACAATAGTACTGGGGGACTTCAATACTCCACTCTCAGAAATAGACAGATCAATAGGACAGAAGATCAACAAGGATACAGTAGATTTAAACGACACTATAGCCCAAATGGATCTAACAGATATATACAGAACTTTCAATCCTACAGCTAAAGATTATACATTCTTCTCAGCAGTACATGGAACCTTCTCTAGGATTGACCACATACTAGGCCATAAAGCAAGTCTCAGCAAATTCAAAAGAATTAGAATCATACCATGCAGCTTCTCAGACCATAAAGGAATGAAGTTGGAAATGAACAACTCAGGAATCCCTAGAGCATACGCAAACACATGGAGATTGAACAACATGCTCCTGAATGAACAATGGGTCATAGAAGAAATCAAAAGAGAAATCAAAAACTTTCTGGAAGTAAATGAGGATAACAGCACAACATACCAAAACTTATGGGACGCAGCAAAAGCAGTGTTAAGAGGAAAGTTTATATCAATAGGTGCCTACATCAAGAAATTGGAAAGGCACCAAATAGATGAGCTTTCAATTCACCTCAAGGATCTAGAAAACCTACAGCAAACCAGACCCAAATCTAGTAGGAGAAGAGAAATAATTAAAATCAGAGAAGAAATCAACAGGATTGAATCAAGAAAAACATTACAAAAAATCAGCCAAACGAGGAGCTGGTTTTTTGAAAAAATAAACAAAATTGACACCCCATTGGCCCAACTAACTAAAAAAAGAAGAGAAAAGACCCAAATCAATAAAATCAGAGATGAAAAAGGAAATGTAACAACAGACACCACAGAAATAAAAAGAATCATCAGAAATTACTACAAGGACTTGTATGCCAGCAAACAGGGAAACCTATCAGAAATGGATAGATTCCTGGACACATGCAACCTACCTAAATTGAACCAGGAAGACATCGAAAACCTAAACAGACCCATAACTGAGACAGAAATTGAAACAGTAATAAAGGCCCTCCCAACAAAGAAAAGCCCAGGACCAGATGGATTCACTGCTGAATTCTACCAGACATTTAAAGAAGAACTAACTCCAATTCTTCTCAAACTATTCAGAACAATTGAAGAAGAGGGAATCCTCCCAAATTCTTTCTATGAAGCCAGCATCACCTTAATTCCTAAGCCGGGAAAAGATGCAGCACTGAAAGAGAATTACAGACCAATATCCCTGATGAACATAGATGCAAAAATCCTCAATAAAATTCTCGCCAATAGAATGCAACAACACATCAGAAAGATCATCCACCCAGACCAAGTGGGATTTAGCCCTGGTATGCAGGGATGGTTTAATGTGCGCAAGACAATCAATGTGATACACCACATTAACAGACTGCAGAAGAAAAACCATATGATTATCTCAATAGATGCAGAGAAAGCATTTGATAAAATACAACACCCGTTCATGATGAAAACTCTAAGCAAACTGGGTTTGGAAGGAACATTCCTCAATACAATCAAAGCAATCTATGAAAAACCCACAGCCAACATCCTATTGAATGGGGAAAAGTTGGAAGCATTTCCACTGAGATCTGGGACCAGACAGGGATGTCCACTCTCACCACTGCTATTCAATATAGTTCTGGAGGTTCTAGCCAGAGCTATTAGGCAAGAAAAAGAAATTAAAGGGATACAAATTGGGAAGGAAGAACTCAAACTATCCCTCTTTGCAGATGACATGATTCTTTATTTAGGGGACCCAAAGAACTCTACTAAGAGACTATTGGAACTCATAGAAGAGTTTGGCAAAGTAGCAGGGTATAAAATCAATGCACAAAAATCAACAGCCTTTGTATACACAGACAATGCCATGGCTGAGAAAGAACTTCTAAGATCAATCCCATTCACAATAGCTACAAAAACAATCAAATACCTTGGAATAAACTTAACCAAGGACGTTAAAGATCTCTACGATGAAAATTACAAAACCTTAAAGAAAGAAATAGAAGAGGATACCAAGAAATGGAAAAATCTTCCATGCTCATGGATTGGAAGAATCAATATCATCAAAATGTCCATTCTCCCAAAAGCAATTTATAGATTCAATGCAATACCAATCAAGATACCGAAGACCTTCTTCTCAGATCTGGAAAAATTGGTGCTGAAATTTATATGGAGGCACAAGAGACCTCGAATAGCTAAAGCAATCTTGTACAACAAAAACAAAGCCGGAGGCATCACAATACCAGATTTCAGGACATACTACAGGGCAGTTGTAATCAAAACAGCATGGTACTGGTACAGAAACAGAAGGATAGACCAATGGAACAGAATTGAAATACCAGAAATCAACCCAAACATCTACAGCCAACTTATATTTGATCAAGGATCTAAAACTAATTCCTTGAGCAAGGACAGTCTATTCAATAAATGGTGCTGGGAAAATTGGATTTCCACGTGCAGAATCATGAAGCAAGACCCCTACCTTACACCTTACACAAAAATCCACTCAACATGGATTAAAGACCTAAATCTACGACCTGACACCATCAAGTTACTAGAGAACATTGGAGAAACCCTTCAAGATATTGGCACAGGCAAAGAGTTTCTGGAAAAGACCCGGGAGGCACAGGCAGTCAAAGCCAAAATTAACTATTGGGATTGCATCAAATTGAGAAGTTTCTGTACTGCAAAAGAAACAGTCAGGAGAGTGAAGAGACAACCGTCAGAATGGGAAAAAATATTTGCAAACTATGCACCAGATAAAGGGTTAATAACCAGAATCTACAAAGAGATCAAGAAACTCCACAAAAACAAAACCAACAACCCAATTAAGAGATGGGCCAAGGACCTCAATAGACATTTTTCAAAAGAGGAAATCCAAATGGCCAACAGGCACATGAAAAAATGTTCAAGGTCATTAGCAATCAGAGAAATGCAAATCAAAACCACAATGAGGTTCCACCTCACCCCGGTTAGAATGGCTCACATTCAGAAATCTACCAACAACAGATGCTGGCGAGGATGTGGGGAAAAAGGGACACTAACCCACTGTTGGTGGGAATACAAACTGGTCAAGCCACTATGGAAGTCAGTCTGGAGATTCCTCAGAAACCTGAAGATAACCCTACCGTTCGACCCAGCCATCCCACTCCTTGGAATTTACCCAAAGGAATTTAAATTGGCAAACAAAAAAGCGGTCTGCAGCCTAATGTTTATTGCAGCACAATTCACAATAGCTAAGACCTGGAACCAACCTAAATGCCCATCAACGGTAGACTGGATAAAGAAATTATGGGATATGTACTCTTTAGAATACTATACCGCAGTAAGAAACAACGAAATCCAGTCATTTGCAACAAAATGGAGGAATCTGGAACACATCATGCTGAGTGAAATAAGCCAGTCCCAAAGGGACAAATACCATATGTTCTCCCTGATTGGTGACAACTGACTGAACACCAAAAAGGAAACCTGTTGAAGTGAAAGGGACACTATGGGAAACGGTGACTTGATCAGCATAGCCCTGACTGTTAATGAACAACTTAATACATTATCCCTCTTAGTAGTTTTTTTGTCTGTTCTACTTAATATGACTGGTTTAATTCTGTAATTAATACACAGTTATTCTTAAGTGTTGAAATTTAACTGAAATGTGATCCCTGTTAAACATAAGAGTAGGAATAAGAGAGGGAAGAGATATATAATTTGGGACATGCTCAAGCTGACTTGCCCCAAATGGTAGAGTTAGAAACATACCAGGGGACTCCAATTTAATCCCATCAAGGTGGCATGTACCAATGCCATCTCACTAGTCCAAGTGATCAATTTCAGTTCGCAATTGATCATAATGAAAGGACTAAGAGTCAAAGGGAGCACATAAGCAAGTCTAGTACCTGCTAACACTAACCGATAGAATAAATAAAGGGGAGAGTGATCCAACATGGGAAGTGAGATACTCAGCAGACTCATAGAATGGCAGATGCCCTAAATAGCACTCTGGCCTCAGAATCAGCCCTAAAGGCATTCAGATCTGGCTGAAAAGCCCATGAGAGTATTTCAGGCATGGAAAGCCAAGACACTCTGGCAAAAGATCTCTGTGAGTGAGATCTCAGTGGAAAGAACAGGTCTTCAAAGAAGGAGGTACCTTTCTCTGAAGGGAGGAGAGAACCTCCACTTTGACTATGACCTTGTCTAAACAAGATAAGAGTCGGAGAACTCAAGGGGCTTCCATAGCCTTGGAAACTCATGACTGGAGCATAGGGAGATTACTGATGCCATAGACAGGAGTGTCAATTGGTAAAGTCAACAACAGGAGTCACTGTGCACTTACTCCTCATGTAGGATCTCTGTCCTTAATGTTTTGTGCATTGAGATTTAATGCTATAACGAGTACTCAAATAATATATTTCACTTTGTGTTTCTATGGGGGTGCAAACTGTTGAAATCTTTACTTAATGCATACTAAACTGATCCTCTGTAAAAAAAAAAAAAAGAAAAGAAAAGAAAAGAAAAGAAAAGAAACTATCAACTCCCAACTTGACTCTCACTGGGATTAAACATGACAATAGGTCTGATCTGATTTCATCATCATTAAAAAAAATCATCTATTATTTTTCACTTTATGTTTCTGTGTGGGAGCAAACTGTTGAAATCCTTACTTAATGTATACTAAGCTGATCTTCTGTATATTAAGATAATCGAAAATGAATCTTGATGTGAATGGAAGGGGAGAGGGAGTGGGAAAGGGGAGGGTTGTGGGTGGGAGGGACGGTATGGGGGGGAAGCCATAGTAATCCATTATTCGTACTTTGGAAACGTATATTCATTAAATAAAAGTTAAAAAAAAAAAAAGAAAGTAAAAGTGAGGAAGGAGTTGCCAGTCACAGTAACCTGGAAGACTGACTTTTAATGTTGACACTGGGTCAGGAAAAGAAACCCTGGCACACAGAGTTCAGATATTGCCATAAAATTAGAAATCTCAAATGGCCACCCATTTAGTAAAAATGTGACTCAAAGAAGATCTGGCTCCCAACCACAGTTTGTATAGCCGTTGTGTATGATCTGTTGAGTATCGGGGATCATGGGCTGCTCCAATGATTTGGTGCTTCAGTTGGCATTTAAACTACTACATGGTTGAAGCTAATACAGTAATGTAGGATAAGACCCTGGGTGGTAAACATCCTTAGTTTGGGATAGAAACAAATATGGGAGTTTGTGGAAACGTTGCACCATCTTTCCATCCCACGTTTCCATGAACTTTCTGAAGTCCCTTCGTATATAACTCCTGATGAGATTTGCTGTCATCATTGGTGTCTCTGTTTTACAGTCCCGCTGAAGGTGAGTTTATACGCCAGAATTATAAAATAAGGTAGAAATTCGTCATGAAAGAGCCAGCAGACACGAAGTGGGCATTTGGTGCAGCAATTAAGACTTTGATTGGGATGCCCACATCCCTTGTTGGAGTGCCTGGATTTGAGTCCAGGCTCCTTTTCTTATTCCAACATCCTGCTAATGTATACTCTGGCTCAAATAGTTGGGTCCCTGCTGCCTACATGGGAAACTTGAATTGAGCTCCCAGCTCCCATCTTCAGCTGTTGTGGGTTTTAAGGAGTGAGTCAGCAGTGGGAGATCTCTGCCCGTCTCTCACTCTCACTACCTTTCAAATAAACAAATAAACATTTTTAAGAGACAGTAGACATGACAGTTATCAAACTGAGGCCCTCAAGAATTATAGAAAATAGAAAGATTTAACAGTGACTATAAAATTAGTTCACTTAAAATAAGACAAAAAAGACATCATAAATACCACAAAAAAAGAACAATGCTATATAAAGAGCAGACAACTGAAATGTAACAGAAACAAAACTACATGCAGTAGTATTGGGTTGAAGACAACAGTAGTCAGCTGAAGAATGGTGCACTGGAGTATAAAGTTAATAAAATTAATGAACAAAATGTACCACAAGGGTGGGCGTTTGGTCTAGGGGTTAAGAACCTTCCTGGGATGCCCACATTTATGTCGGATTGTCTCGTTCAAGTCCTGGCTCCACTTCTGATCCAGCTTCTTGGTAATGCACATCCTAAGGGTCTTCAGGTCTCTGCCACCAACATGGGAGAACTGGATTGGACTTCGGGCTCCTGGCTTCATCCTGAACCAGCACTGGCTGTTGTGGGCATTTGGGAGGATGAACCATCAGATGGGACATTCTCTCTCTCTCTCTCTCTCTCTCTCTCTCTGCCTCTCCCCTTTGTGTATGTGTGGGGAGGGGGATAAGTAACTCTTGCTCTATGCTTGTCTTACAAAAAAAATAAAACTTAATAAATAAAGATAAAATGTGAATCTTGCTGTTTAAATATGTTAAAAGAAACGTAGCTCTGAGAAATATCATGTTGGTAAACATAAAAGAGAAGTTGCAGGAATGAAAGTTGGATGATCCAACTTGCATCAGTAGGATTTACAGAAGAAAAGAATAGAAAGTATAAGAGAACTTTTCATTCCAAGTAGGACATGAGTTTAAAGCATGTAATACAAAATTAATCAGTAACCACAAACATTTTAGTGAAAGTGTTGAATACCAAAGACAGAAAGATCTTAAAAGTGAACAGAAATCAAAGGCAAAACAATTACCATTAGTGAAATGACAATTGACTGATGAAAATTTTCCCAATATCAACAATAAAGGGCAAAATAACAGAACTGTATCTTGACCAGTGAGTAGGGAGGGAAGGAAAAGCTAGGATAGTGATAGAGGTTTAACTTTTTACATAACATATTTATTTAAATTCAAAAAGTAAGAGATAAAACTGAGTCCAAAAAAGCAAAATGTTAAATTCTGGTTCACTTTTAAAAACATTTTTTTACATTTTTATTTGAAAGGCAGAATGACAGAGACAGAAAGACAGAAAGATCTTCCATCTTCTGGTTCACTCTCCAAATGACTGCAATATTCAGGGCTGGGTTTAGCCAAAGCCAGGAGCCAGGAACTACACTTGGTCTCCCACACAGGTGACAGAGGCCCAAGCACTTTCATCAGCTCCTGCTACTTTGCCAGGTTCATCATGAGGGAGCTGGATTGGAAGCAGAGCAGCCAGGACTCATTCGAACTGGCACTCAGGTATGGGATGCTAGTGTCGAAGGCAGTGGCTTAACCTGTTGTATCACAAAGGCAGCCTCAAGTTCTATTTACCGTTGATAGTGGTAGCTAGTTATCTGTGTTACTATTTTTGTAGGTCAATAGTTATATAGTCAATATTTATTTATATATAGTCCTTTTTAAAAACAAAGCTGAGTAAGAGTTAACTAAATACAAAAGAACTGTAGAGAAAGAACATGCCAGTTAAAAGGAACAACTTGTGCAAACATATAAGTGCAGCTGAGTGCGTGACGCTTTCTAGGATATCAAAATAACTCAAAGTGGCTGACTAACCAGAAGTGTCTGAAGTAGAGGGAAACTGGTAAGAGATCTTCTGGAAATGACAAGTGGGGCCAGACCAGGGAAGCTTCATAAACAAGAAGAAGCATTTGAGGTTTCTCCTGAGAGCAGTGGAAGCCAGTAAGCTATTTTTTTTTGACAGGCAGAGTGGACAGTGAGACAGAGAGAGACAGAGAGAAAGGTCTTCCTTTGCCGTTGGTTCACCCTCCAATGGCCACCGGGGCCATTGCACCGCGCTGATCCAATGGCAGGAGCCAGGTGCTTCTCCTGGTCTCCCATGGTGTGCAGGGCCCAAGCACTTGGGCCATCCTCCACTGCACTCCCTGGCCACAGCAGAGAGCTGGCCTGGAAGAGGCGCAACCGGGACAGAATCCGGCGCCCCGACCGGGACTAGAACCCGGTGTGCCGGCGCCGCAAGGTGGAGGATTAGCCTAGTGAGCTGCAGTGCCGGCCACCAGTAAGCTATTTTATACAAGGAACTGAGACACCCATCCCGAGTACGCTTTAGGCTGACAACTCTTACTGCTGTGTTTAGCAAGGAAAAAAACCCTCCATTTACAAGGTTAAGGTAGGAAACAAAATGATAGGAAGGGAATTTGGATGATGGTAAAATGAATGAATAGAATTAAAGAGAATTTTAAGCTGGCAATGACTGATAATGGATTTAATATCAGGGATGAGTGAGAAGCAAGAATAAAGGATAGCTGGTGCCGCGGCTCACTTGGCTAATCCTCTGCCTGAGGCGCCGGCACCCTGGGTTCCAGTCCCAGTTGGGGTGCTGGATTCTGACCTGGTTGCACCTCTTCCAGTTCAGCTGGAAATAAATTAGAGTGTCAATTGTTAAATCAACAACAGGAGTCACTGGGCACCTGCTCCCCATGTAGGACCTCTGTCCTTAATGTGTTTTACTATGCAACTTAACAGTAAAACTACTACTCAAACAGCACTTTATACTTTGTGAGTCTGTGTGGGTGCAAACTGTTGAAATCCTTAGTTGGTATATACCAAACTGATATTCTGTATATAAAGATAATTGAAAATGAATCTTGATGAAGAATGGGATGGGAGAGGGAGTGGGAGATGGGGTGGTTGCATGTGGGAGGGTGGTTGCATGTGGGAGGGAGGTTATGGGGGGGAAAAATTGCTATAATCCAAAAGTTGTACTGTGGAAATTTATATTTATTAAATAAAAGTTGAAAAAACAAACTAAAACAAACAAAAACACCAGATTGCTTATAGTGACAGAGATGGAGGTTCCACCTGAACCAATAGCATGGGCTCCCACTTAGAAAAGCTGCTGTGGTTAACATTCCTGTTGAAGTCCAACCAGTTAGCAAGAAAGGTCAGTATGGTATTTTCTTCAAGGAGATGACATAGTCACCTAGTGGCAAGATGACTGCATTGAGCCTCTTTATTCTGAAAGGGCTACAGGCTTGTTGTCATAGTGGTGGACACTTACTCTGGGTAACTATTTGCTTTTCTTTCCTATAAAATTTTACTTGTTTATTTTATGTGAAAAGCAGAGAGAAAGACACACGCGCGCGCGCGCACACACACAGAGATCAATCTTCCATTTATTGGTTCCCTCCCTAAATGCTCACAATTGCCAGAACCCAGGTAAGCCAAAGCCAAGAACTCAATCCATGTCTCCCACATGGGGAGGGGTCAGGAACCCAAGTATTTGAGCCATCACCAGCTGCCTCCCAAAAGGTGCATTATCAGGAAGCTGACTGAAAGCAGAGAAGCAAAGGAGGGAGAAAGGGATTATTATTATATTCTTAGAACTGTATCTAGAACTATATTGAATTTGTCAAAAACCAACTAAAAACTTAAAAAATAAGAAAGAGAACAGAGGAGCCAGGATGCAAACCAGGCACTCTGATATATGATATGTGTTCCAAGCAGCATCTTAACCTCTGTGCTATATGCTCATCCTCTAGTTTTTGCCTTTAGAACCCCCAGAAGTTCTGCTATGTGGGGGGTTTCAGAGTGTCTGGTACACGGGAATAAACACACCTACAACAGAGCATCTGGCCATGAGACCCACTTCAAAGAGAACGAGGGAAGGGGAGTGAGCCTATGATCATGGGAGCCTTTGATGATACCAAGTAGCACACAATGCAGAAGAAGTTGAATTTACAGAGCAATGTAATAGCCCACAAAAGGCACCACTAAAGTGTCAACTTGCTGGCAATACCATGATAGGGTACTACAGTCCAGAATATATACAGAATTTAAAATCTGCTTGAATGTTGGGTCTGGAAACCAAGAGGAAGAAGTATGAGTGAGGAGTAGTTGCTATTATATCCAATGTCCCTGTGGAGGACTATTCTATTTCCAGATGTTTCCAGTGTGATTCTATTCCTAGGCTTTGCTAGAAACTATACATGATGATTACCACCTGGGTACCTTAAATGCAGAGATCAGTATACTAAAGGAGGAGTCAGTATCTTGTTCAAAGTAACTGACTATGATGAACAGGAAAAGGTATAGCTGCTGTTACACAATTAGGGTAGGGAGGAAAATGTATGGGACTCAGATGATCCACTTGGGTGTAGCTTAGTACTTGTTCAGGTGTGACTATAAATGGTCAAGTGCAATTAACTCCAGACTAAGAAGAATGTGGTAACCATAGGTTCAGAGCCTGCAGGCATGAGAAATTTGACCATCTCTCCAGATAAGACATCAAGACCAGCAGAAGTGAAAGCTGAGGGAGATTTGGAACAAAGTGTGGAAGAGGAAGATGCATAATGCCATTAGTGGTCCTGAAACCAGGTGCAGTAATGGGCTAGGTTTCATTTCCCTAACCTCTGTCAACTGTTTCCCCTCAGGAAGACAAACCCTCTGGAATCCTGGGGGAATCTGTTCCCTAAATGTTTATGGGGAAGTAGATTTACATGGTACAATGGGTGCACTTTGGTAGTCATGGAGATAAGCACTGCATTCAGGATTGCACTTGCTGTCAAAATGCAAGGTGTGCAGTTACATGCCTATTCAGTTCCGTATCTTCCTCATTGTGCAACAGTAGCCAGAAGAGACCAAGGCAGGCGATTAGCAGTGATAAAAGCTACTAAGGCAGGAAAGGATCTAAAAATGGCCATTGGATTTTGCAACAGAGGTTGCTAGTGATTTGGCAAGAGCTTTTTCCATTGCATAATGGAGACAAAATCCAGACTGCACTAAGATACAGCATCCATGGAAAGTAAAAACAGCAAGAGAGCGACTTGAGAAAACTTAACAACATTTAGTTGAAAACGGAAGGAGGGAGAGAGAGAAGCAGAAGTAAGTGGTAGGTGGACTCAGAAGCGAGAACTATGGAGAAACAAAATTTTGGAGGAAATACACTTGAGTGTGTTTACATAGCAAGCAGAAAGAATTTGGAAGAGGAGGAGAGGGAAAAGGTAAAAGTAGCATGAGAAAACCAAGGAACACGGATGTGCTTAGAGACTGGAGGAGGAAAAGATGAGTGTATGTGTAGATGCTTTGAAATTAAATATTTGGTTTCTGTTGTTTCATTTGTTTTCATAGTCTAATTCTCTCAAAATTCTTGCATCGAAAATTGATATTCCTGGGGCTGGCGCTGTGGCGCAGCGGGTTAACACCTGGCCTGAAGCGCCGACATCCCATATGGATGCCTGTTCTAGTCCCAGATGCTCCTCTTCTGATCCAACTCTCTGCTATGGCCTGGGAAAACAGTAGAAGATAGCCTAAGTCCTTGGGCCCCTGCACCCACGTGGGCGACCAGAAGAAGCTCCTGGCTCCTGGCTTCAGATCGACGCAGCTCCAGCCATTGTGGCCAACTGGGGAGTGAACCAGCGGATGGAAGACCTCTCTCTCTCTCTGCCTCTCCTCTCTCTGTGTAACTCTGAATTTCAAATAAATAAATAAATCTTTAAAAAATTGATATTCCTTAAAATATTTGATAAATCATAACCTCTCATCTTCTTACTTTGCTGAATGCAAAAGATGATCCCTAAACAATGACAAACTCCTTGAACACTGGAATAATGATTTCCTTAATCTTCCCAACAGTTCAGGGAAATAGGACAGAGCCAACCTTTGGTTTTCATTGAACAGATACAGAAAGTAAGACAGACTGATTAAGTGCCTTGCTAAAATGCTCATGAGTTATTGAAGGTCTCCTGACTTAGAATCTCTGTTTCTACTTACCACTCTTACTATACAAGTAGTACTTTCGCATAGTCTTATTCCCTATTAGGTGAGAAACGTCCATCCATGGCTCTTCAGCACGTCTTTTAGCTGACATAAAATCTGTCGTAAAGCAAGATAGTTTCCCTCCCTATTTTGCTGCCGTTAATAACGAACATGACACAGAGCAAAAAGAAAACAGAATTCCTCTAAGCCATGCCTTTTTTTTTTTTTTTTTTTTTTTGTCATGAGATACATACTTTCTGCAAAGGGCAAAATTTCTTATGAGTCAAAGGAATCCTTTATAAGTACATCAACCCTTCTATTATCACACAGAACTGAATCAGACGGAGCCCTAATGGATTCTTTCATGCTTCGTAGAGCACATTTCAGAGCTCTGGCTTTGTTGTTTTAGATTCCAGGGACTGAAGATGGTTGTGAAATGGCAGTTTGGTTATGCGACATCAGAAGGCCAGTCAGGCAGTAAATACAGGCATCTGGGATGTTTGGAAATGCTAACAAGCCTTTTCGCCAAACTCTGACATAGAGCAGATAAACTCTTCTTATATATTTATGGGCCCCTTTGGGACTGAGACTTCTACAGTTAAAATTTCAGTCACTTTGTCCTACTAAAGGCAAACTCCCTGGGGATGAATATATCTGGAAGAAAAAGGAACTCTTGTAAATCCTTAAAATGTTATTTTTGCCAAGTGGATAAGTATTTGCTCTCCTTAATAAAGCTGCACAACCTTGATGCCAAACAGCTGCTGAATGGTCCCATGCATGGAAGCTTGCCCTCTACAAATTGATGTAATACCCATACACAGGGTTAAATCAGGTCAGATCTGATCGGCTGTCGTACCTACTACTGCATTGGTGGTAACAGCTATTCGTGGTATTGGTGGTAACAGGCATATTCGGTTTATCAGGTATTTCACATACATGCTACCAGCATCAGCTTGTGAGCTCCTCACAGCCACTCAGTGATATGTACATGGCACACATCATATAGATTTTACTAGTTTCTTCATCCTGTGAGTACATGGAAGACTAGAATTGGACTACATGTCTTCTGCCTCCAAATCCAAAGTGCGTTGGGGAGAAATAGCCGTGAAGTAAACTCTAGTAAATATTGGGGCAAAAGCAATCTCTTTCTCTTATTTCGACTTTAATGTTTAGAAAATTTTCTTTCTTGGCATATTGGCTAAGTTTTTTAAGCAGATGTAAAATAAGATGTGGAATCCAATATTACAAGAAACATCAGTAGAAATGAGATATTGTTTGGATTTTTCGCCAGCTTTCCTAGAGCAGTGAAAAGCCCTCTGCATGAGTATGGACTCAAAAGACTTAGGGATAATAGCTCATATGTTGCTATTCGAGTCATCTCTTTCTGGAAGTGCTGCCTAAGATTGCTGTGAGATCCAGAAGGGATAAACACATGGTGTTTTCCAGCCAACTGGCTATAAACACTCCTTTTCACAAGAGGGGCACTCTTGAAACCTTTTGATGTGGGAAAGTGGCCTTGTAGTTCTAAGCCTCTGAGAGTAAGTACAAACTTTTAGTGTTCATATTTTTATATTTAATGTGTAAGACACTGGAACTTGCTGTTGACGGTGCTTTCTACACCACTGTGTAACATCCCATGTATATATATCCATTTTCCCACTGGGCCACTTCTCAGCTCACTCACACTCATTTTATCCCTACAGTGTGAGTGAAACCTGAAAAAAATTATACAAAATGAAAGAAGCCAGACACAAAAGTTCATGTACTATTTTATTTCGTTTACATAATATGTCCATAATAGGTAAATCTATAGAGACAGAAAAAACAGATTGGAAGTTGCCAGAGGCTAGGAGGAGTGGGGAATGACTCTTTCATTTGTACAGTCTTTTTTTTTTTTTACATTACCTTCAAATTAACCCCAGGACTCCACCATTCCATACCACCTTCCCTGCAATTAAGCTGGTTCAAGCCATCTTCATCTTTCATCTGACTAACAAACTTAGTGGCCAGGATGATCCTAGTAAAATGTTCATCAGGTCTTGCTTCTTTTTTTCTTCTGCTCAAAATCCTTAATAGCATCTTGTCTCATTTAGGAAAAAAATATATGTGCCCTTATAATGATCTACCAAGGGTGACATAATCTGAATCCCCCCCCCCCACCTTATTGCATACTACTCTCTCTGTTCCAGCACATTTATTTTCTTGTTATTTCTTAAAAAAAAAAAAGATTTATTTATTTATTTATTTGAAAGTCAGAGCTACACAGAGAGAGAAGGAGAGGCAGAGAGATAGGGGTCTTCCATCAGCTGGTTCACTCCTCAGTTAGCTACAACGGCCAGAGCTTCGCCGACCTGAAGCCAGGAGGCAAGAGCTTCTTCCGGGTCTCCCACGTGGGTGTAGGGGCCCAAGGACTTGGGCCATGTTCCACTGCTTTCCCAGGACATAGCAGAGAACTGGATGGGAAGTGGAGCAGCTGGGACTCGAACCGGCACCCATATGGGATACCAGCACTGCAGCAGCAGCTTTACCCACAATACCACAAGGCTGGCCCCTTCTTGTTACTTCTTAAACATACTAAATATGTTCCTCCCATGTCACTCCTGCCTCTGCCTTTTATTGCATTTTTTAATTTTTACTTCATGTATTCAGACTTTTCTTCCTTTAAAGATTGGCCTGGGGTCTTCATTTAAATGTCAACTCGGAACTGAACATTTGTGTCCTTCTTCACCCCTCACTCCAAATTCATATGTTGAAATCCTAACCCCCAGTATGATGGTTGTAGGTGGGGCTGTTGGGAGGTAACTAGGTCATGAGGGTGGAGCTCCACATGATGGAATTAGTACCCTTATAACAAGAACAATGAACGTGATAAACTCTTCTTTCTGCTATGTGAGGATACAACAAAGAAGATGGCCATTCATAAAACAGAAAGATCCTCTCCAAGATCTGCTGGTGCCTTACTCTTGGATTTCCAGTCTCCAGAACAGTAAGAATTAAATGTGTGTTTTATAAGCCAGTAGATGATATTCTGAACCAAATCTTCTTGTCTGACCATATAAAATGTAATTTTTGGCATTTCTTCTCTCACTCCCTCCCTTTGTATTTTCCAATTTACTTTTAACCATCTGCCATTCTTTGTGTTCTACTTTTTTTTTAGCAATTTCTCTCTGCTAGAATATAAGATCTATGAGGTCATTTATTATATATCTCTCAAATAATAATAGCATATTAGAGATGATTAATATGTGTGTATTTTTAAAAGAAGATACAAAGGAAGAAAAACTACAACAAAATGCTACCTAACTAGGAAACTCTGGTCGCCTGAAAACTTCGGATCATGTACACAAACCCAAAATAACTGGAAGGGGGCTGGGATGGAAATGCCACGGGGAAAGGCCATGAGAGACTCACAGGGAGGCCTTCACTTATGCCTACCCTTATATCTGGTGTATTCTCACATGGACAGCCTTCCCCCAGAGCTAACCTTCTAGTTTCCCAGCTTACAAAAAGATAGGAAAAACAAAATGCAGAGTATGAGAACCCGGCAATAGGAAGAGACAGTTTCTATCTCTTCCCTGGAGTGAAGCAGTTCTAACACTTGGAGATGGATAAAATTAAGCCAATATTTGCTCAATCATATCAATATTTGATCATTATCATATAAATACAGAGTATATACATTTTTAAAGAAAAAATTGGACCCAAAGGAGCTCTTCCCAGGTGAAAAGTGATATGGGAAGTTTAGTTTGAAATGATGATATAATATTTGAATTCTTAGAATATTCTCATGGCAAAATATTTTCAATAGTACTATGCCAGAAAAGTCCAGGGCATGTATGTACACGTCACGAGGTGTAAGAGAATGATATTTATAGGATGTCTTAAAAATACAATTGTGTGTTTTGTAATTTAAAGAAATTTGTTTTGTAAATTTCTAGAATGTTATCAAGTAGTAAAACAGAAATGAAGCAGAGTAAACAGAATGTGGCATCTAAATGGAATACTTTAAAATCCAGTCTGTGATTCTGAACAAGCAGGACCATTTTGCTCACACTTAACATTTTCCCGCTGTTTTTTCTTACAGTAATGAAAGAAACAATAATTGAGTATATTAGCCTCAGAAAAAATGAAAACAGTGTGAAAGATTTAATGTCAGCTATGATGAAATAGAGCCTTATAAAATTTGTTTTTAAGATATTAACTTCGGGGCCGGTGCCGGAGCGCAGTGGGTTAATCCTCCCCCTGCAGCACCGGCATCCCATATGGGCGCCAGTTCTAGTCCTGGCTGTTCCTCTTCCAATCCAGCTCTCCGCCTGGGAAAGCAGTGGAATATGGCTCAAGTCCTTGGGCCCCTGTACCCGCACAGGAGACCTGGAAGAAGCTCCTGGCTCTTGGCTTCAGATCAGCGCAGCTCCGGCCATTGGTCCCATTTGGGGAATGAACCAACGGAAGGAAGACCTTTCTCTCTGTCTCTTCCTCTCACTGTCTGTAACTCTACCTCTCAAATAAATAAATAACAAAAATCTTAAAAAAAAGAAGATATTAACTTCAAGAATGGCCATATTTGGTGAACTTCTGTGTGAAGAATGGATTTAAGGGATATGCTAACTATGAGGCATAAAGCAAGTAATCATGATAATAATGTATTCAGAATTAAACATCATCACATTCAAAGGTCAGCCATTTTTGCTTATTTTTAAAATATGTGTTTTAATCATCTTTTTGAGAAGATAAAAGGATTGGGTCACATTGAGAACTAATGTGCACTTACAGCTACTCAAAAATGACAAAATTGTCTAAAGCAAAATTGCTTAACTTTTGGGAGTTGAAAGATACCTTTCAAAATCTAAGGAAAGTTAGAGACTCTCTCAGAAATGTCCTCATTGACAAATTTGACATCACCAATTCCCAAGAGCACAACCATGGATTCCCACAAGTCCTCGTTAATATACCTTCATTTGGAGGGCAACAAATATACTTTGTACCACCAGGAAATAATCTAATACATCAATTAATGTTAACAATTTTCCATCTCTAGATGGAAAACAACTATTTTGATAAGCTGACACATTTATGATTCATGAACAATATTCATTTAACAAATTCACTTAAAATACATTTTTAGCAAAGTGGATTAGTTTTCTATGTTTGCTGCTTTATCAGAAGTGATAAATAAAATAGACCTAGGGGGCAGGCATTTGGTGCAGGGGTTTACGATTAATATGTTCCCTGGGAGGCAGCTGGTGATAGCTAAGTGCTTGCATTCCTGCCACTCACATGCGGGATCTGAATTATTGAGCTTTGGGCTTCAGCCTGGCCCATTACTCCCCACCCCTACCCCATTGTTGCAGGCATTTGAGGAAGTGAACCAGTGGGTAGGAGGACTCTCTCTCTTTCTCTCTAACTCTCAAATAAGTAAAATAAATCATGTGTGCAAGTTACTGGGAAAGAATGGATAGATTCGAAAAACAGAGCATCTGGCACTGCAAAAGGCCAACATCTTTAAACACACACACACACACATTCTCTCTCTCTTTCTCTATAGGTATAAATATAGATAGATATATCTCCCAAATAAAATCAGAGTCAAAATGGAAACAGACTGTGGCGTACCTAATTAAAGTGGACTAGAGAGTCACCCCAGGACAAGTTCACTGCCGCACGACCAGTTTGTGAGTGGAGTGAGTGTGCAGATTGCTAGCACAGAGCCTCTACCTGGCAGGAAACAAGTCTAGGATTCTTTGGCCCTGGTCTCGTAAGCTGTGTATGTTGATTTGCCAGAGGAAATACGGAACTCCATGCTGGATTTGAAACTCCTGAGGACGCTCAAGAACACACAGCAATTAAGAAACTGCTGGAAACTAGAGGGCCTCTCCGGTGATCACAGACATTGGCAGCAGATTTCGGTAGTGAGACAGGCCAAACTTAATCAGTCTTGGGAAAGGAAAAGAGGCACTGAGACACTAATCACCAAAGCTGCAAAAATTAGACAGGCAAAGACTCACCAAGCAAGTAAACACATTAGGTTTTCTGCGTTTGACTGAAATTCCTTACAATTCACCTCTTAATATTTCACTGGATGCTTGAGGTACTCTTAGGAAATCCATTCTTCTTATGTTAGTTTGTGTCGTCAATGTTTTTCTAAAAGCTACATTTAATTAAAAGAAAAATTTTGTTCCTCAATTTGTAAGTAAGACTTTTTTTGAGAGAAGTATATTGTGTAGCATGGTTTTTAAGCATTTTACTTGTTGAAATGATCTGATATGTCAACCTCAAGTGATTTCGTAAATAATTTTGTTTTGAGCATTATAAAAAAAATACAGAAAATAGCTTTAGGCACCAGGATAGCCAGAGGTTTATGCACACAGATGTAAGCAACCAGACCTTCTGCACTGGGCCTCTGAGGTCTTTGATGGGACAGGTTCGGCCTCGGTGGAGCTGGTCTGATTGTTGAATCTGGGCTACTAGGGGGAGGCGACACTGCCTCCCACAATACTTCACTGGCCTCTTAAAGTGCTGCTACACTGGGCATTCAGATCACCTCTTTGGATGAAGTTCCTGGGATATTCCAAGATAGAGTTACATTTCCTTAAAGATTCCGATAAATACACAAAGAGGTCATTTATGAAGCCAGATGAAAACCAGTTATTTGATAGAAAACAATTAAAATTCTGAATCACAGTTTGGAAGTTAAATAAAAAAAAAAATAAAATCAGAATCTTGAAAGGCATGTCCTGCCTGCTCAGGATGGCTTGTGGGCACTGCTGATGTCCTGGGGGACTTTCCTCTTGCTTAGGAGTAGATTGTATGGAAAGAGCAGAAAGCACTGGTGAAGGTAATACTTCTTGGAGTCGCCTCTTCAAAGCAGTGTGCTTACCACGGTGTTAGCAGTAACATGAGCTCAAGACCTGACAGGCAGCCAGATATGTGGAACCCATGCAATGCCATTTCGGTCTCTAGAAAGGTAGCATTCTAGATAACTCGGGCAAAAATAATTACACAAGGGCAGAATTCTATCTACCTTAGCAGGGCAAGACAACTAAAAGACTTAGAAAAAGAATCACAAAACGATGTGAAAGACTCAGAAGGACGGTGTAGAAGTACCTCCAGAATCACTCATGCATGCAGTCATTCATTCCTCTTAAACAAATGCTTATTGACAAACTATTTTTTGTTTTGTTTTGTTTTGTTGTTTTTTTGACAGGCAGGCTTAGACAAGAGAGAGACAGACAGAGAGAAAGGTCTTCCTTCCGTTGGTTCACCCCCCACGTGGCTGCTATGGCTGGCGCGTTGCGCCAATCTGAAGCCAGGAGCCAGGTGCTTCCTCCTGGTCTCCCATGCGGGTGAAGGGCCCAAGCATTTGGGCCATCCTCCACTGCCTTCCCGGGCCACAGCAGAGAGCTGGACTGGAAGAGGAGAAACCTCTTTGATAGAAAACCTTTGCTTTGTTTTATATCAAATAACTGGTTTTCCCAACTGGGACTAGAACCCGGTATACCGGCGCCGCAGGCGGAGGATTAGCCTAGTGAGCCTCGGCACCGGCCTTGACCAACTATTTTATACCAAGAGGTTTCTGGCCACTTGGGATATATAACAAAACAAAACAGATAGAAACAAAACATAAAGCTAGGGGACCGGCCTTGTGGTATAGCGGGCTGGTATCGCATATGGGTGCCGGTTCAAGTCCTGGATGCTCCACTTCCAATCCAGCTCCCTGCTAATGCTCCTGGGAAGGCAGCAGAGACTATTCCAAGTGCTTGGGCCCCTACATCCACATGGGAGACCAGGAGGAAGCTCCTGGCTCCAGGCTTTGGACATCCAGTTCTGGCCATTGCATCCATTTGGGGAGTGAAATAGTGGATGGAAGATCTTTCTCTCTGCAACTTCTGCCTTTCAAATAAATAAATAAATCTTTTTAAGAAACAAGCAAAACCCAAAAAGCTAGATTTTTTGCTTTTCTGGAGAAAGATATAAATAGGAAACATAAAAACAAGCAAATTATGTAGTATATTGGAAAGTGACAAGTGCTATGGAATGATTTTGTTTTTAAGTCAGGAGTATCTGAGTTTAAATGGAGTGATTAAAAAAGTCTTAATGAGAAGGTTAACAAAGGAACAAAATCTCATAGCAAGTGAAGGAATTTGCCATCGAGCTGTTTGGATAAATAACTTTCCCAGTAAAGGGAAGAACCTAAGATAAGAAATCTGACAAGTGTGAGGCCAGCAAAGAGGATGAGATGAAATCTGAACTACAGGGTGAGAGTAAGAAGACACAGAATCTGAAGACTTTGAACCACTGTACAGATTTTGGTTTATATTTTGTGATAACTAGAAAGGTTCTGAGTAGAGGGGGGAAATGACTTGACCTACATCCTCTGGCTGCTGTAAATTGTCAAGAGCAAGAGTGAAGCAGGAGACCAAGTAAGAGGCTCCTGCAATAAACCAGAAGGAAAGACGTTTCACGTTCAAGCATCTTAAGAGAGTGAAAACCCCACCAAACAAAATTCAGTTCAAGCAGTGTAGGAAATTTGTCATCATCAATGTGGGAGTTGCAGATTTTGAGGTGGTATTGAGAGTTCAATCCTCTTTTTAAGTTATAGATTCCCAGCTGGATTTCATGGACAAATAAAAATCACTCTAGAACTTCTACATTTCTTATAACGTTTAATTTAATAGATTCCTAGAATTTTCTAAGTACTGGGAAGTTGTCAAACATTCAAGCACTTTAAAATAAAATATATTAAATTTATATTCACTAAAACTAATATCTTATTAAATTATATAGTAATTAACATATTAAAGTATTATTGAGTAATAAAATACTCTCCAATGATTACAATTAATTAGATTTGCAAATAAAATAATAAATACAGTAGTCCTCTCTTATCTGTGTTTTACATACTCACATTAACTGTGGTCAAAATATATTAGTGTTTGTTTTGACTCTTTCAACAGAGAGTCACAGGCCATATTCATGTACCTTAAATTTCTTTTTTTATTTGGGAGGCAGAGATATACTGAAAGACAAACACACAAAGAGAGCTTACATCTACTGGTACACTTCCAAATGCCTGCAGTGGCCAGGGTTGGGCCAGGACAAAACCAAGAGCCAAGAGCTCGCTGTAGGTCTCCCATGGGTGGCAGAAACCCAATAACCTCAGCCATCGCCATTGCCTCCCAGGATCTGCATTAGCAGCAAGCCGGAGTCAGGAGCCGGAGGCAGGTATCAAATGTAGGCACTCCAATATAGGGATGCAGGCATCGTAACAGCTAAAATGCCCATCCCCACTGAAGTGTAGTTACAGTATATTGCTATAATTATTCTATTTTATTATTGTTATTTATCTCCTATTGTGTCTCATTTATAAATTAAACTGTATCTTAGGGATGCACGCATAGAGAAAAAGCAGTACGAAGTAACACCTTGACAGTACGGACTCCATTTTGGAGCACCTGAGACTCCATCTTGAGAAAGTTCCCCCTCCACCACCCCACTGAGACTCTGGTCTAGAACTGTGACCTAAAACACTCAGACAATAGCAGTCCACTACATCACACTTGGCAACCTGCATCACACTTGGCAAAGCATAGAAACCCCCTAGCATGATCGCTCAAGCTTAGAAATGGATAGGCTGCACCCAGGCTAATGGTAAGATTGTAATTTGTCTATGTCCCACATATGATTTAGGCAAATTCCTGGATTAATGTCAAGATTATAACTGGAATTGTTAAGATTATAATTGATACTAGCTTTGTATAGGCTTTAGGTCAGCTTGACCCTAGTAACTATGTATTCCCCCTGATCCTAGCAACCATGTAGTCCCCCTCCTGTTTTTTGTGGTTTTTGCCTTTATAAACTCTGTTATTTCGGGCTTCAGTGTCGAGAGTTCTTTAGGGCATATGCCTGCTCTCCACTGCTGGCAATAAGGGACCATCAAATTTTTCAATGTGTGGTGCTCCTTTGTTTACACTCACTCAGGTACAACAAGGATATGCAGGATTTGGTACTACGCAATTTCAGATATCCACTGGGCTTCCTGAAGCATGTCCTGTGAGAATAAAGGGAGACTGCTCTATATGGAAAGCTCAAGAAAAACCTAGGTTTTCATGTGGATGCTGATGAATCCAATATTAGTGTACAAAACCAGTTATACCCAATAAGTGTTTTGAGGTATGTGTATGTGCACAAAAGTTGCCCCTAATAGCGGCAACATTTACCTTGGTCTGTATTATTTTATAAAGACATAGTAACACATTTTATTGCCGGTTAATATCTTCATCCCAAGTGAATAAACCAACCCCTAGCTCTCAGAGTTCTTCAAAACTCTTGGAACATCATTCCCCACCCTCCATATACTCACTTCCTACAGATCTTCAGGTTCTAATGCAAAGCCTTCCCTGAACCCGAGTTTCAGTAAAACCCTTAAATCTACCAAGAATACACTCAATTCATTAACACAATCATATGTAATTATTTGATTGAGATCCAGCTTTCTCACTAAACTGTTAGATCCCTGAGGACAGGGACAGGCTAGTGGCATTCTCCATGAAATCTAAGATGAACACAGTGTCAGGGGTGTGGCCTGGACTTACGCAGATATTTGTGGAGAGAAGGACATGATGAGCAATTTTCAGAGCTTAGCCCTTCTTTGGAGGGGAATTTCCCATTGTATGTACACTCTGCTACAATATACCTCCTCCCTCTCTCTACCTCCAGCAGCCTGGGCACACACAGCAGGTAAATCAGGCCAGCCATTCATATGCCCCCATACTAGATATCATCCTTTGACTGGCAATTTAAAGAGGAAGAGAAGGTTGAGAAATGGTTGTGCCCAGACAGTTGGACTGCATTATGTCCAATGGATATGGTTGGATATTGCCAGTGGAATTGTCCTGACCAGATGTTGTGCTGTGGCAGTAACTCTCTGGCCTATTTTCAAAGTCTGGTTCTATAGTGATTCTCTGAATTATATGTTGTTCTTATAAAACATTTCTTTCCTCCTTAAGCCTAACAGAGTGGATTTTCTGTACTTAGCATCAAAAACTTTGGTTGATTTAAGTTTATAGATATTTTAAATATTTTTAAAAATATGTGTGTACATAGTCTATATACAGTCATGCATAACTTAATGGCAACAATATGCTCCAGGAAATGTATTGGTTGAATCTGTCATTGTGTGAACATCACAGAGTGTAATTACATAAATGTCAATGGTGTAGCCTACTACCTCAGCTATATGGTATAGCATTATGTGGTACATGACTCTATATTTAAAGACATACACAGAGAGACAGAATATGGAGAGGGAGAGAGAGGAGGAGGAGGAGGAGAAAGAAGGGAGGGAGGGAGAAAGGAAAGGGAGGAGGAGAGACAAAGAAAATGAAAGAGAACCTGGAAACATGAAGCCACTTTTATAAGATGCAAAAGCACTGGACTCTATTTTAGCAACATGTGAGTGCTGAAGCAGAGGCCTTTTTAGGTTGGAAAGCAATGGTTATTCAGGCATGATCATGATTTTGATTTAAACTAGTGTGAAATATGAGAAACAGGGATGACTTGGAGAACTATATATTATTTTAGGTGGGGTGTCCACATGGCTAAAATAATATTGATTCACATTCTGAGAAAGTAATTTCTTTTTCCAATGTCTTTCAATCTCTCTGAAACTACCACAGACACGGTGTTAGATTGGTGTCTCTTAAATACTTATCAACAGTGGCTACTCTTTCTTTTTAGCAAAGAGAGGGCAACCTTGGACTCAAAGCATTCACAGACAACAGTCTCTTGTTAGAATTTCATTATACTTTTGTTTTTGCTGTGTTTGGTTTTCTGGTTACCTCTTCCTATTTATAGAAATTCCTGCTAATTTTTCATGTATAGTCATGAAGTAAGTTTTTCTAAATAAATTTCTTTTAGGTAAAGGAGTGAATCAATTTCAAAATACTGCATAGATAACAGCACAGATGGGACATAAGACAAAAATTCTGAGGATGTTTGTCTACAGTTGAGAACACGCTAGATGGATGGGTCATCCATCAGTCAGCGCCACAGATGCAGAATGCCAGCCACGGAAAACAGACTGCTGAAACATCAGCAGCAGTATCCTCCAGACACACAAGTGTGTGGTGGAAAAACCATTTACTCCATGGAAACCCAAGACCCTGGACAGCGGAAGAGGAAGAGGGGACAGTTGTTGCCAAAACAGGACTAGAAACCAAACAGGTTACAAAGATAAGGCAAGGTCAGTGAGCACTTTCTTGAGGAATAATCCACCAAAACCAGAATGACTATTGAATCGAATCCTTTCCTGCTCAATCAGAAAAGGGGTGGTTTTCTTATGCACAAAGGCAGCCAATGGCAACTTTCTGAGTGATAGAAAGTGATAGGTCAGTATTGCAATTCTTGGTTTTGAAGTAAAATGATCTGTAATTATATGCTAAAATTTAAACTTTTAATTTGATTTTTGTGGTTCATTTAAGTTTCCTCAACTCAGTGATTCTCAATTAAGGAGACAATTTTCCCCCCAGACTACTTGCATGTTGAAGATTCTAGAATGTCCCATGTGGGAAGAATGGGGGAGGGAGAGCAGCTCTCTCTCACCTCCCACTCAGCTAAAACTACTGTTTTATTGATAGTGTACCATGCTCCTCTGCAGGAGACAAACGAGGAAAGATTCAGAACTACTTCTTCAGTGACAGCTATAATGTCAACTGTCTTCCATGGGACCACAGCACAGGTATCCAAGTAGTGCAGAAAAAGGAGGACATTTGTTTACTTTTCAGCATCCTTAATCGATGGGGAGAAGTTATGGTTTAGGAAGAACTGTTCTCAGCTCTGTACCAATTCATAAAACGGCCAGGGTAGAGGTTATAGGGTGTCTTCATGAAAGGGAAAGAGATAAAGCAAACAACCAAGAGGTCAAAGACCTTGCACCATCAATCAATGAGGACTCTCTGAAAACTTTAAAAAGAAGTACGATATGAATAATAAAAAACCTTGTAAGAGCACATACCTCAACCATGGATCCCAGGTAATTTAGGTAAAACCATAAAAGAAGTTACCCCTCAAAACAGCTTTTTAGGCACAAAGTTTCATTTCAGCAAAGAATGGATGTCTTCCGTTACGGCGATGCAGTCTTCCTTTTCCTCCCTGCCTTCCTCTGTCCCTTCCATCCTGCCTCTCTTTCCCCCTCTGACCTCCTCTTTTCTAGGTTCTTGCCTACCTCCCAACCCACAGCCACTAAGGGTGATGGGGTTTACAGGGCATTCCTGGTTTTCACACTGCTTTCTCCAAAGATTCATGACTGCGTTGGGGCAAAGCTGGCAAACCAAGACCCACTTTCATCTCAGGGTGGTGGTTTAAGGGTGCAGATTCTGTAGTTGACTGTGATACTGCAAATTCTGGCTTTTCCACTTACAACACTGTATGACACTGCGCAAAGAGCTTCATTTGTGTGTGTGCCTCAGTGTCCTCATTTATAAATTGAGGATAACAGAATCACCTATCACTGCACCTTGCAGGGATTCAACAGACGAGTTCATGCAAAGTTCCGAGAAGAGTGCTCCACATAAATTAACACAATAAAATTGCTAGCTTTACATATTTGACCTTATCCATAACTGTTTCTTTGACTTATGAGTTCTACTGCCTGCCCACTAAAATCTGAAAATAATTTTGCTACTATTGTAGATGTTTGTAGTTATTATTTAAATGGGGATACCATATCATTTTTTAAAAAAGTATTTATTTGACATGCAGAGTTAGACAGTGAGAGAGAGAGACAGAGAGGAAGGTCTTCCTTCTGTTGGTTCACCCCCCAAATGGCCACCACAGCCAGAGCTATGCCCATCCGAAGCCAGGAGCCAGGTGCTTCTTCCTGGTCTCCCATGCGGGTGCAGGGGCCCAAGCACTTGGGACACCCTCCACTGCCCTCCTGGGCCACAGCAGAGAGCTGGACTGGAAGAGGAGCAACGGGACTAGAACCCAGTGCCCATGTGTGATGCCAGTGCCAGCCCCTATTATTTTACCCAAACTTTTCATCTGTTTTCTGTTTTCCATCTCAAAATAGCTTCATTCTTCAGAATATAGTACATTGCTTCCCCATAATTCGCTAGGTCAAATCATTTTTGCTTCTGTCTTTTTCCAACCATTCTGTGATTCAGTGGCTTCTCTTAGACTCCTCTCATTAGCATCACAACATCAGAGAGCAACCTTTATCTTTTACCCAGAAGGAAACTTGAATTCTTCCCAGTGAGTGATCTTACTCAGCTTCAATTTCTTGCTCTCTAACCTTACCCTTTCTCAATATATTTTGGAATTTTTAACAGGATGATCTTGAGCTCCTACCATGAGACCCACACCCCTTTTAAAAGACTCTTGAGGGGGCCGGCACTGTGGCATAGCTGGTAAAGCCCTGGCCTGCAGCGCTGGCATCCCATATGGGAGCCTTTCGAGTCCCAGCTGCTCCACTTCTGATCCAGCTCTCTGCAATGGCCTGGGAAAACAGCAGAAGATGGCCCAAGTCCTTGGGCCCCTGTTCTCTCTCTCTCTCTCTCTCTGCCTCTCGTAACTCTGCCTTTCAAATAAATAAATAAATCTTTAAAAAAAAAAAGTATTCTTGACATTCTGCCACCTGTTAAGTCTTTGAAGAAAGGAAGTCTTTGGGCTCCACTCTTCCCACCACACAGTGGACTTCTGAGACTAGTACATTCATTTGTTCATTCATTCACTAAAGCTTTTTCTGAGTCTCTCTGTAGGTTCAGGCCTTGTGCTGGGTTTGAGGAATTACAGGTTCAACGCCAGGTTGTTAAATTACAGGACAGTGCACAGTGTGTGAGGGCCAGGGTCACGCTCACACCCAGAGAGTTGGCCAGGAGGGCAGCTCCTCCAGACTAGACATCACGGTCAGGAGAGGCTTCCTGACCTGGATCTTCAGGTTTCAGCTTGAAGATACGGGGAAAGTTCTAGGCAGAGGCCCAGAATGGGGGGAGGCGGACAAGGGCAGCAGTGACGGCAGGGGACTTTGTGGGAATGTCAGTTCTGTCCAGCAGGAGTGGGACGTCAGAGAAACTAGCAGTGGCTGCATCGTGAAGGGTGCTGTGGGCTGTGCAAAACCATTTCAATGTGGAGGTCATGGGGAACCCCTGGAGAGCTTTCATGAAGAAGGTGGTAAGGGCACAGTGTAGTCTGCAGTGGCAGCATGGAGAATCAAGTCCTGCAGTTAGCCCAGGGGAGACAAGAAAGGAGGGTCTCTCCAAGGGACGGAAACACACCGCAGTGCCAAGTACAGTCGCTGCTGCTTCATCCACATCTTCTTCACGGCCTGCACTCCCTTACCTGGGCTTAAGCAGTCTAGGTGGTTTTATTATTTTTTCCTTCGGTCCTATTTTAACCTCTTCACTTCCCTTGGACTTTTCTGTAATTATTCTTCAAGTGATCATTGATTTAAATTTGTCAAGAAGTGTAAATTGTGTGTGTGTGTGTGTGTGTGTGTGTGTGTGTGTTGAGAGAGAGAGAGCAAGCGAGCGAGAGAGAAAGATTTAACAGCAGGTTTCCAGTTTGGTAATTTTTAACATGCAGATAAAAATGCATTTCATGAAATTTCATCTGTCTGTACCTATACCATGTTTATCACAAAGGAAATTTCCAAGTGCGCTTTTTTGGTGGGTGAGCTCCTCACAGCAAAGCCACCATACACATTACCCAAAGGGTCCATTTCTGAGAAGGACCCATGATTACATTTTTGTCAACTATTTGATCAATCAGCAGACCTGCCAAGAGAATTTCTCACCTAGAAAGACTAAAAAGAGAAATGCTTTTCTGAGGCCATTTTATTTGTTTATTACCACAGAGCAAACAACTCAGTCCTTGGGTTGCCTTTCATCTTATTCGTATCTGAAGAGAAACTAAGATTCGGGCAAAGTGCAGGGCGGGAGCGCACTGCCATCGTGCAAACCTGTTCTGCCACCTTCTCCTGCGTTGGGAAGAAGAGCCAAGGCCTGGGCAGCGGTGCCTTCCCGGGAGCGCGCGCACCCGAACGCCCACCGCCCCGCCTCTGCAGCGGCCCTGGGCCCCTCTCCCCTCCCGGACACTCACAGCGTCAGCGTGCTGGACGGCAGGCTGGGGATGCGGTGGATGTCTTTGCAGGTGACTCTGAAGTCGTCCTCCTGGTGGCACTCGCACGTCGGAGACGGGCATTCCCGCCCCCGCGGGCGGCAGGGCAGGGCGAGCAGCAGCGCGAGCTGCAGCAGGGGCTGCGGCCTCATTTTCCGAGGGCCCCCGGGGCTCCCTCTCCACTCGTGCGCTATCCTCTCATCCTCAGTCCTCCGCGCCCCGGGAGTGGGACAGCTGGGAAGAGGGAGGGCGGGTTCGCAGGGGCTGTGACCTCACCGCCGAAGAGGAGGCTGGAGAGGGGAAGAAGAGGCTCTTCAGCGCTCCGCGTGCCTGGGCAACTCTCCACCCAACAAGCTTCTGCGCTTCGCTGGCCCTGGCCGGAGCCAGTCCGCCCGCCCCGTGTGTTCCCTGATACCCAACACCGGTCCGGGCGGTCCCCTCCGTTCCAGCCCGCCCCACGCGTTCCTCTGCTTAGTTCTCTCCAAAGCCGGATTCGACCTTTCCTGTTCCCTTGTCTCTAAACCCAAAGACCCGCCTTTCCCCAAGGGTGGCCTCGTCCTAAAAGCGCCACCCGCCCGGGAGTCACCTGCACGCGCAGTGGAACTGTCCCGGGGGCGCACCAACGTCCCGTAGAACTTCAGCTCCTGCCGTCCGGTCCGAGGCGGCCGCGCAGCCCTGGCCAACCTGCGGGGCGGCCAAAGCCGACGCGCGGCACCGCTGGCGGGTCCTCCCTACTCCCCAACTTCAGCGGCCACCTGGACTGCTCTGGGCCGGAGAACGGCTGGCCTGTCCCACACCGCAGCCGGCGGGCTTCGCGAGCGAGTCAGCTGGGCTCTGGCGCCATCTGCTGTGCAGGACCGGGACTGCAGAAGCAGCGCCTGGTACCTCGAGTGCTTGTCTGTCCAGGAATTTTATTGAGTCATATTTTCCCCCGAGGTGGGACGAACAAGAACATTTAAGTGGCACACTATTAGCTACTAATTGTTTACACAGAACCCAAAAAGGTAATTAAGTCGGCAGGCTTTTCGCCCAGTACTTCAGAGGCAGGCTAGGACACTCCTATCCCGTTATCTGCTGCCCCACTTCCAGCTTCCTGGTAGTGCGCACCCTGGGAGACAGCTGGTACTTTGGTCCCTGTCACTCACTTGGGAGACCTGGGTTGAGGTTCTGACTCCTGGCTTCACCAAATGTGGACGTTTGGGGAGTAAATTTCTCTCTCTTTCTCAGTTTTTTAAAAGGTAATTACAAGAGTAAATCTGTAATTTGCTTCTTAAAAGTTTCCAATTGCTTGATAGTTTTTCTTGATGTTAGAGGAATATCAACTCCTTACTTAATGGCATTGTTCCTTTCATATGAACCTTCGGGATGGGGAGAAAGCTAGGGTGATGGAGACCAAAATAAAGATTTTAGAGACTGGCTTGAAAAACATAGGCAGGAACATACAGGAATTCTATGTCTTAATTAGGTTGACATTTGTAAAAATTGATCAGACTCTATTCAAAGCATGTGCATTCCAATGATTAGAGAGGCTTTGTTCGTAATCATTGCAATCTGGAAACAAGCTAAGTACATGTTCCTCAACTAGGTAATAAACCAACACTGATACAGCCACACAATGGAATACCACTCTCCAATAAGAATGAGTGAACTGTCGATACCTCTACATGCTCACATGCTCACATCATGAATGCATAATGTTGGCCAGCGCCGTGGCTCAATAGGCTAATCCTCTGCCTGTGGCGCCAGCACCCCGGGTTCTAGTCCTGGTCGGGGCGCCGGATTCTGTCCCGGTTGCTCCTCTTCCAGTCTAGCTGTCTGCTGTGGCCCGGGAAGACAGTGGAGGATGGCCCAAGTCCTTGGGCCCTGCACCCACATGGGAGAACAGGAGAAGCACCTGGCTCCTGGCTTCAAATCAGTGTGGCGCGCTGGTCGCAACACACCAGCCGCAGTGGCCATTGAGGGGTGAACCAACGGAAAAGTAAGACCTTTCTCTCTGTCTCTCTCTCTCATTGTCCACTCTGCCTGTCAAAAAAAAAAAAAAAAAAAAAAAAAGAATGCATAATGTTAGTTGAAGGAAGTCAAACTCTACAAATTACGTATTTGTATCTAATCATTCATAGAAATGATCTTGTTTATTTGATATTCTCAGAAAGACAAAACTATGGGGGACAGGAATCAGATGAGTGTTTGTAAAGGTTGGGAGTTCAGAGGAGAGGCTGATTGCAAACAAATGCTAGGGAACTTTCTGGATGATGACACTGTTTTAAATCTTGACTGTGGTGCTGATTCCGTGGTAGAAGTTAATCATGGTGATTATTATTATTATTATTATTATTTTTTTTGACAGGCAGAGTGGACAGTGAGAGAGAGAGACAGAGAGAAAGGTCTTCCTTTGCCATTGGTTCAGCCTCCAATGGCTGCCACGGCCAGCGCACTGCGGCCGGTGTACCTCGCTGATCCCATGGCAGGAGCCAGGTACTTCTCCTGGTCTCCCATGGGGTGCAGGGCCCAAGGACTTGGGCCATCCTCCACTGCACTCCCTGGCCACAGCAGAGAGCTGGACTTGAAGAGGGGCAACCGGGACAGAATCCGGTGCCCCGACCGGGACTAGAACCTGGTGTGCTGGTGCCGCAAGGCAGAGGATTAGCCTAGTGAGCCGCGGCGCTGGCCAGTGATTAATTTTTGAATGCTAAACCTACCTTACATGCATTGTATGAGTAAGCTCCACCTGGTCATAATGTGTTTATAATTTTATTTGCTGAACTGCTGTTTGGAAGTTTTGCCTAGATAATAACAAGGAGTGGTCTGTTAGTTTCTTTAGTTAATTAATTAATTAATTTAGTTTTGACATCAAGGTAATTAATTCCTTCATCACAAAATGAGTTGGGAATACTCCCTCCTCTAAAGTTTGTGTAGAAGAGGCATTTTTATTTCTCTAATTATTTGGTAGAAGCTGTTTGGATCTTGAGTTTCCTTTTTTTGGACTGTCTGCAATTTCCGTATCTAAAAATAGATGTAGGGATAGTCAGGCTTTTCATTCCTGAAGCAAGACCCTTCTGAGTACTCTACCCAGAGGCCCATGAATTAGGAGGCATTTCCGACTGACTGATGGCAACAGTCACTATTCCCTGGGCTGTGTGAGCTACGTGCTGTTTTCCTTCTTGTCAGATGCTTCATTCTTCCCGCCTGTTTCATCACATGGGTGTAATGATTAGTACTCTGCTGCATATTCCACAGAGACTGCTTGTAATGTCTGGAGTTTTTCACTCTGCACAGTTCTCTTCTCTCCTATAGAGTTTAACCCCACAAACCCCAGATCCCTTCATCTTTCCAAACTCCCAGCTTTGTCTCCTCAGTCCAGAGCTGAGCTCTGCCTGGGTTCCTTCTCTTTGCACCATGGCCTGGAAACTCCCAAGGAAGTAAATATGGCAATCATAAGGCTTGCCTTATTTGCTTCCTGTCTCTCAGAGATCACCACTCTACCTTATGTGATATCTACTCTCTTGGAAAGTATTGTGTCATATATTTACCCATTTTTGGGGGGAAGGACTTCGGTTTCAGTGAAAAAGTAAATCTGATCTCTGTTACCATGTATTTGCTGGGAACAGAAATTATATGATGAAATCTGCAGTATTGCAAATCATTTCAACAGCATGAGATTAGCTTAGTGAAGATCATAATGTAGATAATATCTCCTATGCCTACCAGTTTCAATTAAGTAAATTGGAACAAGACTTCAAGATGATTGTGTTCTAATAACTTCTATTCAGCAACTAGGTAAGAAAACTAAAAGGGCAGTTTTCTTTCCTAGCATAATTTTTAAACTGGGGAAGAAAAACACTTGAAATGGATGATAAATCAATTTAAATAAAAAGTATTTGTACTCAGATCCATTGATCACTCCCACTCTCCCCTAAACACCCTTTTAAATGTAACCAATGAATGAGAATTGCTATATAATGACGTTTTCCTCATTGCAAAAGAATCATTAACATGATCCAATTACCAGAAATTAGTATTTGACAATTAATTCATTGGAGTGTTTCATCTTTTTTTTAAAAAAGGTATATATTAGATAAGCACAAAGTTTATATTAACTAGCTACAATGAAAATGTTGTCCATGTTTGGTTCACTACATTAATATTTGTAGATTTTGACCTGAGTGCATAGAAATTGCTGTGTTTCATATTTGGAATGCTCTTCCTCATAACAATGCGTAATTAGTAAGTGTATGGCTGAAACAAGTGCCACGGAATCAACAGTGCTTCTACACAGTGAATGCTGGAGATGATTCTCTGAGTTGTGGGTATTATCATCATTGCAACATTTTGCCTTTTATTTGTGCTTTTCTTAGAACTGTGTTTAGTTTGAAAACTTGATGTCAAAAGAGTCAACAACCACTTAGGATTGTTTCCTGTTGGTATAAAGACAGTGGCTTTCACTGCTACCTTGGCTTAGAGATAAAATTTGAGTCATTCTGTTCAGTCTCAACAAATTGGGATATTAGAGATTTCTCTTTTATCTTACCTATAGTGCGGTACTTGGAGTCTTGATGTACCATCTTTTTTCTTATGACTTGTAATTGTCCTGTTATATTTTATGTGATCCATCTAGCCATCTGCAGTGGTTAGATAAAACCGACAAAGCCTAGTGACATGGTGAAGGTACCATCATTTTGCTGCACTGTTCACTAAATGGCTTGGTCTACTTGCTATATTTGAATAGCAGAGACTGGATGATTTATAAATAATAGAGGTTAATTTTTATCTCATGATCTAGAAGGCTGTGAAGTCCAAAAGCATGGCATCAGTATCTACTCGTCACCTAGTTTGGGCCTTATGGCAGAATTCATTGTGTGGGGAGACGGCAGACATGTTAGTTTAGGCTTCTCAGCTGGCATCATGGCACAATGGGTTAAGCCACAGCCTGTGACACCAGTATCCCATATGAGCACTGATTCAAATTCCAGCTGCTCCACTTCTGATCCAGCTCCCAAGTACTTGGGTCCCTGCCAGCCACTTGGGAAACCTAGATGGACTTCCTGGCTGCTGGTAGTTGCAGCCATTTGAGGAGTGAACCAGTGGGTGGAGGATTTCTCTGTCTCTCCCTCATTCTCTGTAACTCTGCCTTTCACATAAATAAATTCTTTTTTAGAAAAACCTCATGGGGACCCTACCCCCTCTGATCTCATATCATCCTAATCATCTCCCAAAGGCTCTACCTCCAAATATCAGTAATGTATGAATCTGGGGATTAAGGTTCCAACACATAAACTTTTGGAGGACACCTTCAAATTATAACACAGGCACAAAGTAAGCTGCTTTTGAAGGCACTTCATACCCTGATGCCAATGGGCAGGACAGCTGTGCTCAGTCTATGAATGGTGCTTGCTTGATTGGAACCTTGACACTGTATAGATATGCACTTTATCCCTACACCTGCAGGTCTGACCCCCAACTTCCTATCCCCCACTCCAGAAGCCCTTACTCTCCTGTTTCTAATCATATTTCCAGTCAGGAATCTTAATGCAGGAACTTTTGCCTACGTGAGGATGCCTCTATAGTAACAGAACTGGCCTCATGGGTGTGTGACCAGTGCAATCACACAAGGCCCTATATTCAGAAGGGCCAGGTGCTTGTTTTAATGCTGCGCTGTTGCCGTTGACATTCTTCAATCTGTTATGAACAAGGGTCTCACATTTTCATTTTTCAATGGCCCCGCAAATCCTATGGCCAACCCTGTCTGCATCTTTACGTTTAATGCCCAAAAGCCAGAGGGAGATGACTTCTTTTCTTCTCTTCTTCCATTGCCTCCTTTCCCTTTCTGCCTTTGTAGGAGACTGCTTAGCAGATGAAAATGGAAGAGGAGGAGAGCCAAGGAGAAAAAAGTAAATATTTGTGGATCATTTGGGTTAGTACTTCAGATACATTTTTCTGTCACTGGACAGAATTCATCTATTATTGTTGCTTCACGGCAGTATGAATTTGCAAGGTATTGATGAAGCGCACCTTTTGTCACTTCTGCTTGACTATGGCTGGCGCTGCGGCTCACTAGGCTAATCCTCCACCTAGCAGTGCCGGCACACCGGGTTCTAGTCCCGGTCGGGGCGCCGGATTCTGTCCCGGGTGCCCCTCTTACAGGCCAGCTCTCTGCTGTGGCCAGGGAGTGCAGTGGAGGATGGCCCAGGTGCTTGGGCCCTGCACCCCATGGGAGACCAGGAAAAGTACCTGGCTCCGGGCTTCGGATCAGCGCTGTGCGCCGGCTGCAGCGCGCTGGCCGCGGCGGCCATTGGAGGGTGAACCAACGGCAAAGGAAGACCTTCCTCTCTGTCTCTCTCTCTCACTGTCCACTCTGCCTGTCAAAAAAAAAAAAAAAAAAAAAAAAACCACCACCACCAACAAAAAAAATAGCATGACTACTATCAGCCACCCAGTACCTTTGTATATGGCAGTTGTATTCCCTTCTGTACTCTCACCCTTTCTAGATGAGGTGGGTTATTACAATCATGTCAGTGCTTAGAATAGCTCCACTCCAGAGTCTCTATAAGGATTATTCTGTCTAGGTGTTTAATGTTTGGTGTGACTCAAGTGTTTCTAATGAAACTACTCTAGAAAGTAGATGTGGAATTAGTACCTTAGA
Source organism: Oryctolagus cuniculus (assembly GCF_964237555.1). Classification (NCBI taxonomy): domain Eukaryota; kingdom Metazoa; phylum Chordata; class Mammalia; order Lagomorpha; family Leporidae; genus Oryctolagus; species Oryctolagus cuniculus. Next base: position 26,789,681 of record NC_091451.1, on the reverse strand, counting down.
TCATAAAAGCTGGACAGTTAAGTTTCACCGGTGAAATCTTAGTTAAGACTCCTTGGATTTCAGTCAATGGAACTTGAGCTTCAAAAGGGAAATCATTACAAGGCAGCAAATACATTTTTTGTTCTAAGGATCTAGACAAAAAATGAAGTCCCAATTTTTGTGGAATTAATATTTTAAGTATCACAGTATAGATCAGCTAACACTGAGAATTTACTAGGAGCTAGGCCCTGGAATGAGTACTTCCCACATTAATTTATTCTATCGCCAGAACATCTCAACACATGAGGGACTATACTTATTGTCCACATTTGTAAGAGGGATGACTAAATAAGTGGCTTAGGACACTAGCTGATAAATATTACAGCTAAGGTTTGAATCCAAATGGTCTTGGTTAAAGCTGTATATTTAACTACCTCCAGATGTCTTTATCATATGATAGAAAACAAGTGTGTACAAGAAAAACAAGTGAGAATGATAAGGGACTGAAGTCAGGAATTTGGAAGTTGTCAGGAATAAGGGATGTAGTCTCATAGACTTTGGTGAATGCATAGTCTACTTCATGCTTTACTCATTCTTTCTCTCTGTCTCTCTTCTGTCTTCCTCTCTCTTTCTCTCCCTCCTATCAACCCTCCTTCCTCCCTTCCCCCACTTCCTCCTTCCTTCCTTTCACCTCTCCCGCTTTCTCTCCTCTCCAAATTAGATTTTTCATGTTCTTCAGGAACATAGTCATCTTACATAGCCATCTTACAGTAACAACCTCACAGTTTTTAACTGCAAACCAAGATAATTCATGTAGCAAATTGGAAACTTGAGTCCTGATTTTAAACTCCCAGGTTCTAAGGAATCTGATTGGCTAAAATTGTTTCAGGTGTTCTACTTGTCTAACAATCCATGATCAGAGGAGTAGAGGTTTTCTATAATATAAGTAAAGCTGTGGAAGCTCAACGCCGTAGGTAGGATCATTCTCAATTGAGGGCAATGTGGGTGAGGTGTGTGAAAAATAGCTGCCCCATCTAGTGCAGTGGGAAATGACTGGTGACACTAATCCTGGAAGATGCAATCTGGGTGATATCACATATTATGGACTGAATTATATCCTCACAAATCCATTTGTTGAAACCCTTACTCATGTGCTTATATTTGGTGGGAAGGCCTTCAAGGAGGTAAATAAGGTTAAATGAAGTAATAAAACTGGAGCCCTAAATTCAGAATAACTGGAGTCTTTCTAAGAAGAGAGACAACTCTGCTTACATAGAGAAAAGCCCATTTGAGCAGAGAAGTTGGATATGTGCAAGTCTAGGAGAGAGGCCTCAGGAGAACTCTAAAAGCTGATCTTGAATTTTGGATTTCCAGCCTTCAGAACTGTGAGGAATAAATTTCTGTTGCTTAAGCCACCCCTCCTGTGGTATTTTGTTATGGCCGCCCTAGTAAACTGATAGATCATATAACTTCCATATGCACCTATTTACATGTTTGCAAAAGAAAGGTACTGCAAATGGAAATCCTTGAGGGTTTTTCAAACCCAACATTCAAGTGACACACCTTAACTGTGGTGTTAGGATCGAATGACATGCACCTGCTTTATTAGCTGAACATGGTCGATATCAGTTAAGTGTTATACAACAATTTTATGTAAAATCTATTTAGATGGCTTGAGCTTATTTTGTTGAATAGGTAAAGGAAAAAGATTCTAGGACTTCTTCATTGCATTTTTTTCTGGACGTCAGATCTGTTGATTGAGTTACCTTATAATAAACAGTTGCCGGGAATTTAATGTTTTTAAAAATTTCTTGATCATAATGAACTCAAATCTGATTTTGGCCTTTGGTGCTAGTTGTCTCTTCTGGTTTATGTTTGTTTAGTTAATATCACTTCAAAAAATGGGGGTCCCTGGAATTGGATCAAACTCCTTCAAGATGTTTGGACCAGCAGATTATGGGTGTATTAGCTTTTTTAGTAGTCATTTGTCCCACAGTTGATCAAATATAATTTCCTTAGGAGGTTTCTCTTTTATGCTTTTCCATAGAAACCTATGCAGTGTTCTATTATCCAACTTTGCAATAACTTATTTATTGGTCTGTTTTCCTTACTTGACTATGCTGAGCAACTTGTGGCCAAGCACTGTGTTGTTTATTTCCTCGTTATCATTACATGTTCAGCGTCTAAGCCAAAGTCTGAATTCTGGAAAGATGCAGCATATGATGCAGAATTAGGTGAACAATTTAATTGTTTTGAAAAAATTAAAATGTTAACAAACAGATTATTATGCTTTTGCATGCATACGGGGGAAATTTTATAGCTATTCTGAATTCTCTTAATCTCTGACAGGTGGAGTGTATTCTTGAGTTACAATTTTGACCAAGCAACTTGAAGACAGATGCAATATGTAGGTAGGTCTTTAGAATACTTATGTTCAGTCCATATAAGGAAATAGCTTTTACCTCTCAGTGTTGAACAGAAAAAAAATATTTGATAGTTTTGCTGCAGCAAATTTGTGTACTGACTACTTGGGTTGTGAAAGAGAGAGGGAGGGAAGAATAGAAGGGAGGCAGAGGGAGAAGTTTGAGGGAGAGATGAAAAGGAAAAAATTTTTGAAAGTTTAGGTTCCTTTGCCTAAAGGGCTAAGAAAGGAGGACCTGTTGGGCAATGGTCATTTCAGTACAGAACTGTTGGAATAGGGAACCTGTGTCATGTACATGATCTAACTCTTCTTGAGGCAGACAGGGACTATTCACAGATCAGGAAAATTTGATTTTAGCGTGGAGGAGGGTAGGGTCAGTGTTGTCTTACCCCCCTGCCCAGAGTGGAGGTAGGGAGCATCTTATGTAATTTGATTTTTACTTCTTAGCTTTTTCCAAGTTCGGTTCTTTGTTGAGGTTTTTATTCCCTCTTCGTGCCTGAGACTGACACCTCTTAGGGGAAAATATTTCTACTTTGTTGTAGGAGTGAGGAGAAGACGCCCTATGCTGAAGGTAGCAGCAGTAATGAGTTGACAGCCTCATACCCGCCTTTTGGTTTGCCATGAATGAGTTACATGATCTTAGGCACTTACCCTTTCTAGATCTAAAATGTTTGACTAGAGAATCTTCTCTGGTCCTTTCCAGTTCCCAGAACTAGGGAGCTTTTGGAATAAGACTCTGGGACCTCATATTCCAGGGGTTTTCATCTTTCCCTGTTCTCCACTTTATAAAATTACAAGCAGGACAAGACAGCATTCTAATTCACTTTCTGTTTGGAATTCGCCTGTTACACAGGACACTGGCCCTTTAAAAAAAATAGCGCAGGGCAAGAGGGACCCTGGAGTCCGCTAATCCAGCTTCTTCCGGGAAAGTCACCTGAAGGCCACACGCATGGTTTTCTGGGACGTGTAGTTTCTCTTAGGCCGCTCTCTCTTGGTGTCTCGTTGCCCTTTGGAGGAAATGGACTACAATTCCCAGAGGGCCAAGCGGCAGCAGCGGGGTTCCCGCACTCTCTCAGCGGCTGGGCGGCTAGTTCAAGTTGCCATAGCGGCGAGTCTGGGGAGGATAGAGTCGGTTGCGCCGCAGTGTTTGGTCAGTTGCACCTTCTAGGTGACTGGAAGCGGCGGGAACTGGGTAGGGCCTCGGCCATGAAAGGGCGCTAAGGACCCGGAGTCAGCCCCTGTCTCAGGTACCTGCCCTCACCGCCCCTTGGCTTGTTGTCTACCACTTCCCTGTCTTGCTGGAGACGTTTTAGGTCCGTCTTCCTGATGTCTCCCGCGTGGGAACACCGGCGCTTCGCGGAGATCTGGGGTGGGGCTAGGGACGGGGGGCTAGGGACGGGAGGCCCCTCGTCGGCGCAGGTGTGCACTGTCAGGTCCCGGCAAATTTTCCAGTGAATTTGGGCTGTGTGGTGCTCCCTTGGAGGGCGCTTGCCCTGCCGCCGCCACCTGTGGAGGTTTAGATTCCTTTTGGACTCGTACTGTGGGTTTGCTGGCCTGTCTTGGGTATAGCTTGGTTTTTGTACCTGTGATGGAGCGACAAAGTTTGCTGGGCTCGGGGATCTGGTTTCAGGGACCTGCTTTTCTCCTGTGCCAACAGGAGAGTTAGGCTACACCCTAGCTGTTACTAGGCACTTCAGTGGTTTCTTAAGACCACCTGCCTTTTCAACCACAGCTGCATCCTTTGTTGGTTTTGATGGCCCCGGTGTCTGAGGCAGACCTCTGATGAAAGCTGAGGGTGATGCTTCGTGCTGTGGGTGAAGCGTCTAGCACAGGGCGAGGGCTCAGTGTTTGTTATTTGTTTTCGTTAATTATGCAGAACAATGTTGTATTATGGAAATATAATGTGGGCCACACAGGTAGTTTTAAGTTTTGTAGTAGCTACATTAAAAAAAGTGAAAGGAAACTGTTTGATTCAATGTTAATCATTTATTTAGAAGAACACATCAAAGCTTAACATGTAGTAAATATAAAATGTATTGAGATATTTTACTTTCTTTTTAAAAGAATGGTGGTAAGTCCTGGGAAACTGGTGTTTAATTACAGCAAATGTCCATTTCAGGTGTCCAGATTTCTCCAGCTCTGTAGCCACATGGGGCGAGGGACTTCCGTATTACATAGCACCTACTGGAACTTTCATTGGTATGGAGAACTTTGGTTGTGCCAGTGACTCATCTCGTGGGGTGACGGTAGCTGCTTTGTTGGAAGAGTGCCGTGTGTACCACACCTGCGTCCTTTCAGCATGTCTTTTCTGGATCACTTTGAACTATCTTCCAAAAGTTATTTTGGCTAACTTTTCCAGAATCTTCTCTTTTTTTCTTGAAATGGCTTGTGTATGTATTCCCAGATTTACTTTTTATGTGGAGAACTACCAATTCTCTAGATCACTGTGTGGATTCTTACAGCCAAGTCACAAAGAGTGGAAAATATTACTGTTTATAGCTCTTTTCTGTGACCAAAGATATTTTACTTCCATTTATTTATTTGCAAGACTAAGTATGGTATGGACTGGGCAGCTTATATTTCCTATAGGAGGGTTGAACGGGCTTAGAAATACAACCAGGCCACCAGATTCACAAGTAACATGTTGATTTCATTACCTGGCTTCGTTTATCGACTGGCAGATAGGGTCAGGGACAGTAATTTCGGCCTGCCTTGGGCTGCACTTCCCAGCGAGGCAGGATTTCACCAGCCCGGTGAGCGGTTAGGCATGGATAGAAGTCACCATGAGGAATATGCAGGCCAGGCTCTGAGATGTGACACGGTCTAGTGAGGTCACATGTGTGGCTAACCCTGGGCTCATTTTTCTTGGTATGTGATGTGCACCATAATCTGTGCACAAGGGAGGTGATCTAATTTTTCTGTTTTATTGGTGACACAACTCAAAGCTGAGGGTATGTTTTACCCCCTTGTTTCATTTATCTGTAGGTGGTTTGGGGAAAGTGTAGGGGCGACCCAAGATCATCTACTTGACTAGGCCTTTTGCCTTGAACCTCATGAAGAGATGATAGGAGGCAGACATGTGTGCCTCAGAAGAGCACTGAGCTCAGAGGAGAGCAACACGGAGTTTTGGGGGTGTGCTTTGTAAGTATGCTTTCTCCCCAAGTTTCTGGGATAATGTTTTTTTCATATTTATAGCAGAAAAGTCTATTCAACACATAGACTTCTAGAGTCAAGAGGCCCCTTTCTAATATGTAGTAGAAAAATAAAGTATGGTTGTGTATCCATGTTAGAAAAATCCAGGTGAACAAAATAGCTGTTGAAGTGCCTTTTATAAACCTAACAAAAGCAACAATGATGTACTAGTTACTGTTAGACCAGTGCTTTTTTTTTTTTTTTTTTTAATTTATTTATTTGAAAGGCAGAGAGAAAAGGAGAGACAAGGGGCGGGGGAAGAGAGAGAGATCCTCCATCAACTGGTTCACTCTTCAGATGTATGCAATGGCCAGGCCGAAGTCAGGAGCCAAGAGTTTCATCTAGGTCTTCCATGTGAGTGCAAAAGCCCACGCACTTGGGCCATCTTCACTGCTTTCCCAGCCCGTTAGCAGGGAGGTGGAATGGCTGAGACTTGAACTGGTGCCCACGTGGATGCTGATGTCGGAATGCCACAACGCCAGCCCCTAGACCGGTATTTGAGAACCTCTTTTGTACCAGGCACTGTGTTAGGTATCTTTTACAGGTGTTATATTTATTTCTCTTGTTATGCTTATCTTAATTTTATAGAGGAGGCTATTGAGGTCCAAGTAGGTTATTTGATTTGCCTGGGATTCTGGACTTGAAAGACTGGTCTTTATATATATGTATAAGTATATATACTTATATATAAATGCTTATATATATTTATATATATTTTAGTTTATTTTCATTTTATTTGAATGGCACAGAGACAGAGAGACAGAGGGAGAGAGATCTTCCATCTGCTTGTTCACTCACTAAATATCTACAACAACAAAGCTGCAACAGCCAGGCCAGGCCAAAGCCTGGAGCCCAGAACTCCACCTGGTTCTTTCTGGCTAGACTGGAAGCAGAGTAGCCTGGACCAAAACATCTTAAGGGGTATGGAACCTTTATGCCATAAGTCTGTGCCCAGAAAGGTGGTCTTTATTCCTGGGTCTTTTAACTCCAAATCGCAGTCTCACCCACTGTGGGGTGGGGCTTATTGCTGTTTGTAATTGGCTTGTATTGGGATTTGATTTACACTTAGCATTTTTTTCCAAGATATTATTGTTCTTATGTTATTATTGAGGTAAGAGTTTTAAGAGTTTGTGATAAAATGAGCATGGTCAACGTGAATTGTCATTGATAATCAAGCATGTAGTGTTAGAAATTTAAATTTTGCAACACATTTAAAATCTGGATGTATTTTTATTTTGTTTTTTGATAGATAAAAAAGTACTAATATGTCTGGGAAATATGTACTGGAATCTTGAAATACACTGTGCTCATGATCTATGGTATACAGAATTCTTAGGATTAAAGAATTTCAGAGATTGGGGGTCCTAATAGGATAATATCGTCTAGACACATTTTGAAATAATATAGAATATAAATATAAATTTATAAAATATAAGTATAAAATAATATGCATAATATAAATATATAAGTATATTATAAATAATATAAGAATCTAGATTCGCTATTATCCATGTAATAATAATGTCACTTGGTTGATTCTAATAGGAAATGATTTTAGTATATGAGGGGACTTCAAAAAGTTATTGGACAGATGGGATTAAAAGATAAGCTTGTTTTGGTGCAAGTAATTGTTAAAATATGTGCATTTTTTTCATAATAATTTTTGATGAAGTTTCTGATAACCCCTGGTACATTGTTACTATTCTGAAGTATAGTTTTCTTTCTTGTAATGATGTAGTCACCTTGTTACCTGTCAGCATGTAAAGTTCTCTGTTGTCTCTTTTACCTGCTATACTGTAGCACAGTGATTAGATACGTTTAATATATTCTTTATTAGGGAATTTGTGTTTCTTCTTAATTTACTTTTAAAGATTTTTTTTTTAAGGCAGAATTACAGAGAGAAAGGGAGAGACACACACAGAGAGATCTTCTATCTGTTGGTTTACTCTCCGAATGGCCCCAGTGGCCAGAGCTGGGCCATGCTGAAGCCAGGAGCCTGGAACTCCATCTGGGTCTCACATGTGGGTATAGGGGCCCAAGTACTTAAACTATCTTTCACTGCTTTCTCAGTCACATTAGTAGGGAGCTGGATCAATAGTGGAGCAGTTAGATTTGAACTGGTACCCATATGGGCCGCTGGCATTGCAGGTGGTGGCTTAACCTACTGTGTCACAATGCTGACACCTCTTAATTTTTTTATAAGTATAAATATACAATGAAATTCTTATACCTGCTTCTACATATAAGATGTAATCATCATATATCTTTTGTTCCTTGGATAATATTCATAAAAGTAGAATTTCTAGGTCAAACTGTATTTATATTACTTATTTTTACTTGTATTGTCAGATTGTTCCTCAAAAAAGCTTTTTTAATTTTTTTATGTTAATACCCTGTGACAAAGCAGGCCCTTGCCAACCCTGTGGTGAGACCCTTTTTTCATCTGTATAAAACAGATAAACAAGAATATTATTTTATGATCTTAATTGGCAGTTCTTGGAAATAAAGTGTTTATATGTTTGTTAGGGCCTGTGAATTGCCTGTTAATCTGTCCTTTGTGCCTTTTATTACTGAACTGTTCTTTTGCTTGTGTTTTTTAGAGAGCTGATTAATCTTGATTCCCATACACTGCAGATATTTTTACAAGTTTTTTCTTTAGATTTTTAACCTTGTTTAGAGTTAAAAATGAATGACTTTAAGAGGCTTATCAAGTCTTTATCAGATATACATGCCTTTCTGAGCTTTGTATAGCCCTTACCATAGATCTGTATATTGCTGATACTTGGAGTGTTTGGTGGTTGAGAGTATTTATGGTTATAGGAATGTATTTAGCTATTCAAAAGTCTCCCCTGTGCACATGGTTTGCCATGAAGCAGATGCTGAATGAATGAATGAGTGCATGCTTGAGAATGACTGTGTTAATGGATGAGTAGATGAGTGAATTTTTTTGAAAGATTTATTTATGAAAGGCAGATCTACAGAGAGGCAGAGGCAGAGAGAGAGAAATTGATTGATCTTCCATCTGCTGGTTTACTTCTCAGATGGCCACAACTGCTGGAGCTGAGCCAAGCTGAAGCCTGGAACCAGGAGCTTCTTCCACGTCTCCCACGTGGGTGCAGGGGCCCCAAAACTTGGGCCATCTTTTACTGCTATCCCAGGCCATAGCAGGGAGCTGGATATGAAGAAGAGCAGCCGGGATTAGAACTGGCGCCCATATAGGATGTCAGCACTGCTGGGGGTGGCTTTATGTGCTATGCCACAGCGTTGGCCCCTAGATGAGTGAATTAAAGCTAAGCCCGAGCTGAGCTCTTGTGAATGAAAAGAGGCCTCATGGAAGAAGTGCATTGTGACTATTATTTTAAAGGATGAATTGACAGGCAATTTTACAGATTATATAGAGAGGAGAAGAGTAAAGCTTTAAAATAGTAAAAATGTGTTTGCATATGAACAGCAGTTGGTACATTGAAACAGTACAGAGAATGGGCCCAGATGATAAAGAGCCTAGGTAATTTGGAGTTTAGAGCTTGATAGTACAGATAAACAATTAGAGAAATACTGGTGGTTGCAAATGATGATCATAAATAAAATGCTTCACTATAACTCAGGTAAACCTGCTAGGCTTGATTCATTTGTTAGTAATTTTAACAAATGTATTAAAATGAATTTGAAATATTTACCTTTATTATAGGAATTATCCAGTGTTCACATTTATACTATTTTGCAGCTCAATCCATGTTGTTTGACAACTTAAAATAATTAATATAGGTCATTTACCACAAGAATTTCCTCATTCAGTAATTTTTAAATTTGTACTTGATATTTGTAAAGCCCTACATATACTTTGAAATTTGTTTCTGGATTAATTAGACAAGATAATCAGGAAAATTTAATTGTAAATTAATTTAGAAGTCTGTTACATGCGAGACTCTATGCTATGTGTTGAAATGAACCATGAACAAAATAAATAGAATCTCCAATGAGATTTTAGAGTCTAGTAAGGGAGACAGGCAAGTAAACAACCAGTTAGCAATCTGCAGGCTGTGATAAGGGCATATCCACTGTAGGAACACAGCAGAGGGTACTTGGACCAGAGTTGGGGGCAGCAGTGAAGGAGGGCTTTCTGGGGGAAATTTCCTTAGAGGTAAGTCTTAAAGGAGCAATAGAAGTTAGTCAAGGGAAAGTAAGATAAAATAATGTTTGAGGCAGCAATTCTAGCGTGTAAGCTTAAATGTGAGATGGGTGACATCTTTGAGAAATCAAAAAAACATTCCATGGCACAAATTATTACATTTCATGGACAAGTTTAATAACTGTCATGCTACAGTCATAGAGTTTTAAGAATGCAGAAATGCAGAGGGAGGAAAGATAGTTCTGGCGGAAAATGGATGGCTTCCTTGAGACTTTCTTATTTAAGCTGTATATGGAAGGTTGAATAGAATTTTAAGTCGGTGGCAGTAGTTAAGCAGGGATAGGCATTTGGACATCAGTGAGGAGTAGGAGCTATAGGAGAATAGCTTGTTAGCAGCAGAATGTAGGTTTTTAGTTTTCTCTGGTCTTTTGTTGAGGTGAAGGATGACTGACGACCTGGGCTCTTGAACTAATTTAAGAGCCTCAACACAGTCATGTGAGCAGTGGAATGTGAGTGAAGGTTGGAATGGATAGGAGAAGACTCAAGTGGGTAGGCATTTTGGTGGCTAGGAATGAGTTAGGAGACGTCATGAATTATGGGTGGTTAGGAACCTGGAGTGTGGAGATGGTTCAAGACTCAGATCTGCCTCTTGGTAGCTGTGTAATCTTGGGTATCTTTTCTCATGTACATATTATTTTCTATGTACATATATAACCCTACCTTGGATTCCTTTATAATCCCTTGCATTAAAAATTTTAGTTTAGGACTAGTGCTGTGGCGCATCAGGTTAAAACCCTGGCCTGAAGTGACGGCATACTATATGGGCGCTGGTTCTAGTTCCGGATGCTCTTCTTCGGATCCAGCTCCCTGCTATGGCCTGGGATAGCAGTAGAAGATGGCCCAAGTCCTTGGGCCCCTGCGCCCACGTGAGAGACCCAGAAGAAGCTCCTGGCTTCAAATCGGCGCAGCTCCGGCTGTTGTGGCCATCTGGAGAGTGAACCAGTGGATGGAAGACCTCTCTCTCTGTCTCAACCTCTCTCTGTAACTCTGTATTTCAAATAAATAAATCTTAAAAAAATTTAGTTTATATATTTAAAACAGTTGTGGGAAGGGGGTAATGTTACAGTCCAGGATGTGACCTTAATTATAAAATTCAGAAATGTTATATTTGGGAAGAAAACATACACATTCTTCTATTTACCCACTTTTACATTTTATAATAAGAAACATAGAGTGTTTCAATAATCATATCAATAACTACGGTAAGAATGTATTCCAGTTCTTAATTCTAGAAGCATTCAGGAAAAGAGGCAAAGATAAAATTTCAAGGAGGGATGAGGGAATAAAGTGATACAGGGATGGAGAAGAATGGGAGAAAAAGAGAAGCAAACAAAAAAAAATGCCAAAAAGAAAATGCCATTTTTAAAATTAAAACTTTTAAAATTTGTTTTAATTTATGTACAAGGCAAAGAGAGAGAGAGACAGACAGCTTGATTCTCTATTTGCTGGTTCACTACCCAGTTGCCAGCAATTGCTGGTGCAGGGTCAGGCTGAAGTCAAGCATCCAGAACTTAGTCCAGGTCTCCTGTGTGAATGGCTGATACCCAAGTACTTAGCCATCACTGGCTGCCTCCTAGGGTGTGGTTAAGCAATAAGCTGGTATTGGAAGTGGTATTGGTGCTTGAGCCTTGAGCTCAGTGAGCATCCCAGGTGGTGTCTTTTGCTTTTTTTTTTTTTTTTTTTCTTTGACAGGCAGAGTGGACAGTGAGAGAGACAGACAGAAAGGTCTTCCTTTGCCTTTGGTTCACCCTCCAATGGCCGCCACGGCCGGTGCGCTGCGGCCGGCGCACTGTGCTGATCTGAAGGCAGGAGCCAGGTACTTCTCCTGGTCTCCCATGGGGTGCAGGGCCCAAGCACTTGGGCCATTCTCCACTGCACTCCTGGCACTCCCGGCACTCCCGGGCCATAGCAGAGAGCTGGCCTGGAAGGGGGGCAACCGGGCAACCGGGACAGAATTTGGCGCCCCGACCAGGACTAGAACTTGGTGTGCCGGCACCACTAGGCGGAAGATTAGCCTATTGAGCCGTGGTGCCGGCTAGCTTTTTTTTTTTTTTTTTTTTTTTTTAAAGATTATTTTATTCATTTGAAAGGCAGAGTTAACAGAGGGGGAAAGACACACAGAGAGATCTTCCACCCTCTGGTTTACTCCCCAAATGGTCATAACAATCAGGGCTGGGTCAGGCTGAAGCCAGGAACTAGGAGCTTCATCTGGGTCACCCACATGGGTAGCAGGGGCCCAGGTGCATTAACAGTGAGTTGGATCAGAAATGGAGCAGCCAGGACTTGAAATGGTGCCCACATAAGATGCCAGTGTTGCAGGCTGATGCTTCACCTGCTGTACCACGACACTCCCCCCGCCCCCCACCAATGGTGTTTTTTTTTTTTTTTTTTTTTTTTTTTTTTTTAAGACTTACTTATTCATTTGAAAGGCAGAGTTAGGGAGCTTCTTCTGGGTCTCCTACATAGGTGCAGGGGCTCAAGCACTTGGGTCATCTTCTGCTGCTTCCCCAGACCATAGCAGAGAGCTGTATTGGAAGTGGAGCAGCTGGGACTAGAACCAGTGCCCACATGGGATGCCTGCAATGTGGGCAGCGGCTTTGCCCACTACGCCACAACACTGGCCTCAACAATGGTGTCTTAATTGCTGTACCAAATGCCTGCCACCAGAACGCCATTTTTTTTTTAACTTTAAGGTCTTAGGATATGATTTTTGAAAAAAATAGGGACATTTTTCTGCCTGAAAGATACTGTATTTATTCTTAGTAAGAGAAAGGATTATTTTAAAAACCTTTAAAATGACTATAGGAAATCATATTTATAGCAGATTTACATATTTAATATCTTATAGTCATTATATAAACCTTCAGGTCTAAGTCAATAAATATATAAAGGATTTTTATTCCTTAAATGCATTTCTGGATACTGGCTATGAAGGGTGGATCATGAGAGAGATGGGAGGGAAAAACAAAGGAAACATTTCAGTGATTAGGCAGTGTACTCGGAATTTGTTCTTTAGTGTTTAAAATGCAGTGAGGAAAGTACACTGGTTCATAGACACAGGATTTTTATTTACTTGAAAGAGTGACGGAAGGAGAAGGAGAAACAGAAATTCTTGCATCGCTGGTTCACCCCTGAGATGACTGCAGCACTTGAGGCTGGGCTAGACTGAAGACAGGAGCCAGGAGCTTCTTCAGGTCTCCCACATGGAGAACAGGGGCCTAAGCTCTTAGGCCATCTTTCACCACTTTCCCAGGCCATTAGCAGGGAGCTGGGTCAGAGGTGAGGCGGATGGGGCATGAACCAGCACCCTTATGGGATACTGCCATCTCAGGCTGCAGCATTAGCCGCTACACCGTGACACTAGTCCCAGATACAAGATTGGAGTCCTAGTTTTGTTACTGCAATTTTTAAACAAATATTCAACAAATTATTCGATAAATAATTTATTCAAATTTTAATTTTCCTTTAGTAGCAAAACTGAAGTTGTGATTATGTCAAACTTACAGGGTTGAAATAAAGACCATATGGAAAACATGGTAGTGGAAATGCTTTGTAAGTTGTGAAGTAGGTGGCAAATTTAAGGGATCAATGGCAATACAAAATACTTCCTGTCTTAAAATGGTCAGTGTTTCATTTACTAGGGAACTCAAGAAGAGTTCCTGCTTTCTTCATAAAGTAGGAGGAAGAAAACAATTATGGTTTATGATGTAGTTAAGAAATAGCTTTTTTCTTTTGAAGAACTGAAATTATTATGGGAACAAATAAATAGCCTCAACTGCCACTTATGATTGCTTTGATTTTTTTCCCCCAAAACTGCTAGCCTCTTATTCATACTACTGCTTATGTTTATTTTCTGCATCCTAACTTGTCTTTGTCCTTTTTTTCTTCTACCGTTAGAAGACCGTCACATGTCTGCATTCTGAAACTATTTGCTCAAGGAGAGTAGGATTGAGAGGAAATTTCAGCAAATTATCTTTTGAACCAAATAAAATTATTTGTTAAGAAATCATGGACAAATGTAACAGCTCTTAGTTTTATTTATTTTTTAAGATTTTTATTTATTTTGTTCAAGGGGCTAAGAGAGAGACAGATTGACAGAGAGAAAGCTCCCATATGCTAGCTCACTTCCCATATGTGTACAATGCCCAGGCTGAAGCTGGAAGTCAGGAACTCAGTCTGTGGGTAGCAGGGACCCAGCTGTACTTGGGCTGTAATTGGCTGTCTTCCCATGTCTGCACCAGCAGAGAGCTGGAATTGAGAATAGAGCTGGCAGTCTTACTGTCACGGCTAGACTCATTCACTTGTTTGAGGCCAGCTGGTATATCTGCTCATCTAAGCTGGAAGACACGAGGGCATCCATGTATCCCACACCTTCCACAGGCTGGCATGTGCATGTCTTCACACCCAGGAAGAGTTGCAGCAGAGCAAGATGGGAAAGATGCTAAGAGTTGCAGGAGAAAAAGCTCAGTGCATAATTCTATTTCAGGCCTGTATTTGTGCTGTGCCAGCTAGAAATCTCATGGGGGAGCAAGTCAGATAGCTGAATCCAGAGTCAAGGGCCTGGGCAGATAACTCTACCTGTGGTAGGAAGGAAGCACAAGTAGGGAGGGATGAAGAATTTGGGACAAATTATGCAGTTTACTGTATGTGTTTTTCTGAATTTAGTTTCTGATAGACACAATAATGGGTCAACTTCACAGTTTGCCTAAAGTCATCCCATTTACTCAGTAGTAGTACTTTTTTTTTTTTAAGTCTCTAGGCTTGTTTAGTACAGAAACTCTTATCAGAGATCCATCTTAATATTCTGTCTTACCCAGTCTTTCTTCTTATTTACATAGGGGAGTACCTATTGTGGGCATTTATTCCTGGTTAATTCTCCCCAATTGAGCTGCTCATTTTCTTTCCTTCTTTCCTTCTTTCCTTCTTTCCTTCTTTCTTTCTTTCTTTCTTCCTTTCTTTCTTTCTTTCTTTCTTTCGAGAGAGAGAGAGAGAGAGAGAGAGAGAGAAAGGTCTTCCTTTTGCCGTTGGTTCACCCTCCAATGGCCGCCACGGCTGGCGCGCTGTGGCCGGCGCTCCGCGCTGATCCGAAGGCAGGAGCCAGGTGCTTCTCCTGGTCTCCCATGGGGTGCAGGGCCCAAGCACTTGGGCCATCCTCCACTGCCTTCCCAGGCCACAGCAGAGAGCTGGCCTGGAAGAGGGGCAACTGGGACAGAATCCGGCGCCCCGACCGGGGCTAGAACCTGGTGTGCCGGCGCCACTAGGTGGAGGATTAGCCTATTGAGCCACGGCGCCGGCCAAGCTGCTCATTTTCAACTGGACAGTGAGGCTGGTAAACTTTTTTTGACTTTATATAAAATAGGATCGCAATTCAGCTACTAAGTGGGGCCAGTCCGAAGTTGAGTGACACTGTGTGGAATGGGCCAGTGGGGATTAGGGCAAACAGGATTGTGCATGCCTTATTTATATACATGTTGCCATGGGAAAATGCAGCTCCAATATTGCTAGATTTTCAATTTTTCTAAGAGAAACTGTAAATTAGAATTTAAAGTGAAGTTTCCCTGTTTTTAAATAAAATTTTAAAATAATGTATTGTTGTTTTAAAATACACGTTGGTTGGTTGGCTCAGTTATACAGTCCTCTAGTTTTCATTGTCTAATTTAAACATAATGGTATCATTCATTTTGAGAACTTTTGTAAATATCTTGAAAGTTGGGGGTCCAACTGCGTCTTTGTCTATGCTGATCTCTTGTTTAGTCTGGGGCAGACTGGACAGTTGGAAGAAGTTGTGTGCAAGGGTTGGCAATTGTGTTGCAGCTGGTTGAGTCAGCACTTAGCACTTCTGCATCCTGTGTTGGAGTGCTGGTTTGAATCCTGGCTACTCCGAGCTTCCTATTTAGCTTCCTTGTGCAACTGGGAGGCACCAGAGGCACGAGTATTTGGTTCTGGCTGCCATATGGGAGACCCAAGTGGAATTCTTGACTCCTGGCTTTACCCTTGCCCAGTCCTGGCTGTTGTGGGCATTTAGGGAGTGAATTAGCAGATGGAAGATCTCTTCCTCCATCTTTCCCTCTTTCTGTAACTCTGCCTTTCAAATAAAATAAATAAATTTTTTAAAGAGGTTATCTGTCCTTCAGAGGGCTTAATTCTTGTTTACTGTTTGGGGAATATTTTTTTTATCAGCAAATCCAAGGGTGCAATTCCAGCTGTCAAAACAAGCCTTAAGTTCATCTTAGGGGTTTGTTAGTTGCCATTTTTCCGTAACTTTTATTTCTCTTTTGCTTTGAGCTTTTCTTTCTTTTTTGAAATCTTGACCTTTTTTAATTTTATGAACTGCCTCATTTATTTTGGGAGTGTTGTGGTTGTGTGAGTCCAAAATATCTTTGTCATTCTGCTGTGGGACAGGGAGGGAGCTATTAAGTAACTTTATTTTCTTTTGATACTGTACAGATTATTGACATTGTAATCATCTGAGCAACCACTAGTTTTGTTTTTGCCATGTGTGAATAAGCAGTTATTTTATACGCTGCATGGCCTTTCCCAGCAAACATGACAGCACACCTCCTGCTTTGTGGGCTCAAGTCCATGTGATTCTGTCCTGATGAGAAGGGAGCAAAAATAGAGCCTGGAGATTGAGACTGCCAAGTTTCTTCCATGGGATAGATCTCTTTCTCTCTTTGTCTTTCCCCCTCCCCTCCTCCCTCTGTCTCTTTCTTTGTTTCTGTCTGTCTCTCTCTCTGTATGTATGGCTCTGTGAAAGAAGTATTCTGTTTCTTCCTAGCTGTATGAGTTTGGGCAAGTTAATTTTCTGAAGTTCAGTTTCTTTACCTGTAAAATGGATTATGGCAGTATTTACTTTGTAAGGCTGTTGTTGGGAGTTAATATGTGTAAAGTGTTTACAGCAGGATTTGACATTGAGTGAGGGCCATATAAATGTTGATGATCACTGTTATTGCTTATTTTGGCTTCTACATGATGATCACCATCACCACTGCCACCATTATTGTTATATCTTTTTTTTAATGTGTTTATTTCGCTCAAGCTAGTTCATGAGTTCTCTGTTTTATTGGGATTCAGAGCCTTGATTAAAATAGTAAATACTCTGTTCTTACTAGCTCATTGTAGTTTTAAAGAAGAGTACTTTTTCTCATGGTCATGAAATTGGAGGTAACCCCCTAAAATCTACACAAAAATGTGGCCCTTTAAGTTCCCAGGAAGTGCTATCTGGGGTGCCACATATGCCACTGGAATTTGGGGTGCCATATGATATCACTATATGCTTATTAATAAATCCCCAATATTAATAAGCCCAAGAGGGTTCTTGTCTAATATTGAGAGAAGAATTATAAATACCAGCATAGATAAACAAGGCAGCACGGTACATTTTAGGCTTTTATTTAGTGCGAAAGGTGCATAGGAAAGTGAGAGCTTTAGTTCAAAGAGAGGGGAAAATCTGGAAACTAGGGTAGCGTCCATACCAAGCAGAGAACAGGCCAAAAGCCACGTGCAGTAAGCGCCTTGAGCTGCTATCCACCTCTTATCACCCGCAGCAAAGCAGAGGCAGAGAACCTTTTGGGATGCTCCTTGTCTTTTATATATTTTTCACGGGGGAGTGGCTTGTGGCCAGATGGGCGCTCAGGTATGGTCAGGTAGAGCATGATGTCGCACGGGGGCGTGGTGAGGGTATGAGGTAGGGTGTAAGGTTACACAGGGGCGTGGCAAAGGCGTGGTCTTCCAGATCCCAAACCTAATCAGTTTAGCCTGTCTACTTCAGTCATACCTGTTTTTTGTATTTTTCCTTCTCTTGGCTAACACTTGCGGGCAATAGCATAGTGATGAAAGGCTGCCCTTTGGAGACAGCCTTCTTGCTCGGATTTGAATCCTGATTCTGCCACTTACTAAGTTACTTTACTTCTGTAAGCCTTAGTTTATTTTTTTCTATAAAATAGAATAATATTTGATAAGGATTAAATGATAGTGCACATAAAGCTCTTGGAACAATAAATTGATGGAATTATTGCAGTAAAGTAGAAGAGGATTATGCCTTTGTATAAATGGAAGCAAGTAATACTGTACAATTTATATTGTTATAATTTTCAGGAAAGAAAGCTAAAAATTTGGTCTTTATTTTTTTTTTTTAAAGATTTATTTATTTACTTGAAAGTCAGAGTTACACAGAGAGAAAAGGAGAGGCATAAAAAGAGAGAGGAGAGAGAGAGGTCTTCTATCCACTGGTTCACTCCCCAACTGGCCACAATGGCTGGAGCTGCGCTGATCTGAAGCCAGGTTCTAGGAGCTTCTTCCAGGGGCCCAAGTACTTGAGCCATCTTCTACTGCTTTCATAGGCCAAAGCAGAGAGCTGGATCAGAAGAGGAGCAGCAGGGACTCGAACTGGCACCCATTTGGGATGTCAGCACTGCTGGTGGTGGCTTTACCGGCTACACAGTGCTGCCCCTAGTCTTTATTTTTATATTGTATGTTTCAAGTTGTAGGATCTTCTGTTTGTTTAGGACATTGTTTGAAGATTATCATTTGAGTACAGGCTCTGCCAGCCTAACTATTGGGAGCCTTAGTCTCTCTCTCTCTTTTTTTTTTTTTTTTTTTTTTTTTTTTTGGTAAAAAGAGAAAGTATTTAGTTAACAGGGACTGAGAATAGAGTAGTAAACAAGATAAAATCCTTGGTCTCAGCAAGGCTACAAATCTTGCCTTGCAAGGTTGGCCTGAGAATAAGTCAGCTTTTACTGAGGCACTTAGCTAGGTGCTCAGTAAATAGTGGTTTTTATGTTTATACTTCGCATACTCTGACTTCCAACTATATGCTCCAGTTTTTAGATGCACTGTCTCTCTGCTTTATCAATATATTTTAAAAAACCTTTTCTATTGACCTTAATTTTAACATCTGCTTATTATACTTTTACCAAAGATCCAACTTTGAGTTTTTGAGTGAGAACATCATTTTCTTTTCCCTGATCCTTAAAATTGGCCAGGCAGCAGTTGGCCAGATCATCTGGTACTGCAGTTTGAGTAATTGCAGGATGAAGACCATGATTTGCATAACTTATTAAGACAGGAGGCTTGAAAGTTAGGAAGTAATTCCAGAGGGTGAGGGAAATTGGCCATAATGCTTGCCTGAAAGAAATGTAGCCAAATCCTCAGCTGGTATTTCACAGCACTCTGGACAACAAATGGTTTGCTCGCACAGATCCTAGCAGTCGGTACTTACTGTCTGAAGTCTATGGTCTTGTCTGTTGCATCTGCTTTGTGTCACAATTCCAGATGTTTTGCTTTATGAGGCTTATATGCCATGAATGATCCCTTTCTAGTTAATATTTAATCTCTTCACACATCCAGACTTCAAGGCGTAATTTATACTTTTTGCTTCTGCTCCTTTACCCACCATGTGTTACTGTAACTGGCCATCTTCCTCATTTATGCTGTTTTACCAAGACTTCTTTTGATATGTTCACTGACAATTCCAAAAGATGCTTTGTATTCCTTTTCTTACTTGACTTGTCTGTTGAATTTGTATGTCACAGCCCAATCAGTGTTTCTCTCAAGGGAGATAGCCACTGTTATAAAACGAGGAAGGTTCACTTCCTCTTACTCCCCATCATGCTCTGTGATGTCATTTTTCTGAGAGGAAAAAGATCTTATGAATGGCCGATAACAGGCAGGACAAATTGCTTGAATCTGTCCTCCCCAACCGGCTGGGAATTTGAGGAAGCTTTATGGATTAGGTATTAACAGGGAGTGAGTATTCAGAAAACCTGCTGAGTGAAGTTCTCATCGGAGGGACTTGCAATCACTCAGGCCAGGATAGAGTTACCCTGTTGAGTAACCTTCAGAAAGCAGAAACTTAAAGGGGCAGTCCAATGTCAACAGCCCACAGTAATTTGACAGAAAAAGTTAAACATAAAGCAAGAGGTGGCAAGCTATGTCCCATGGGCCAGATTCCTCCCACCACAAGGCAAATCAAGCTACTCCAGTTTGTTTACATATTATATGTGGGTGTATTTTGCTATGGTAGCAAGAAACCCTCCTTTCCATAATTTGTGATGTCATTTCTCCTAGTTTTCCACCTGCTTCTCATGTTTCCTCAGTCTCATTACTACTTTTTTCTTCTTCTTCTTTTTTTTTTTTTTAAATTTTATTTATTTGAGAGGTAGATTTACGGACGGTGAGAGGTAGAGACAGAGAGAGAGGTCTTCCTTCCGTTGGTCCACTCTCCAGATGGCTGAAATGGCTGGAGCTGTGCTGATCTGAAGTCAGGAGTTAGGAGCTTCTTCCTGGTCTCCCATGCGGGTGCAAGGGTCCCAAGGACTTGGTCCATCTTCTACTGCTTTCCCAGGCCATTGCGGAGAGCTGGATGGGAAGAGGGGCAGCTGGGATTAGAACCAGCGCCCATATGGGATGCCAGCACTGCAGGCAGAGGATTAACCTACTATGCCATGGCACCGGCCCCTCTTCTTTCTACCTTTTGTATGTTACAGTTTTTCAGGGGTTTTCTACTTCTTTTTTTTTAATAGAAAACTTTTATTTAATAAATATAAATTTCAGAAGTGCAACTTTTGGATTATATTGGTTCTTCCCCCCATAACCACCCTCCCACCCACAAACCATCCCATCTCCTACTCCCTTTCCCATCCCATTCTTCATCAAGATTCATTTTTAATTATCTTTATATACAGAAGATCAACTCTATATTAAGTAAAGATTTCAGCAGTTTGCACCCACACGGACAAAGTATAAAGTACTGTTTGAAGACTAGTTTAACCATTAATTCTCATAGTACAACACATTAAGGACAGAGGTCCTACATGGGACCTACATGTAGGTCCTACAAGTTCACAGTGACTCCTATTGTTGATTTAACAACTGACACTCTTATTTATGACGTCAGTAATCACCTGAGGCCCCTGTCATGAGCTGCAAAGGCTGTGGAAGCCTCTTGAGTTCACCAACTCTGAACTTATTTAGACAAGGCCATAATCAAAGTAGAAGTTCTCTCCTCCCTTCAGAGAAAGGTACCTTCTTCTTTGATGGTTCCTTCTTTCCACCAGATCTCATTCACAGTGATTTTTGATTTAGGTCTTTTTTCCCACAGTATCTTGGCTTTCCATGCCTGAAATACTCTCATGGGCTTTTTAGCCAGATTCAAATGCCTTACAGGTTGATTCTGAGGCTAGAGTACTGTTTAGGGCATTTGTCATTCTGCGAGTTTGCTGTGTATCCCACTTCCCATGTTGTATCATTCTCCTTTTAAATTCTATGAATTATTATTAGCAGACACTGGTCTTATTTATGTGATACCTTTGAAACTTAATCTTGTCTTTATGATCAGTTATGAATTTAAACTGGTCACTTTAACTAGTAAGATGACATTAGTACCTGCCAACTTAATGGGAATTGGAGTTCCATGGCAAGTTTTTAGCTTTACCCTTATGGTAAGTCCGAGGGAGTGTGTGCCGAACTATACATCTCCTCCCTCTCTTATTCCCACTTTTATTTTATTTATTTACTTTTTTGACAGAGTGGACAATGAGAAAGAGAGAGACGGAGAGAAAGGACTTCCTTTTCCATTGGTTCATCCCCCAATGGCCGCTGCGGCCGGCGCACCACACTGATCCAAAGCCAGGAGCCAGGTGCTTCTTCTGGTTTCCCATGTGGGTGCAGGGCCCACTGCACTCCCAGGCGACAGCAGAGAGCTGGACTGGAAGAGGAGCAACGGGGACAGAACTGGCGCCCTGACCGGGACTAGAACCCGGTGTACTGGTGCCTCAGGCAGAGGATTAGCCTATTGAGCCACGACACCGGCTCCCGCTTTTATTTATTTATTTTTTATTTTTATTTTTTGACAGGAAGAGTGGAGAGTGAGAAAGAGAGACAGAGAGAAAGGTCTTCCTTTGCCGTTGGTTCACCCTCCAATGGCCGCCAAGGTCAGCGCGCTGTGGCCGGCGCACCACGCTGATCCGAAGGCAGGAGCCAGGTGCTTCTCCTGGTCTCCCATGTGGGTGCAGGGCCCAAGGACTTGGGCCATCCTCCACTGCACTCCCTGGCCACAGCAGAGAGCTGGCCTGGAAGAGGGGCAACCGGGACAGAATCTGGTGCCCCGACCGGGACTAGAACCCGGTGTGCCAGCACCGCAAGGCGGAGGATTAGCCTGTTGAGCTGTGGCGCCGGCCCCCACTTTTATTTTTAACAGGGATCAATTTTCAATTGCATTTAAGTACCTAGGAATAATTCTGTGTTAAGTAAAGAGTTCAACCGATGGTATTAAATAGAAGGAAATACTAAAAAGAATAAAATAGTAAGCTGTTCCTTGATAGTCAGGACAAGGGCTGATCAAGTCATTGCTTCTCATAGTGTCAGTTTCACTTCTACAGTTTTCCTTTTAGGTGCTCAGTTGTCACAGATCAGGGAGAACATATGACATTTGTCCCTTTGGGACTGGCTTATTTCACTCAGCATGATGTTTTCCAGATTCCTCCATTTTGTTGCAAATGACTAGATTTCTTTCTTTTTTTTTTTACCACTGTGTAGTATTCCATAGAGTACATATCCCATAATTATTTTTTTATCTAGTCTTCTGTTATGGGCATTTAGGTTGATTCCATGTCTTAGCTATTGTGAAGTGAGCTGCAATAAACATTGAGGTACAGATAGCTCTTTTATTTGCCAATTTAATTTTCCTTGGGTAAATTCCAAGGAGTGGGATGGCTGGGTCATGTGGTAGGGCTATATTCAGATTTCTGAGGTATCCCCAAACTCTCGTCCATAGTGGCTTTACCAGTTTGCATTCCCACCAACAGTGGATTACTGTAGTGTGCCTTTTCTCGCCAGCATCTGTTGTTTGTTGATTTCTGTATGTAAGTCATTCTTATGGGGGTGAGGTGAAACCTCTTTGTGATTTTGATTTGCATTTCCCTGATGGCTAGTGATTCTGAACATTTTTTCATTTGTCCGTTGGCCATTTGGATTTCCTCTTTTGAAAAATGTCTGTTTAGGTCCTTGAGCCATCTCCTAAGTGGGTTGTTTGTTTTGTTGCTGTGGAGTTTCTTGATGTCTTTGTAGTTCTGGTTATTAATCCTTTATCTGTTGCATAATTTGCAAATATTTTTTCCCATTCTGTCGGTTGCCTCTTCACTTTCCTGTTTCTTTTGCAATACAGAAACTTCTCAATTTGATGTAATCCTAGTTGTTAATTTTGGCTTTGACTGCATGTGCCTCTGGGGTCTTTTCCAAGAAGTCTTTGCCTGTACCTCTATCTTGCAGGGTTTTTCTGATGTTCTCTAATAATTTGATGGTGTCAAGTCTTACATTTAGATCTTTAAGCCATATTGAGTGGATTTTTGAGTAAGGTGTAAGTTAGAGGTCTTGCTTCATACTTCTGCACGTGGAAATCCAGTTTTCCCAGCACCATTTGCTGAATAGACTGTCCTTGTTCTAGGAATTGGTTTTAGATCCTTGATCAAATATAAGTTGATTATTGATGTTTGGATTGATTTCTGGTGTTTCTATTCTGTTGCCCTGTAGTGTGTCTTGAGTCTGGTATTTTGATGCCTCTGGCTTTGTTTTTGTTGTAAAAGATTGCTTTAGCTCTTTGAGGTCTCCTGTGTCACCATATGAATTTCAGCATTTTTTCCAGATCTGAGAAGAATGTCTTTGGTGTTTTCATTGGTATCACTTTGAATCTGTAAATTGCTTTTGGAAGAATGGACATTTTGATGATATTGATTCTTCCAATCCATGAACATGGAAGGTTTTTCCACTTTTTTTGTATCTTATTCTATTTCTTTAAGGAGTTGTAATGCTCATTGTAGAGATCTTTGACATCCTTGGTTAAGTTTATTTCAAGGTATTTGATTTTTTTTTTTGTAGCTATTGTGAATGGGATTGATCTTAGAAGTTCTGTCTCTGCCATGACATTGCCTGTGTATACAAAGGCTGCTGATTTTTGTGCATTGATTTTATATCCTGCTACTTTGCCAAACTCTTCTATGAGTTCCAATAGTCTCTTTGTAGAGTTCTTTGAATCCCCTAAATAAAGAATCATATCATCTGCAAAGAGGGATAGTTTGACTTCTTCCTTCCCAATTTGTATCCCTTTAATTTCTTTTTCTTGCCTAATGGCTCTAGCTAAAACTTCCAGAACTATATTGAATAGCTGTGGTGAGAGTGGGCATCCCTGTCTGTTACCAGATCTCAGTGGAAATGCTTCCAACTTTTCCCCATTCAATAGTATGCTGGCTGTGGGTTTTTCATTAATTGCTTTGATTGTATTGAGGAATGTTCCTTCTATACCCAATTTGCTTAGAGTTTTCATCATGAAAGGGTGTTGAATTTTATCGAATGCTTTCTCTGCATCTATTGAGTTTGTTAATGTGGTATATCACATTGATTGATTTGCAAATACCAGGGATAAATCCCACTTGGTCTGGGTGGATGATCTTTCTGATGTGTTGTTAGAGTCTATTGGCTAGAATTTTGTTGTAGATTTTTGCATCTATATTCATCAGTGAAATTGGTCTGTAATTCTCTTTCTCTGTTGCATCTTTTTCAGGTTTAGGAACTAAGTTGATGCTGGCTTCATAGAAAGAATTTGGGAGGATTACCTCTTTTTCGATTATTCTGAGTAATTTGAGAAGAATTGGAGTTAGTTCTTCTTTAAATGTCTTGTAGCATTCAGTACTGATTCCATCTGGTCCTGGGCTTTTCTTTGTTGGGAGGGCATTTATAACTGATTCAGTTTCTGTCTTTGTTATGAGTCTATTTAGGTTTTCTGTGTCTTCATGGCTCATTTAGGTAGGTTGTATGTATCCAGGAACCTGTCAATTTCTGCTAGGTTTCCCAGTTTATTGGCATACAACTCTTTGTGGTAATTTCTAATGACTCTTTATTTCTTTGTGTCTGTTGTTACATTTCCATTTTCACCTCTAATTTTATTGATTTGGGTCTTCTCTCTCCTTTTTTTTTTTTTTTTGTTAGTTGGACCAATGGTGTGTCCATTTTGTTTATTTTTTCCAAAAACCAGCTCTTCATTTTGCCTGTCTTTTGTAATTTTTTTTATTTAATTCTGATGATTTCTTTTCTAATTTTAATTATTCCTTTTCTCCTATTAGTTTTTGGTTTGGTTTGCTGTTGTTTTTCTAGATCCTTCAGATGCACTGATAGCTCATTTATGTGGTGCTTTTCCAATTTCTTGATGTAGGCACCTATTGCTGTAAACTTTCTTCTTAATACTGCTTTTGCTGTATCCCATAAGTTTTGATGTGTTGTCATCTTCATTTGTTTCCTGAAACTTTTTAATTTCTCTTTTGATTTCTTCTATGACCCACTGTTCATTCAGGAGCATATTGTTTAGTCTCCATGTGTTTGGACATGCTCTAGCAATTCCTCAGTTACTGATTTCCAGCTTCATTCCACTGTGGTCCGAGAAGATGCATGGTATAATTTCAATTTTTTTTTGAATTTGCTGAGACTTGCTTTATAGCTAAGTATGTGGTCAATCCCAAAGAAAGTTCCATGCACCATTGAGAAGAATGTCTATTCTTTAAGTATAGGATAAAAAGTTCTAAAGATATTTGTTAGGTCCATTTGATTTATAGAGTCGATTCAGTCTGCTATTTCCTTGTAGATTTTCTGTCTGGCTGATCTGTCCATTGCTGAAAATGGAGTATTGAAGTCTCCCTATACTATTGTATTGGAGTCTAAGTCTCCCTTTAAGTACCTTAACATTTCTTTTAAATAGCCAGGTGCCTTGTCATTAAGTGCATATACGTTTATAGTAGTTGCATCTTCCTGTTGAATTGATCCCTTATAGTGCCCTTCTTTGCCTCTTTTAACAGTTTGAGTTAAAGTTTATTTTGTCTGATATTAAGATGGCTATGCTAGCTCTTTTTTGGTTTCTGTTGGCATGGAATATCTTTTTTCAACCTGTCACTTTCAGTCTGCATGCACCTTTTTTTGGAAAGATGTGTTTCTTGTAAGCAGCAAATAGATGGGTTTTGTTTTTTAATGCATTCACCCAGTCTGTGCCTTTTAACTGGAGAGTTTAGGCCATTTACATTTGGTGTGACTATTGATAAGTAATGACTTTGCCCTGCTATTTTTCCAAATATATTTGTAATTTATACTTTGAACTTCTTTTGATCTTTTACTGAGAGATTTCTTCCTTTACCTTCTTTCATATTGATGACTATGTTTCTGTGTGTAACACATCTTTAAGCATCTTTTGCAGGGCTGGACAAGTGGTGACAGATTCTTTCAATTTTTGTTTGTGATGAAAGGTCTGTATTTCACCTTCATTCACAAATGAGAGCTTTGCAGGGTATAATATTCTGGGATGACAGTTTTTTTTCTCTTAGTACTTGGGCTATATCTCACCATTCTCTCCTAACCTGCAGGGTTTCTGGTAAGTCTGCTGTGAGTCTAATTGGAGATCCTCTGAAAGTAATCTGGCGTTTCTCTCTTGCATGCTTTAGAATCTTCTCTTTATGTTTCACTGTGGTGAGTTTGATTACAGTGTGTCGTGGTGAGGATATTTTCTGGTCATGTCTGTTGGGAGTTCTGTGTGCTTCCTGTACTTGGATGTCTCTTTCTTTCTCCACACCTGGGAAATTTTCTGCTAGTATTTCACTAAAAAGGCCCTTTAATCATTTCTTTGCCTCCGTGCCTTCAGGAACTCCTAGAACCCATTTTTTTTTTTTTTATAGTATCCTATAGATTCCCAACAGTGTTTTTTTAGTTTTCTAGTTTCCTCTTCTTGTCTTTGGTTTGATTGTATACTCTCCTGTGCTCTGTCTTCTAAGTCTGATATTCTCTCTTCTGCCGCATTGATTCTGTTCTTAAGGCTCTCCACTGCATTTTTTATTTGTTCTATTGAATTCTTCATTCCATTTTGGTTTCTCTTTAAGATCTCAATTTCATGGGAGAGATTTTCTTTCATGTCCTGCATGGATTTCAGCAGTTTGTGTGTATACTTTTGATTACTTCTGTGTAATGTTATGATTAATTTTTTGAGTTCCATTTCTTGCATTTCTTCTGTCTCATCATCTTCATAATCTAGTATTGATGTCTTATCTTCTTTTGAGAGCGTCATTTTGTCTTCCTTATTCTTGTTTCTTGGATTGTTGCATTTGTTATTTGTCGTTTGTTGAGATACCCGTTGGTTTCTTCTTCATCCCCCCCCCCCCCCCCCCCCGGTGGCATCTTTTATCATTTATGACTAGATAAGTGGACTGTCTGCTTTCAGTGAATCTCTAGAGACTTGTGGTAGATGTGGCCAGTGAGCTCTCTTTAGTTCTCCAGGGCTAAGGGTGTGCCTAAGGTTGCATACTGAGGTTTGGCATGGTAAATCTTTTCTCTCTCTTTTTTAATCAGAAGGTAAATATATTCTGCTCAGCTGAGCTCTTCTTGATGGAGACCTGTGCCTGAGTGCTAGCACCAGTGGGTATAATATTTGCTCTGTCCCAAGGACCACACAAAGGATCTGTGCAGTCGTCAGTGTAAGCTCAGATTCCCCCGCAATGTCTGTAACCAGATAACCAGGAACCTCCAAGCTTGTGGTATCTTCCCCTGAGACTGCTCAGAGTCCCAGCAACACCGTGAATTCTCCCACACACCCTCAGTTTTTTTCACAGTCTGGGTTCAGAAGCTCCACTTAGTCACAAGCTCCTAGCCCTCTGTTAATTATCCCTGCAAGAGTCAGGATTCTCTGCTCAGCTGATTGCTAGGTGCAAGCATGAGCTGGTACAGCTGTTATGTATTTCCAAAATGGCACCTGCTCTATCAGCTTTTCACAGTATACCTTTGCAAAGCGATCAGAGAGAGAAACATGTATGTCCTGTCCTTTTTTTTTTTTTTTCTTTCTCCTTTAGTTTGACTGGTGTACTTTCCCCCTCTGGGCTCTTCCTGCCACTTTTTCACAGTGGCTTGGACTGCTGCGGTCTGGTCTCACCTCACTTTCCACACTGGTGCGTAGGCTCTCAGTTGCTGGAGTCCCGAGCCGTGGGCACCCACGCCCTCTACGTAGGTCCACCATGTCTCTCTAATTTCGGTAGAGTTTCTTCTTCCATTTTTTCCCTAAATCTTCCCTGAGACTAAACCTCTCCACTTTTTTTAAACTGTCTTCTCCTAGGCTAGAGCATTAAGCTCCCTTCCTATTCCAGCATCTTGGACTCCTCTCTGATTCTTCTTTTACTGTTTAACTTGCTCTTACATGGCGCTCATTCCTGCTACTCTTCATCGCCACCGTCCTGATCTCAGGTGCTCACCGTTTATTATCTAACATTTCAGTAGCCTCCCAAGAAATCTCCCTGTTGATAAGCTTATTACCATGTCACTCTCCATTCAAGGTTCTTTAGTGGTTTTCCTTTAGTAATAAATATTTTTCTTTGGTTTTGATAATAATCAGATCCTTTAAAAAAAAGTCTTTACTATATGAAACCATTGCATGAAAATCAGATGAAGGCAGAAGTGCCCTGGTAGAAGGATGCAAGAACTCTGCCAGTGGCTGGCATTTCATACAGTGGTAAAGGGGCTGGCACTGTGGCTCAGTGGATTAATGCCCTGGCCTTAAGTGCCAACATCCCATATGGGCACCAGTTCTAGTTCCAGCTGCCTCTCTTCCCATCCAGCAAGCAGTAGAAGATGGCCAAAGTCCTTGGGCCCCTGCATGCACGTGGGAGACCCAGAAGAAGCTCCTGGCTTTGGATTGGTGCAGCTCCGGCTGTTGTGGCCATCTGGGGAGTTAACCAGCAGATGAAAGACCTCTCTCTCTGTTTCTCATCTCTCTGTAACTCTGTCTTTCAAATAAATAAAAATAAATCTTTAAAACAAACAAGCAAACAAACAAACAGTGGTGAAGACACTGGGATGCCTGTATCCCATATTAGAGTGCCTAGATTCAAATCCTAGCTCTGCTTCTGATTCATCTTCCTGCTAAAATAGACTTTGGGAGGCAGCAGATGACAGCTCAAATGTTTGGACTCTGGCCACCCACATGGGAGACCTGCTTCCAGGCTCCTGGCTTCGGTCTGTCACAGCCCTGGCTTAGCCTTGACTTTTGAGTCTGGACATTGGGGGTGTACATCAGTGGTTGGAAAATCCTTCCTTGCCCCTCCAAGTTTTAAAAAATAAAAAGATCTTTGCTTATTTTAACCTTTTAGTTGCTTCTTTTTTTTTTTTTTTTTTTTTTTTTTTTTTTTTTTTTAAGCTGGATCCTGTTTCCTTATCTCATCCATCTGTCAAACTTCTACTCACCCTTCAGGAGGAGTGGAAAGATCTTGACCTGATTCCATCTGGGTTTTGTCCTGTTACTTGGATCACTATATATAATAGTCTTCTAAGTCTTTCTATCTCATTAAGGATTTTGACTTATTTACTTTCATCTTTCATTTCCTAGTGACAACTAAGTAGATGATGAATGAATTGAGTTTAAGTATCTTTGACCCATTCTGTGGATTCTATTCACCAGTTTCACAGAGATTTGGTTGATGTACTGGACAACTGATTTTTTTTTTTTTAAATTTATTTGACAGAGTTAGACAGTGAGAGAGAGACAGAGAGAAAGGTCTTCCTTCTGTTGGTTCATCCCCCAAATGGCTGCTACGCCTGGTGCTGTGCTGATCCGAAGCCAGGAGCCAGGTGCTTCATCCTGGTCTCCCATGAGGGTGCAGAGGCCCAAGCACTTGGGCCATCCTCCAGTGCCCTCCCGGGCCACAGCAGAGAGCTGGACTGGAAGAGGAGCTACTGGGACTAGAACCCGGCGCACATATGGGATGCTGGTGCCACAGGTGGAGGATTAACCAAGTGAGCCATGGTGCCGTCCCCTGGACAATTGATTTTTAATATGTGATTTTACCAAAGGGGTTTGAGATGAAGTTACAGAAGAGCATTCATGTAAAGAGGACAGGCATATTTGATGATTGGTTTCCACATGGTAATGTTTGCTAACTTGTTAACTTTTTCACTTGAAGGGCGAGGCAAAGCTTCCAAGGCCTATAGCTATTGGAACAATTAGAAATGCATTCTAAAATATGAACTTGGTTAATGATTAAGCTAAAAGTATATATCTCTCCTGTATGCTTCAGCATCATTACCTTGAACATCTTTGAGGACAGTTGCCTTGGACAGGGACTGCGGAGGCACTTGGAGGCCATAGAAGCAGTCACCTGCTTAGCATGCACTAGTGAGCCTTTGTGAAATGTCATCCTTGATGCTAGGTGCTTATCTTTTATGGAACAGCTTGCAAATCCTAATTGTTTAAAACTGACTCTGAGGAAAAGAGATTTGAGAATCAATAAATTACAGCTCTCATACATACAAATGTGCATGATTATAATGAAGACAATCTGATGGCTCTTTAGGTCAAATAACAAAAGAGATGGACTTGAGTTGGAAGGCTTATTGCCTCCCAATCCTCTTACTAACGGTTTGAATGCAGTTTTATTCTCTCTGGTCACAGTGTTCAGGTTTGCATGTGAGCATTTGTTTTCGATGGAGAGTTTCTCAGTGGGAGGGAAATCATGAGAGTTCATTACTTCTTCTATTGGCTGTGAGTCTTCTTTATATGGTTCATTAAGGCAGGAACAGCAATATTTATATCTTTAAGTACTGGTTTGTTGGGAGCAGCTAAACTATTCTGAGAAATGTACCATCCATTTTTCAAACCCAGAGCTTTTCTTAAATTCTAGGGTCTTTGACCCAAGGGCATCCTCTCGTCTCAGTCCTTTCTAGATTCTTAGAAAAAGCCCATGGTCTGAGAAGCAGACAGCACAAATACTATTGCTTTCTCCTTATTGAGAAACTTTGTTGCATTGGTAAGTAGTAGTGAGCTGCAGAAGAGCATTTATTGCTTATTCTCTAGTTGAAGGAAATAACTTTCTCACCTTTCACTAAAAGTGTTTCTTTAAATTATTTTTCAGGAGTGTAGTCATTGTTCAAATGTAGCAGTTCCTTCATTTCTTTCATCAAGTGTCATGCTAACATTTGTTATGATAATGAAAATAGATTTCTCATCCAGTTTATTTTTTTTCTTTTAAATCTTTAAAAATAATGATGGAAAATTTCCTTGAGCATACATGGATGTTTTTCTACTCTACTTAATTCTTCTTTGGGCTTCAGGTTGTAATATTGATTATGTATCACTAATGAACTATTTTGAATTTATTTTCAAAGTACAATTTGGTTATATAAGCAAGGTAAACATATATTAATATATTTTTACATAATACTTTAATTCTTTTTTTTTCTTTTTTCACCTTTTATTTAATAAATATAAATTTCCCAGCTACAACTTTTGAATTATAGCAACTTTTCTCCCCATAACCTCCCTCTCCCCTGCAACCATCCCATCTCCCGTTCCCTCTCCCATCCCATTCTTTATCAAGATTCATTTTCAATTATCTTTATATACAGAAGATCAACTTAGTGTATACTAAGTAAAGATTTCAACAGTCTGCACCAACACAGACAAACAATGTATAAAATACTGTTTGAGTAGTAGTTTTACTGTTAATTTGCATGGTACAGCACACATAATACTTTAATTCTTAACAAGGTTTAATTATTTATTTGAAAGGCAGAGTGACAGAGAGAGAGAGGGAGGGGGAAAAGAGCGAGTCCATCTACTGGATCACTCCCCGAAAGACTGCATTGGCTGGAACTGGTCCAGTCACAGCCTTAAGTCAGGATTGCCACCCTGTTTTCTCACATGGTTGACAGGGGCCCAACTGTCTGGGCCATCCTCTGCTGCGTTCTCAGGCACATTGACAGGGAGTTGGATCAGAAACAGAGCATCTAGGATGTGAACTGGTGCTCCAAAATGGTATGCTGGTATTGAAAGTGGTGGCTTAAATGCTGTGCTACAATGCTGGGCTCTATATAGTACTTGAATTTTAAGTGTATTCCAGCATTTATAGTGTTTCCTTAAGTGAGTCAATTTTACAAAGCTGTCCTTCAGCAAAATTACAGACAATAATAAACAAAAATTTTTTTTTCTTCTAGCTCATAAACTCATGATAAATAGTTCAGTTTTCTAGCCAGTGTTCTTTATTATGAAATAGGAGAGACTGGCATTATGTTCCCATTTCTTCAGCTCATCGGTTGGTGAGAACTAGTGACGTGGTTCCTATCTAGATACACGGTGGGAAAATAGTAAGGTAAGAAGTAGCCAGAGAGGAAAGGCAAATAGGCACCAAGAAAAAGGGAGTTCTGAATAGAGAACTTTTATTTAAATTCATTTTTATGCTTTTCAGCCTATTACTCTGTTATTACACTGCTAACTTGCCATCTCTGAAGGTGATCTTTATATTTGTTTACCTTTATATATATTATATTTTAATTAAGATTATACATGAATATACATCCTTTGTAGAGAATTTATAAAATGTTTAAAAAATACAAAATGGCAAAAACTCTGAAAGGAAAAATATTTTTGATGCATTTTTCTTTCTTTTATCCCTGCTCTT
Organism: Oryctolagus cuniculus; assembly: GCF_964237555.1. Classification (NCBI taxonomy): domain Eukaryota; kingdom Metazoa; phylum Chordata; class Mammalia; order Lagomorpha; family Leporidae; genus Oryctolagus; species Oryctolagus cuniculus. The sequence continues at coordinate 26,757,433 of NC_091451.1, read as the reverse complement.
TCCCATGCCTCTAAATTTATAGACGGGTAATTTATGTACAAACATAGGTAACATTATGTAATTTGATTTCATACTTTCATCCCTTGCTTTACAAGTATTCTTTAAGGACAAGGTTTTTATTTAAAAAATATTGCTTATTTATTTTTAAAAAATTGGTTCACTCTGATGATTGGAACATCTGGGACAGGGCCAGGCTTCTGAAATCTGTGGCTAAGAACTCAGACTGGATCTCCCATACGGATGTCAAGGACCCAAGTACTTGATTGATCACCTGCTGCTTCCCAGGGTCTGCATTAGCAGGAACGATAGACTCAGTAGTGGAGCTGGGACTAGAAATCAAAAACTTTGAAATGCGATGTGGGTATCTCAAACGACATCTTACTGTTACATGAAATGCCCACACCCAAAACAGGGTTTTTATTGTTCGTGTACTTTTTCATTTTATGCACATGTACTGTATTTTATAATTTAAGTTGTTTTTATTTTCCTTCTGTAGCTTTACAGTGAATATCCTTACATATAATTTTTTTTTCTAAGATTTATTTATTTTGTTTGAAAGGTGGAGTTACAGAGAGAGAATGAGAGAAAAAGACAGAGACAGTGAGAGAGAGAGGTCTTCCATCCACTGGTTTGCTTCCCAGTTGGCCGTAGCAGCCCGGAGCAGTGCTGTTCTGAAGCCAGGTCTCCCATGAGGGTGCAGGGGCCCAAGGACTTGAGCCATCTTCCACTGCTTTCCCAGGCCATAGCAGAGAGCTGGATCAGAAGTGGAGCAGCTGGGACTTGAACTGGTGCTCACATGGGATGCCTACACTGCAGGCGTAGGCGTTACCTGCAACACCACAGTGCCAGCCCCTACATATAAATTTTTGTATGTATTTCAGGTGTTCATGTAGGGGAAATTCTTGGACAGGTAATTAATTACTTGATGGAAGGTACAAACTGTGCTTGCTGCCTGCTGTCTCCTGACATCCAGATGGGTTATATCAATTTACATATTCCCATTAAGAGAGGACAGAATGCTCTTTCCCCTATAACTTCACTAACCATAGACATTATTATTTAAAATAAAACAATAGATGGGAAGACATCTCACTGTTTTTTTTCTACATTTTTTAGATTATTAGGCTGAACATTTTTTTTTTCATGTCCATGCATATTAATTTTCTTATGTGACCACTCTCAGTATAGGTTTGATTAATGTGGGATGAATCTAATATATTACATATAGTACCATTGGAGAGATGATTTTCAAAAGCCTGGTTAAATTTTCATTAATGATAAATGATGTTAGGATTCATTATACTTTTGTAAAATTAATTTTTAAATTGTATAAAATAATAGATTGTTAATAATTCATGCATAATGAATAATTGACACTAACAGCATTGTAGTTTTCCTATCGAATCACTTATATTAAGGGGCTCTCAGGAACTATTTTGCTGATGCTCCATGCATTCTACCCCTAGGTTCTGATTATGTGGTGTAAGCATCTTACCGAGGCCACTCCATTCTTACTTGTTCCTCTCTCCCTCTGTCAACTTCTTATCTGAGGAACAGTGAGGTGGTTAAGGATAGACTGGCAATTTTGGTAAGACTGCCACTTTGTCACTATAGCTTCTTCTCGACATATAAGTTTAGGTCTTATCTCATTTATGTGAATCACATTTGACCTTTTGAAAGGTTAGTGATAGTTGAAAAGAGTCTGAAGTTTCGATTAACCATGAAAAGAATATATTTCTGTTTTTTATTCTTCAATTTTCATTAGTTTACCATTTATGGAACTTATGTAATTAAAATCCTTGATGGTTGCTGAATGCTCAAAAAAAAAGCCATGTAAATTTCTTAGATACACCGCACTCTAAATCTCTCTCTCAGCTAAAGCTCCATCAGATACAGGAGTTTATTTATTGCTCAAAATAATAGAAATTAAGGTTGAGACTAGACACATAAAGGCCATGACCTGTGTTATTTTTTTAAAGCAATTTTCATTATGATTATTCAATGTGTATGTCACAGACTGTAGAGCCCAGCGACATGAACAGCACTGAAGGCAGAGACTGCAGGTTGAGTCCTGGGTCTGCTGCTTACAGAGTTGTTACATTACTTCACACCTCATAGCCTCAGTATAAACTAGGGGTTAATAGTGTTCACTTTAATACATTGTTTAGAGAATTAATTTTTATTGTCTATGTAAATGTCCATAAAGTACCTGGCATAAAAGCAGGTTTTCAGAAAATGTTGGTTTTTCCTGCTTTCACTAATTGGAAAAAACTGGAACACAGAGTAAAAGATTTTAGATCATGTGGCCTATGTTTATGAGACACACAGCAAGTAATTTCCTTTAAAAGATGGTCTGTGTATTTGAGATTCTTTTCTTCATAACTTCATTCTTTAGGCCTTAAACAGTTGTGAGCTAGGAAATGCAATGTGAGACTTTTAGTTTCTTGTTTGTGTTTTTACTTCCAGAGGAGATAGGTGCAGAATAAAGTTGAGAGCCATGGGCAGAGAAGTGTAGGTGTTGGATAGGATATTCTCTAGCCCTGTCTCGGTTAGTGTGAAGTTGAATAGCTTGTTGATTCTTTTTCCAAAATGGCAAGGACAGATTGTATTTTGATTTGAAAGACCTAAGCTCACAGTGAGAATCCTTGCTTGTTTATTTTTTGTTAATTTTGTTAAATACTTTAAAAATCTGATTTCTTTATTAAATGTTCTGGGGTCTATACATTTAGAAAAATCTGGTTATTTTCTCTTAAGGGAAAATATACTTATGTTCTTCTCAGATGCAATCAAAATAAGGATCCTTGAGGTCCAGAATAATTTGTCATTAAAGAAAAGTTTCATCACACTGAAATTAATAAGCTAGAAAAAACAGTCATAGATTTTAGGAAGATCATAACAATTAATGTTAAAGATGAAGTTTCCCCACATAAAACAGAAAATGGAAGTATTGGAATACTCAATAAATGTTTACTTCTAATCAGTGATTTTTCTCTGATGTTTCTTTTTTTTAATATTTCTTTGTTTTTAAGTGTTTCAACAAAGTTTTCTGAAACTTTGGGCTTTTTTTGCATGAAATAATTTTCTTATGCATTAATAGGATATTGAGGTAAAAATGAGAGAAAAAAAGTACCTAGAGAATTTTCTAAATTTTTGAAATTACACCCAAGATATTTGCCCGTCTGTTTTGGTGGAGATGTTAAAGATGCTGTCTTCTGCCATATTCCTATAGTAGAATCTGTGCCTCTTTTTTTTTTTTTTTTTCACAACATTTACTTCTATATTTTAAATGAAGATGCATGAGATTTTTCACTGTTCATAGGATTCTTTTATAGTATGTGCTGTGTTTGTTGTATTTTTATTTTTTGAAGATAAATATGTTCTTATAGCTTAGTAGACTTTGCTCTGAATTTATTTTTGAGGACTTATGTACATCAATGGCAGAATCGTCCAGTGATTCAGACCGCTTCCACTGTCGTGACCGATTGAGTCGATGGGCTGCCAGGTCAACTCACAGGGGAATTCGAAGTCATCCTGCAGTAGACGTCACCGAGAAGGTCAACACTATCACCAGTACTTTACAGGTTAGTAAAACAGTGATTGCATTTCACAGATTTTCAGTAGCTTGAGCTGAGTAAGTTTCAGAGAGTGTATTAGTTTTCTTGTTGCTATAATAAATTACCATAAAACTGGGGTCTTAAAATAGCAAAATTTATTATCTTATGGGTCTGTAAGTCAGAAGTCTACCATTGGTCTTGAACTAAAAACTAGGAGATTTGGAGGGCTGCATTTCTTTCCAGAGACTTGAGGGGAAAATTTGATCCTGGTCTTTTCTAGTTTCTAGGTTACCCAACTTATCCTGTGGCCCCTTCCTTCTTCTTCAGAGCCAGCAAGGGTGGGTTGGATTCTTCTCACATTATATCATGCCACCTTCCCTATTTCCCTTTTCTTCTTCTAAGGATGCTTGGGGCTTCTTTGGTCCTCCAGTTAATCCAGGAGAATCTTCCCAGCTCTAGGTTTTATATTTAGCCCCACCTGTGAAACCCTCTTTGCTGTGTAAAGTGTGTTTTTGCGAGTTCCAGGGATTGGATCTTAGAAATATTTGAGGGCCATTCTGCTTTCTGCAGTCAAAAAAGATAATTAAAATACATGATAAGTTGTGGAAGAGTATTTAGGGATAAAGCAGTATTTCCAAATAAAATATTGTGGGAATAATACTTTGAGATTGCCATAGTTGAGCTTCTTATGGACATGGGGCTTTAGAGAAGTTGTTCATGTTTTAATGAAGTAGTTTATTTATGGATGAGTAATATAGAGATAGCATTTTTATTTAGAGGCTAACATTTGACAGTAGTTGGGAGTTTGAGTGGAGACAGTTGGCATGCTTTCTTGGGAAAAGATGTGGGAGGATAGCAGAGTCACCCTGGAAAAAAGCAAAATTCAGAAATAGAATTTTTTTCCTATTTATTGATCCCTTTTGCCTTAGTCTAGATAAGCATGGATTTTGGTTTTTATTGCTTTGGGCTTATATGCTGAGATAAAAAGAGGATGATTTCTGGGATAGAAGCCATAATTCAGTTTAAAAAGTAAGAAGGAGATAGGCATTTGGCATAAGATACCACCTGGGCCACCTGAGTATCCCATATTGGAGTGCATGGGTTTGAGTTTGAACTCTGCTTCTGTTACTACCTTCCTGTTAATGCATATATCAGGAGGTGGCAGGTGATAGCTCAAATGTTTGTATCCCTGCCACTCACATGGGAAACCTGAACTGAGGTCCTGGCTCCTGAATTTGGTTTGGCTCAGTCCAGTCCTGACTGTTGTAGAGATCTGGGGAGTAAACTAGTGAATAGTGGATATCTCTTTATCTCTCTCTCCCTCTCTCTCTCTCTCTCTCTGTCTGCCTTATCCAAGACCTATTCATTTTTGAACTATTCAAACTAATATAAAATTGGAATTTTAGATGATGAACCTTTATAATTTCTCACCAGTTAAACACATTAGTAAGTGGATATTTTTGAAATACTTTGATTAGTTTCTCAAGTGGAACCTACCATATTTAGGTGGGATAATTTTTGTTGAGATCAGAGCTAAATTTGTTGATTATAGCTAAAGATTAAAGGATACTTTTTTTTTTGTTTCTCCTAATGAAGTTTTGAGGTGAAGTAATGATTGAAATAGTATTGCTCCCAATGATTTGCTTCTTTGTACACAGTCTACTAGATTTCCTCTTTTAAGATTTCTTTTCTTTAAAGTGGGTCTGAATTAGCAGAGGTACACAAATGAGATAATGCAGATTCTTTTCCATTTATGCTTTAGTTGCCAGTTTATTATGGAACCTTAGATAAAGATTTAAATTATGTGCTTTGTATTTCACAAAAGTAAATTGCAGATAGTTTTAAGTTGCTGTTTCATTGGTGATAAGATTTACTTGGTATCCAATTTAATTATGATATAAATTAAATGTTTTACAAATTTTTGACTATAGCCATTTGACGTACTACCAGAATTGATTGGGTAAAACAGTGTTTGAGACAATTAGTAATTAGTCCATTATCTTTCTCAAGGACACCAGTCGAAACCTGAGACAAGTGGACCAGATGCTTGGACGATACCGAGAATATAGTAATGGACAGGCTGGTGCTATAGAACAAGTGAGAATATTTCCCTGCATTTTTTTTCTTAACTGTCTTTTTGGGAATATGCTTTTTGGGGAGTGCACATGTGAGATAAATGAGATAATCATTGTGAACAGCTTTAGTTTTTAAACTATTTTACTGTATTATAGTTTAAAATTAGAATAGCCTATCAGATGGATTGCTCACTAGCTTATGTAGATTAGATTCTGTTGAGTTGAAAAGCTGCACGTTAGAGACAGAAGAATTCATGTCATGAATTAGACACTAATTAAATTTGGACAATGGATACCTTCATGGAGAGATAAGGATTTTAAGATGGTTTATTTTAAAGTGATATGTGCTCATTATATTTTAAAATAAAGCTCTTCTCAGTTCCAATCCAAAGAGATAACAATTTTGACAGTTTCTTCCCTCTTCCAAACATTTTCTGTGCATATACAAGCATATATTTGATTGCCTTAAAGGTGGGATAATATAAAATATGTTTGGTAGCTTTTTTCCCTTTAATTATATCATTTCCATAGGACTCGATATAACTCTACTTCATGCTTTTGAACAGTACATATATTCTTTTGCATCTTTATGTTAAACTTCATAGTATGCATTTATCCAGTTTCTTCTTTTGTCAAGTGTGAACAATGTAGCATTTATTATATTATTATATACATATTTATATACATATTTTTATGTAATCCTGCAGAATTATTGGAAGTGGAATTGCTGATTTAAAAGATACACACACTTGAAAATTTGCTACATATTTCAAAGTTGATCTTTCAGGGATATGGCAGTTTAGCTTACTTGACATAGGTATATAAGAGGTAAAGATACTCAGAGTCCCAGCTGCTACACATCTGATCCAGCTCCCTTCTGATGTTCCTGGGAAAGCAGTGGAGAATGGCCCAAGTCCTTGGACCCCATACTGGAGACCTAGAGGAAACTCCTGGCTCCTGGCTTCGGCTTGGCCAGCCCTGGTCATTACAGCCATTTGGGAAGTGAACTGGTGGGTGGAAGATCTCTCTTTCTTTCTCTCTGTCTCACCATCTCTCTCTGTATCTCTGCCTTTCAAATAAATAAATAGATTTTTTTTTAAGAGTAAAGATACTACAGAATTCTGGAAGAAAATGATTAATTTTTATTACTGTTTCATTCTATTTTTACTTCCTTTGGAATTCATTGACTCATCTTCAGTAAACTCTTGGAAAACCAGTTAAGTGTGTTCCTTCGTGAGGTAGGCAATTTGCATAGCGGCTTGGGACACCTGTATCCCATATTGGAGTGCCTGGTTCAGTTCTCATCCTGGCTTCCAATTCCATCTTTCTGTCAATATGCAGCTGGTGATGACTCAAAAATTAGATCCCTGACATCCATGTGGTAGACCAGGATTGGATTCTTGGCTTCTGTCTTCAGTTTTGCCCATTACAGCTGTTGCTGGCATTTAAGGAGTTAAACAGTAGATGGAAGCTCTCTATGTATTTATCTTCTCTCTTTTAAATTTATTTTTATGAGGTGGTATTGTGGAGTAGTGAGTAAAGCAACCGTCTGTGATGCTGGCATCTCATATGGGTGCCAGTTCATGTCCTGGCTGCTCCACTTCTGATCTAGCTCTCTGCTAATGTGCTTGGAAAGGCATCAGAAGATGGCACAAGTCCCTGGGCCCCTGCACTTACATGGCTGACCCTGATGAAGCTCCTGGCTCCTGGGTTTGGTCTGGCCTAGCCCTAGCCATTGCGGTGAATTGGAGAGGGAACCATTGGAAGGAAGATGTCTCTCTCTGTCTCTCCTTCTCTCTCTGTGTAATTGTGCCTTTTAAAAGATAAAATAAATTTTTTAAAAAAATTTTTACTTTACTTCAAACTTAGAGAAACAGAGGGGGACAGAGACAGAGACAAGGGGGAGTAAAAGAGAGCCAGAGAAGGAGAGGAGTGAGGGAGTGTGAGAGACCAAGATAAAGAGATCTTCTGTTTACTGGTTCACCCCCAAAATGGCTGCAGGAGCCTTGGACTAAATATGGGTCTCCCACATGGGTGGCAGGGACCCTAGTACTTGAGCCATCACCTGCTGCCTCCCAGAATGCATGTTATCATGATTGGAAGTGGAATTAGGATCTCAAGCACTCTGATAGGGGATATGCCATCTGAGGCCTACTGCAGCAATTGCCTGCTCCTCTCTGTTCTTCAAATAAAAATAAATAAATAAAAAATTAAATTAATTTGTCATGATTCAAGTGTTGAATATATTCTGTAATAAGAATATTACATTTGTACTATAATTGTTTATTTTTTTGGGCTCTGAATTGTCATATAACTCCCAAATTATAATAGGTTCCTTGTTGTTTTCTTCTTATGAAACAGAAGTATAGTCATGATTCTTGTTTGTAATTGGAAGCTCGTTGCTTGAATGCAGGGAAATGTATCTTCTATAATAAAGGTTTCTATTTTAGTTAGAAAAAAATAGATGTTTTTGCACTTACTGGATTTTAATGATTTTTGCTGTACCGGACGGTTGGAGCTATAGACTTTGTGTGTATTGGGTAGCGCATGAAATTGTTGAAGTTAATTACCTTAATAATAAGAATTAATTTTTTTGCTTTTGAGTTTATTAGAAAAATTGGAAACATTTTTAACTAGCAGCAGAGAACAATCCTACTTTGTATAGCTTGATATTAGCTCCTTAGTTACGGCAGCAAGTTTACTTTAAATCAGGCATTTGGGAAATGAAATTATATATTAGAGAAATTTCTGTACAGATAAGTATTTAAAACACTAAACATGTTCTGTGGCATTACGTCTGTGGTAGGCCTAAAGTTCAATAATGTTAAACTCTCTAGGTGAGTGGTTTTATTATGGACAGTAAATAAACTCAACAGGTATTTTGATCTGAGTTGTTAAGTATATAGAATATGAAGTTACTCATACAAAATAAGGCATGGGAGAGCAAAATTTTTTTTTTTTTTTGAGATAGGGCTTTCTCCTACTGTTAGGCTGGCCTAGATCTACCTCTTAGTTTGTCCAGATTTTTGTCCTGTTAAAACTGTTGATTCTTGATGGCTTTTCTCTTCACGATAGCAAAAGATGTCACTTATTGCATTATATATATTTTTTAACTTTATTTAATAAATATAAATTTCCAAAGTACAGCTTTTGGATTACAGTGGCTTTTTCCCCCAATAGCCTCCCTCCCACCCACAACCATCCCATCTCCTGCTCCCTCTACCATCCCATTCACATCAAGATTCATTTTCAATTACTTTATTTTATTTATTTTATTTTTATTTTTTGACAGGCAGAGTGGACAGTGAGAGAGAGAGACAGAGAGAAAGGTCTTCCTTTGCTGTTGGTTCACCCTCCAATGGCCACCGCGGCCAGCGCGCTGCGGCCGGTGCACTGCGCTGATCCTATGGCAGGAGCCAGGTGCTTATCCTGGTCTCCCATGGGGTGCAGGGCCCAAGCATTTGGGCCATCCTCCACTGCACTTCCCTGGCCACAGTAGAGAGCTGGCCTGGAAGAGGGGCAACCGGGACAGAATCCGGTGCCCCGACCGGGACTAGAACCCGGTGTGCCGGCGCCGCAAGGCAGAGGATTAGCCTAGTGAGCCGCAGCGCCAGCCCATTTTCAATTATTTTTATATACAGAAGATCAATTTAGCATATATTAAGTAAAGATTTCAACAGTTTGCACCCACACAGAAACACAAAATGTAAAGTACTTTTTGAGTACTAGTTATACCGTTAATTCACATAGTACGACACATTAAGGACAGAGATCCTACATGGGGAGTAAGTGCACAGTAACTCCTGTTGTTGATTTAACAATGGACATTCTAGTTTATGGCGTCAGTAATCACCCAAGGCTCTTGTCATGAGTTGCCAAGGCTGTGGAAGCCTTTTGAGTTCACCAACTCCGCTCTTATTTAGACAAGGTCATAGTCAAAGTGGAAGTTCTTTCCTCCCTTCAGAGAAAGGTACCTCCTTCTTTGATGGCCCGTTCTTTCTGCTGGGATCTCACTCATGGAGATCTTTCATTTAGGTCATTTTTTTTTTTTCCCCAGAGTGTCTTGGCTTTCCATGCCTGAAATACTCTCATGGACTTTTTAGCCAGATCCGAATGCCTTAAGGGCTGATTCTGAGGCCAGAGTGCTGCTTAGGATATCTGCCATTCTATGAGTCTGCTTTCTATCATGCTTCCCATGTTGGATCATTCTCTCCTTTTTCATTCTATCAGTTATTATTAGCAGACACTAGTCTTGTTTATGTGATCCCTTTGAGTCTTAATCCTATCATTATGATCAATTATGAACTGAAACTGATCACTTGGACTAGTGAGATGGCATTGGTACATGCCACCTTGATGGGATTGAATTGGAATCCTCTGGCACATTTCTAATTCTTACGTTTGGGGCAAGTCCAATTGAGCATGTGCCAAACATCTCCTCCCTCTCTTATTCCCACTCTTATATTTAACAGGGATCACTTTTCAGTTAAATTTAAACACTTAAGAATAATTGTGTGTTAATTAAAGAGTTCAACCAATGGTATTAAGTAGAACAAAAAAAATACTAAAAGGGATAAAGTATTAAGTTGTTTTTTGACAGGACAAAGGCTGATCAAGTCCCTGTTTCTCACAGTGTCCATTTCACTTCAACAGGTCTCCTTTTTGGTGCTCAGTTAGTTGTCACCAATCAGGGAGAACATATGATATTTGTCCCTTTGGGACTGGCTTATTTCACTCAGCATGATGTTTTCCAGATTGTTCCATTGTGTTGCAAATGATCGCATTTTTTTTTTACTGCTGTATAGTATTCTATAGAGTATATATCCCATAATTTCTTTATCCAGTCTGCTGTTGATGGGCATTTATATAACCACAACCCAGCCATCCCACTCCTTGGAATTGACCCAAAGGAAATTAAATTGGCAAATAAAAGAGCTCTCTGCACCTCAGTGTTTATTGCAGCTCAATTCACAATAGCTAAGACCTAGAATCAACCTAAATGCCCATCAACTTATTGCATTATATTACAATCACTCAGGACAGTGCTGATTTTCATCATGCCTTAACCCTGAAGTTGCCTGGGGACCATTTGCTGTAATCTATGGAGAGATGTGCAACCCAGAAAGATTATTTTTCACAAGTGGTTCTGATGGCTTCCTCACTGAAAATCACAGTGAAGTAATTGCTGCTATGGAATATATCATGCCCAGAAGTGGTATATGTTCTGTGCCAACTTTCATATGACTTACCTGAATTTTTGTTTAAGTCTTTAAAAAGTACATGGTGGGATTATCCATCTAATTTCCTCTCTCTCTCTCTCTCTCTGTCTCTCTCTCTCTCTCTCTTTAAATAATGAGCTTTATCTAGAGAGGGACTCTGGAATGTGACTTTTTTTTCCAGTCTTCTTCTGGAAGATGCTATTGCTGTTAAAATCACTCTGTGGTAAATATCCATTGCCTATTTGAAATTAACGATTCTCTTTTTAAAATAGAGAGATTTCCTAGAAAATAAAGTCAACTCTTTTGCTCTAGGGAATATCAGAAGTTTATTATAACTTAGAATTTATAAGTGATTGTATTGCTAAACCTCAGGAAATGGAATGAGGTTTAAGCATGTGTTTAAATGTTTATTTTCTTGGGATTTAACTTTGTGAACATAATTTACCAAAGGGTGAGAGGTAGAGTTTGGAAATTTAAATATTTGGTTCAGAGTTTTCCTCTTGAGATGATGTCCTACAGTAAGCAAAGTCTAGGAATTATTCCTGTTGGTTTTAGAAGGCCTAAGAGTCATGAGTCATGTTGGAGTAATTTTTTTGTGTGTGTTACTTTTCCTTGAAATACATATGATCTCTATGTTGTTCCTGTGAGTCTTTATAACCTGCATACCTAAATGTGATGCGTTGTTTATAATATGTCAGGCTATCTTTTTGGGGTGTTGAGTAATACTAGAGGAGCATAATGGGGTCCCTAGTGTTTCATAGAGAAGCAGCTACTATCTTTTCAGTCTCTTTGGGAATTTCTCTGTAACCTTAGTATATTCTAGACGCTTTTTGATGTAAACTCACTTGATTATCCCAGCAGTCCTTCTTGTAAGATAGATGCTATGATTATCCTCTTTCCTAAAATAAGAAAACAGGGTCACAGAATGATTACCAACATGCTGGTGGTGCCGCCACGGATGTTACTTGAAAACTTAGCATCAGAATTTATTTACTTCATTGAGTCATGATTACTTGCAGCTTTGTGAAGCTGTACTTTTGTATTTTAGAAAACTTAGATTTTAAGTTCAAAATGTGAAGAATTATAAAATTATACATTGATAAACAAGGTTTTTAGATGGTACTAAGTGATTGAAAAGCAGAAACCTGTTACAGAAGTCTTAATAGTTTTATATTACAGCTGATACCATATCTAAGAATTGGATGGAACAAATGAACAGAATTGGAAAGAACTCTAGTGCCAAGCTAGGATTCATATTGGAGTATTGTCAAAGTTCTCAGTTTAGTTGCCATTTGGGCAGTATGGCAGATTCTTGGGCAGGGTGGCATTGATTTTTCCCTTTCTTCCTAAGTAACAGTTGTTGATTTTTCTCACTAGTCTTTATTGTAGCTGTTCCAACCCAAGAACTGTAATTAGTTGACTAGTGTGACTTAGAGTCTTAGGGTTCTGTGAACTTCATGACTTTAAAAAGTGTTGTCCTATATTGGTTCTTACGCTGTGAATTTCTGGGAGATCTGAGAATATTTAGACTACAGGGGCCATGTGGAGAAGTTGTATTGTTTTTGTCTTTCAAATTTAATTAAAAGATTTGGAACAGAGTCTACTCCTGTGTTATATATTACAATTGATCAGCTTAGTGTTTAAAATACTTATAGAACTATACTCACAGGCAATGCCATGGCTGAGGAAGAACTTCTAAGATCAATCCCATTCACAATAGCTACAAAAACAATCAAATACCTTGAAATAAACTTAACCAAGGACGTTAAAGATCTCTACGATGAAAATTACAAAACCTTAAAGAAAGAAATAGAAGAGGATACCAAGAAATGGAAAAATCTTCCATGCTCATGGATTGGAAGAATCAATATCATCAAAATGTCCATTCTCCCAAAAGCAATTTATAGATTCAATGCAATACCAATCAAGATACCGAAGACCTTCTTCTCAGATCTGGAAAAAATGATGCTGAAATTCATATGGAGGCACAAGAGACCTCGAATAGCTAAAGCGATCTTGGACAACAAAAACAAAGCTGGAGGCATCACAATACCAGATTTCAGGACATACTACAGGGCAGTTGTAATCAAAACAGCATGGTACTGGTACAGAAACAGATGGATAGACCAATGGAACAGAATTGAAACACCAGAAATGAATCCAAACATCTACAGCCAACTCATATTTGATCAAGGATCCAAAACCAATTCCTGGAGTAAGGACAGTCTATTCAATAAATGGTGCTGGAAAAATTGGATTTCCACATGCAGAATCATGAAGCAAGACCCCTACCTTTCACCTTACACAAAAATCCACTCAACATGGATTAAAGACTTAAATCTATGACCTGACACCATCAAATTATTAGAGAGCATTGGAAAAACCCTGCAAGATATAGTTACCGGCAATGACTTCTTGGAAAACACCCCAGAAGCACAGGCAGTCAAAGCCAAAATTAACATTTGGGATTGCATCAAATTGAGAAGTTTCTGTACTGCAAAAGAAACAGTCAGGAGAGTGAAGAGACAACCGACAGAATGGGAAAATATATTTGCAAACTATGCAACTGATAAAGGGTTGAGAACCAGAATCTACAAAGAAATCTAGAAACTCCACAAGATCAAAACCAACAACCCACTTAAGAGATGGGCCAAGGACCTCAATAGACATTTTTCAAAAGAGGAAATCCAAATGGCCAACAGACACATGAAAAAAATGTTCAAGATCACTAGCAATCAGGGAAATGCAAATCAAAACCACAATGAGGTTCTACCTCACCCCAGTTAGAATGGCTCACATTCAGAAATCTACCAACAATAGATGCTGGCGAGGATGTGGGGAAAAAGGGACACTAACCCACTGTTGTTGGGAATGCAAACTGGTTAAGCCACTATGGAAGTCAGTCTGGAGATTGCTCAGAAACCTGAATATAACCCTACCATTCAACCCAGCCATCCCACTCCTTGGAATTTATCCAAAGGAAATTAAATTGGCAAACAAACAAGCTGTCTGCACCTTAATGTTTATTGCAGCTCAATTCACAATGACTAAGACCTGGAACCAACCCAAATGCCCATCAACAGTAGACTGGATAAAGAAATTATGGGACATGTACTGTATCGAATACTATGCTGCAGTCAGAAACAACGAAACCCGGTCATTTGCAACAAGATGGAGGAATTTGGAAAACATCATGCTGAGTGAATTAAGCCAGTCCCAAAGGGACAAATACCATATGTTCTCCCTGATTGGCGACAACTAACTGAGCACCAAAGGGGAAACTTGTTGAAGTGAAATGGACACTATGAGAAACAGTGACTTGATCAGCTCTTGTCCTGACTGTTGATGTACAGTGTAATACTTTATCCCTTTTAGTATTTTTTTTTGTTCTAGTACCATTGGTTGAACTCTTTAATTAACACACAATTATTCTTAGGTGTTTAAATTTTAACTGAAAAGTGATCCCTGTTAGGAATTTGGAAAACATTATGCTGAGTGAAATAAGCCAATCCCAACGGGACAAATACCACTTGTTCTTGATAGGTGACAACTAACTGAGCACCAAAAAGGAAACCTGTTAAAGTGAAATGAACACTATGAGAAACAGTGACTTGATCAGCCCTCACCCTGACTGTTGATGAGCACCTTAATATGTTATCCCTCTTAGTATTTTTTTTTGTTTGTTCTACTTAATACTTTTGGTTGAATACTGTAATCAATACACAATTCTTCTTAAGTGCTGAAACTTAACTGAAGAGTGATCACTGTTAAATATAAGAGTGGGAATAAGAGAGGGAAGAGATGTGCAATTCGGGACATGCTCAAGCTGACTTACCTCAAACGGCAGAGTTAGAAACATACCAGGGGATTCCAATTCAATCCCATCAAGGTGGCATGTACCAATGCCATCTCACTAGTTCCAGTGATCAATTTCTGTTCACAATTGATCGTAATGATAGGACTAAGAACCAAAGGGATCACATAAACAAGACTAGTGTCTGCAAATACTAGCTGATAGAATAAAAAAGGGAGAGAATGATCCAACATGGGAAGTGAGATACACAGCAGACCCATAGAATGGCAGATGTCCTAAACAGACTCTGGCCTCAGAATCAGCCCTTAAGGCATGCAGATCCGGCTGAAAAGTCCATGAGAGTATTTCAGGCATGGAAAGCCAAGACATTCTGGGGGGAAAAAAAACCTAAATGAAAGATCTCCATGAGTGAGATCCCAGTGGAAAGAATGGGTCATCAAAGAATGAGGCACCTTTCTCTGAAGGGAGGAGAGAACTTCCACTTTGACCATGGCCTTGTCTAAATATGATCAGAATCAGTGAACTCAGGGGCTTCCATAGCCTTGGCAGCTCATGACAAGAGCCTAGGGTGATTACTGATGCCATAAACAAGAGTGTCAATTTGTTAAGTCAACAACAGGACTCACTGTGCACTTACTCCTCATGTAGGATCTTTGTCCTTAGTGTGCTGTACATTGAGATTTAATGCTATAACTAGTACTCAAACAGTATTTTTCATTTTATGTTTCTGTGTGGGAGCAAACTGTTGAAATCTTTACTTAATGTATGCTAAACTGATCTTCGGTATATAAAGAGAATCAAAAATGAATCTTGATGTGAATGGAAGGGGAGAGGGATTGGGAAAGGGGAGGGTTGTGGGTGGGAGGGACGTTATGGGGGGGAAGCCATTGTAATCCATAAGCGGTACTTTGGAAATTTATATTCAGTAAATAAAAGGTTAAAAAAAAGGCCGGCGCCGCGGCTCACTAGGCTAATCCTCTGCCTTGCAGCGCCGGCACACCGGGTTCTAGTCCCGGTCGTGGCACCGGATTCTGTCCCGGTTGCCCCTCTTCCAGGCCAGCTCTCTGCTGTGGACCGGGAGTGCAGTGGAGGATGGCCCAAGTGCTTGGGCCCTGCACCCCATGGGAGACCAGGAGAAGCACCTGGCTCCTGCCATCAGATCAGCGCGGTGCGCTGGCCGCAGCGCGCCAGCCGTGGCGGCCATTGGAGGGTGAACCAATGGCAAAGGAAGACCTTTCTCTCTGTCTCTCTCTCTCTCTGTCCATTTGCCTGTCAAAAAAAAAAAAAGTTTTTTAAAAAAAGAACTATACTTTCTGATTCATGAGAGAATGGGGTTTGTTCTTATGATGATATAAAAATGAAATGTGCTGATGAAAGAATATTCAACATAAAAATGTGAATGCTTTCTGTAGTTGAAGTGTTGGCTCTGATTGATGAGGCTAAATTAATTAATATTGGATATAAAAGAAAAATATAGTTCTCTTGATTCAGTTGAGTAGATTAATGTATTTCATTTTTAAGGTTGAGATTGACTAAAATATAGTAATCTCAAATTAGAGTTTAGAGATTTTCATTAATAGATAATTTTTCTTCTAATTAATCATTCTGATTGAAATTTACCTCTGAGAGTAACAGGATATTGCTATATGGATATGTTAATGTTGAATGTTGAAGAATAAAGTTGAGGTTTTCCCTTCTTTTTAATGGGGTTAGGTTGTCAAATATGCTTATTGACACCACAAAAGGATAATGTTAATGTTTTAAAGCCAGACTTAGTCACTAGTAATATCCCAAAGTTGAAACTCTCCACTCCTTCCTCTCTGATTGGGCATGGCTAATTGTTCCGAAGATAAGAACTGCTTACAATTTTTCAATAAATTTGATGTTAAGCGTTAAGATCCTATGAATAAGAAATTTTAACCAGACAGATTCTGGTAATAACTTTTTTTGTACACAAATAGATCTTGAGACTGATGTTCCTATAGTCTCTTATTAAATTTTATTCCAAGTTTCTCTTGAAACAATTGGACAGGAAAATTTTTGTAGAATTTTGCATTGAGGCTGGTGAAAAAAAATGTAGACTTTTGAGTCAAGAATTCAAATTGAATCCTGATTTTTTTTTTTCCATTAGAACCTATTGTAGTGACTTTGAGCAAGCTATTAAGTGTTTTTGAGATAAGTTTCATCATTTGAAAAATGGATGTGATGAATACCTTGTTATATTTAATTATGCATGCTGTTTTAGACACTTGAAAAGTATTTATCTTTAATGTCTTTATCTGATCTCTACCATGGAGCATTTGCTAACTTTTTTTTTTATATATATAATTGATAACTAGTATGTTATAGGTACTCAGTACAAGTTACTTTTTTTCTTACAGTTCATTAGGCCTGACTTGATTTGCATGTATGCATCACTGTTGATAATTTGTTGAACTCACAGTAATAGGTCTATCTATATTGACATCAGAGTATATGATAAATTAGGCCACATACATAATAATGTTTCCAGTCCCTTATATTTATGAGTATAGTATATGCATTTTTTCTTTTAAACTTATTCATGTCTTTTTTTTTTTTATTTTTACTTTTTTGACAGGCAGAGTGGATAGAGAGAGAGACAGAGAGAAAGGTCTTCCTTTTGCCGTTGGTTCACCCTCCAGTGGCCGCCACGGCTGGTGCGCTGTGGCCGGTGCACCGCGCTGATCTGAAGGCAGGAGCCAGGTGCTTCTCCTGGTCTCCCATGGGGTGCAGGGCCCAAACACTTGGGCCATCCTCCACTGCCTTCCCAGGCCACAGCAGAGAGCTGGCCTGGAAGAGGAGCAACCAGGACAGAATCCGGCGCCCTGACCGGGACTAGAACCCGGTGTGCCGGCGCCGCTAGGTGGAGGATTAGCCTATTGAGCTGCGGTGCCGGCCTTATTCATGTCTTTATTTCAGAGGTAGAGAGACAGAGAGCTCTGATCTGATCTGCTGATTCACCCCCCATATGCCTGTAAGGGCCAGAGATGGGGGTGAAACTTGGAGCTTGCAATTCAATCCAGTTCTCCCATGTAAATGGCAGGAATTTAAGTATTTGAGCCATCGTTGCTGTCTCCCAGGGTCTGCATTGGCAGGAGGCTAGAGTTAGGAACCTGAGGTGGACATCCCACCCAGGTACTCCAGTGCAGGGTGTCATTGTCATAACTGGTATCTTTAGTGATAGGACACCCTGGGAGTTCAGAATGTATTACCTGTATACCTAAACTGCAATAATACACTGCTGCTAAAAGTTCCTTTCACTCTCCATGACTGCTCATTTATTGACATTTGAAATATACGGAAATATTAAAAAACTTGCATTGTAGTTACATTATTTAAAAATTTATTTATTTGAAATGCAAAGTTAGAGCGAGAAAGCCATCCACTGGTTTACTCTCCAGATGGCCTCAAGGAATGGGGGTGGGCCAGGCCAAAACTAGGAGCTACAACCAAGTGTCCCGGTGGATACAGGGATCCAAGCACTTGGGCCATTTTCTGTTGCTTTCCCTGCTATACCAAATGCCGGCCCCTAGAATATCATTAAAGTAAAAGTTACATAAATAGAAACAGCATATTACTTGAGAGGAAATTTCTAAATTTCAGAAATATGATTATGGGCTTAAATTTCTTTAAACTAGTTATAGAGAGCTAAGGCACAGCAGTGGAAACTAGCGATCTCTTGTTAAATAAAAAGTAGCAGCAGCCATTTAATTGCAATCAATGGTGGCACTAGAAAGGTATACAAACCATAAATTTGCATTCATTCTCCTTATTTTAACAGTAAAAGTAAAATGAAGGAACCAAAAATACTGATAAAGTTACCTCTATAACCAATCTGTTTGGCAGTCTGCTGTGAGATCCACCTTTGCATTCTGTAGAAAGAGGCAGAGAGAGAAAGCCAAGCATAAAGTACTTACATATTAAAGTGCCTAGGAATGACCGTATTATTCTGGAGGACAGATTAATTTTTAAAGATTTATTTGTTGATTTAAAAGGCAGAGTTTCAGAGAGGCAGAGGCAAAGGCAGAGAGAGAGAGAGAGAGTCTTCTATCTGCTGGTTCACTCCCTAAATGGCTGCAATAGCTGGAGCTGGTCCAATCCGAAGCCAGGAGCCAGAAGCAGGTCTGTGATGTAGGTGGAGGGGCCTAAGCACTTGAGCCATCTTCTGCTTCCCCAGGCCACAGCAGAGAGCTGGATCAGAAGTGGAGCAGCCAGGACTCGAACCGGTGTCCATATGGGATGCTGGCACTGCAGGCAGCAGCTTTACCCACTATGCCACAGTGCTGGCCCCCTGGACAGAATTTTTAAGATGACCTCTTTTCTGCCTCTAGTTGTATGCTCTGAAATTGCCAACCTACCCTAAGGTTTGTTTATGGAAATACTTAACATGTTATGTTGACATTATAGATATAGTTAAACTTACAGTATAAACTGCCTGCATGGTCACTAATGCTGTATGTATTATGAATGTTTGCTAACTAATGATTCTTTAATGTAATCTGAAAGGAAAACTGAATGGTTAGATAAAACATTTTGATGTTTCCAGTTTCTATTCAACTGTACAGCTAAGTGAACGCAGTTATCTGTACATGACCAAATTTTCACATGTAATTTGTGTTGTGTTATGGTATGTATTTTCTTTGTATGAAAATAAAGGAGGCTGGTATTGTGGTATAGAGGGTTAAGCCGCCATCTGTGATGCCACATTCCAAATGGTTACTGGTTCAGTTGCCGGCTGCTCTTGCTTCTCACCCATTTCCTGGGAATTTCACCTAATGGCCTGGGAAAAGCAGCAGAACATGGCCTGTTTGGACCCCTGCCAACAAGGTGGGAAACCTGGATGAAGTTGCTAGTTCCCACATAGACCAGGATGAAGCTCCTGGCTCCTGGCTTTGGCCTGGTCCAGCATTGGCCATTGTAGTCATCTGGGGAGTGAACCAGCAGATGGAACATCTATCTGTCTCCGTGTAACTCTGACTTTCAAATAAGCTAAGTAAATTTTCCTCAAAAGTGTTTGAGGAAACCAAATGGAATCTTTAAATGGTTTCCAGAATTCAGGGCTACTTTTAAATTGCAACATCTAGGGGCCAGTGCTGTGGCAAAATGGGGTAAGCCCTGGCCAGCAATGCCTATATCCCACATGGGCACCAGTTTGAGTCCTGGCTATTCCACTTCTGATCCAGATCCCTGCTAATGTGCCTGGGAAAGCAGCGAAGGATGACCCAAGTCCTTGGGCCCCTCTACCTCATATGGGAGAGTTGGAGAAGCTCCTGGCTCCTGGTCTCGGATCGCTCAGCTCTAGCTGTTGCATCCATTTGGGGAGTGAGCCAGTGGATGGAAGATCTCTCTCTCTCTCTCCCCCTCTGTCTCTACCTTTCTCTGTAACTATGTCTTTCAAATAAATAAAGAATCTTAAAAAAATAGATTACAGCATCTAGTTTTTTGTTAACAAGGGTATACTTTTTTTTAAGTTGTGTTTTTCATTTGTATGAAGCTAATTTAGTGAATATTTCATAGTGACTTTGTTTATATGTAAGTAATCACTGGTTATGGTTTATTTTTATTACAGTCTCTTTCTGGAAGTAATTTAACACATTTTTCAGGAATATCCTAATGAGTATTTTTAATGTGATTTTTTTTCTCTCCAAATAAACTTACCTCAAGGATGACTTTAGTTTTGTTGAGAATTTGAATATGTGAAACACTGATTTTCAGTGAAAAAGTTTCTGATACTGTGTATTGGTGAAGGAAGTTTGTATATGTATTTATTGCTTATTTTTAATCTTACCTTTATTGCAACCAAATTTTATAAAGCGATTGATTTCTTAGTTGTTCTTGATACTTTTTGTGCAGGTAAATCCTAGATTCATACCTGTTTATTATTGCTTGGGAACTTTACTTCCTAGGGACTGGTTAGGAAGCTGATGCTTATGAACTCTAGAAAGTCATTTTTAAAAAATCGTAAAACTTGGTATTTGTCCCTATATTGCAATGAAGCTGGAGAAAAAACAAAATTCCACTTCCAGGTAAGATCTGGTTAGCTCACTCTTGCACTTAAAGGGGCTGTAATACCTCTAGCAAAAGCATAGAGCAGCTATTTAAGGACTCTATAAAGTAAATGCAGACAGTCCTTGTCCCATGCTTTTGATGTGCGTGACATTCATTACTTTAGCTGAATAACGCCTATCCTTAAGCAATGCAGTTCAAATTTCAGTTACCATGATGTAATTACTGTAAGTAACTGCGCAGACCACAAATGTTGCTGCTAGTTCTTCAGACCGCATGTTAATATGTTAATCACACTGTACCTCTTTTGCAGGCTTTTGATGCTTGGTTACAGTGAAATGTGCAATTTGTTACCTCCTTTCTTCCCAATGATAAATTCACATATTACTTATAAAACAGTGACTTAGTTTCAGCAAAATAGCATCATCTCTCATAGAAAATTAACATTAAGGGGCCTGCATTGTGGCGCAGTGGATAAAGCTGCCTTTGGTGACCTTTGACATCAATATATGGGTGCTGGTTCTTGTCCTTGCTGCTCCACTTCTGATCCAGCTCCCTGCTAATGGCCTCCCACTTGGGAGACCCAGATGAAGTTCCTGGCTTCAGCCCGGCCGTTGTAGCCATTTGAAGACTGAAGCAGCAGAGGGAAGATCTCTCTGTCTCTCTCTCTCTAACTCTGACTTTGAATTTTTTTTCTTTTTTGGTAAGGAATGTCTGTATTTGTCTGTAAAATTAATTTTAACTAACTTTTAGTTATAGGTTAGGATTTGTTAGCAAATAAGCCCCCATAAAAAAGATGCCCTTGGCATTGACAGATGAAATTATTCTGGATCAACTTTCTTACTGAGAGCAAGTAGAAAGGAAGAATAATATACAAAATAATATTATGAACACATCAGGGAAATACTAAGGCGGCAAGGAATTTTGTAGACAGGATATGTCAAGAAAAGGAAATCCAGAAGGATAAGCCCTGTTTTTGGTACTTTTTTCCTCTATCAAGGTAGTAGCTGATTCCAGAAGAGGTGGCTTAGAAGCAGAGACTTGGATCAGAGCTGTGTTTGAAGTCAAGAGACAAGAAGGCCTGAAACTGGAGTTCAGGAACTCTCCAGCTTTCAGCTGAGCCCGAGAGGATGACAGTCACTGAGAAATGATGAATTGAAAATAGGAGAAACAGTAAACTGAAAATAGACCTATCCTCTAAGGAAGAGAAGTCCATCTTTGAATCATCTCAGTTCTTAACGAGTTGAGGTTATGTGGGATTGGTAGGGCCTCTAACCAGAAGCAAAATCAAATCCCTTCTGAAGGAAGATGTTGTCCACCAGAGTTTTAAATTATCTTTGCAGCTTTCAATGCAATGTCTATCTATGAGAAATGTTTAGGCATAAGAGAAATCAAAACATGACTGAGAGGGGGAAAAAGCAGACAATAAAAACATGTGGGAATATAAAGTAGATATGAATAACATGTTCAAGAAACTAAAGACAAGATTGAGAATTTTGGTGAGGAGTTCAAAACTAAATAGAATTTTCAAAACTGAAAAATAATATAAATGGGTGAAAATATTTAGCTGAGCAGCTAAGATGCCAGGTGTGACATCCGTGTTCCAAGTCAGAGCAGTTGGGTTAGATACCTGGCTCTGGCTCCTGAATCCAGCTTCCTGCGAATGTGCACCTTGGGAGGCAGCAGGTAACAGCTCAAGTAATTGGGTTCCTGCCATCTATTGGGGAGAACTTGATTGAGATCCTGGTTTGGTTCTGTACCAGCTTTGAGTGTTGTGGGTATTTGGGGATGTGTACCACCAGGTGGGAGCTTGTTCTCTTTTTAGTGCTCAAATAAATAGATCAAGGATGCCAAGGAAACTGCAAATGGGACTCAAAATTTGATAAATGTATAGCAAGATAATTTTTAAAAAATTTTATTAACTGTATAAGACTTTTTTTTTGTAAAGATTTATTTATTTACTTGAATTTCAGAGAGTTACACAGAGAAGGAGAGGCAGAGAGAGAGAGGGAGAGGTCTTCATCCACTGGTTCACTCCCCAGATGGCTGCAACGGCCAGAACTGTGCTGATCTGAAGCCAGGAACCAGGAGTCTCCTCTGGGTCTGTCACATGGGTGCAGGGGCCCAAGGACTTGGGCCATCTTCTACTGCTTTCCCAGGCTATAGCAGAGAACTGGATCGGGAGTGGAGCAGCTAGGACTTGAACCCGTGCCTATATGGGATGCTGGCACTGCAGGTGGCAGCTTTACCTGCTACACCACAGCACCAGCCCTGCAAGATAATTTTTAAGTTGATAATTTTGTATGGCCTGTGAATGATGTTATAAATATCCATATGATCTTTGGCAGAAAAAAGATTCCTACTCCTGAAATAGGTGATAGTAAATAGTAATCTACCCACCATAGGTGGATAGACAATAGCTTGTGTGTAGTTGAGAAAAGAATTAGTGAGTTCAAAGATAGACCAGTGTAAGATATTCAAAAAGAACGGAAGAGTGAAAAATAGAGAAAATATAGGACATAAAGGTTTTGGTAAAATGGAGTAAATTAAATGGGGGGGGGGGAAATAGTGCAGAAACAGTGGTTGGAGGAATGATGATGGCTGAGAATTTACAATATGTAAAAGATACCAACCTATATATTCTATAATTTCTTTGGGTCAAAAATAGGATAAACACAAATGAAACTGCACATAGTTGTATCATACTGAAGCTGCTGGCAAAGAGTAACACATAAAACAATTGGCAATCTAAAAAAGGCAAATTACCTTCAAAAGAGGAGCAGTGGAAGGAAATGACAGCTGAATTTGGTTTCAAAAGCAAACTGAAATTAGTCTTAGTTTGAAAGCTGTGAATATTTTAGGAAAAGTTAAGAAAGCTTATTTTATATTTTTGTTTTGTCAGTATTTCCTGTGATATACAGTCACTTTACATTTGTAGACCTTCCTTCATGTTTACAATTAGATATAAGCCCATTAGCTTTCATGTTGTTTAATTTTATTCTGATCATTTTGTTATAAATGGTTGCTGTACTGCCTTGGGTTCACTAGATAAAACTTCTGGTCTACTTACATCATTTTATTCATATAAAATTACCTTCAAGTTAAATCTTGCTTCTCCTGGTTGGTTCTCAACTGTGTGTTTCTGCAGATTCATAGACTAGGTCCTACAGCTATTGAATAATTAGGATGCTGTTGCACATATCTTAACCTTGGGAAGCAGAGAACAGAAGGATGTGGAAATATTAGCCTTTAAATTTTTTTTTAACAGAAATGAGAGCAACAAAAGAGGTAGATTCTTGAAATTCTAACTCTAACACTTTTAATCCAGATTGTTTTGGCTTTGGTTCTGTAGAACAGCTAAATCCAAATAGCTAAAATGAAAAAGGATTTGCTTCATTTGGGATTCATATTTTGTTTCATCTGTTTGCCTATTAGCTGAGGCTGCTTTATTCCTGCACATTTCCCCAGGTACACTAGCATGTTATCTTTATAAATGTTTTTCCTTTTAACCCTTGGCTGAATTTTGGCAACTCTGTCTTAATCAATTGTTTTGTTTTGACTTTATATTTTAACAGTTGTGGATAACTTGCTGTATGGATCAATGCTTTAATTTTTCAGTAATTATTTTTTCTCATTCCTGCATAAAACTTAGACCTAAAGCTCTTAGCAATTCAGGGTCTGTGGATTTTCCTCATATTTACTCTTTGTTCCCTTGGATTTTAGTTGAATCCTCATCTTAGATCTCTAACTTCCAGCTCTCTGTGTTATTCTCTGTATTTAATGTATTTCTATTGGAGGCAGCTCCTTAGGTTTAAAAAGGTGTTTTCTTTTGTCTCCTGCTGTCTGACTTCCTAAAATCAGACGAGATGGTTTGGAAAATTATACTCTGTAGTAAATATTGGCAGACTGATAGTCTGACAGTGTATATCTGGCTCCAATTTTCTGGGATGATCAAAGTAGTATTCTGATATAGAGTTAGGCAGTGTACATTCTTTTAGTAGCAGCAGTGACAGCTGTTCAGTTTCCTGCTTGTTGCATACCTGGGATTTCTGAGGGAATGTTTAAGAGCAAGCAAGCCTGTCTCTTGCTTTCAGAAGTGTTGATTTTGTTTCTCTGTGTGGGTGGTACATCCATTAGACGTTTCAGTTTGGTTTCGTAAGCCCTTAGATAGTAGTTAGCTTTACCAAATTCTGACAATAGAAATATGGGGTAGGTAGTAACAGATGCTATCGAAACCTGATGTTAGCATTAGTTCTTAAAATATTTGTGTGCACTGTTTTGAGATTTTCTAACATAGTTCAGAATTTTCTCTGTCCTAAGTTTTCTTTGGGAAGCCAGACATTTCAGAAGTAGCCTTTAAAATATGTAGTCTATTTATATTTGGAAGTTTTTAAAAAAGAATAACTCTCCCTTCATTATGTTCTTGAATTTAGTTAAAAGAAAGCTTGGAACATTCAATAGGTCAACTACGGAGTCAGCGTTTATTGAGAAACTCAGGAGCAAGAAGTATTTCTGTTACAAGTCTGAGTGCCAGTGACTTTGATGGTGACACTGTGACAGGTAAACTCTTCAAATGTTCTGAAAAGCCTTTTTCATTTTAAAGGTATTTCTGAAGTACATGTTGAGTACATATTTAGTCACTGGAGAAATACAGCCATACAGAACATCATTTGGATTAAGTTTTAGAATATGCTTTCTTTTTTCTTTTTTTAAGATTTTATTTATTTATTTGACAGGTAGAGTTACAGTGAGAGAGAGAGAGAAAGGTCTTCCTTCCGTTGGTTCACTCCCCAGATGGCCACAATGGCCGGAGCTGCGCCGATCCGAAGCCAGGAGCCAGGTGCCTCTTCCTGGTCTCCCCATGAGGGCCCAAGCACTTGAGCCATCCTCCACTGCTATCCCAGGCCATAGCAGAGAGCTGGACTGGAAGAGGAGCAACCGGGTCTAGAACCGGTGCCCATATGGGATGCTGGTGGCACAGGCGGAGAATTAACCTAATGTGCCACGACGCTAGCCCCAAAATATGCTTTATTTAAATATTTTGTAGTACATAGTTTGAAATATATTAAAGGATCTTTGAAATTTTTAAAGGTTTATTTCTTTGAAAAACAGAGTTAGAGAGAGGGAGAGACAGAGAGAGACCTTCCATCTACTGATTTACTCCCCAAATGGCCACAATGGCCATGGCTGGGCCAGATTGAAGCCAAGAGTTTCTTCCTGCTGTCCCATTGTGGTTGCAGGGACCCAAGCATTTGAGCAGTTTTCTGCTGCTTTCTCAGGCACATGAGCGGGAAGCTAGATTGAAGTGGAGCAGCTGGGAAATGGAACTGACTTTACCTGCTACTGGGACGAACTGGGCTGGCTTTATCTGCTACCCCACAATGCGAGCCCCTATTTTAATCTTCAGTTCTATTTTTCTCAGTCTTTGTAGACTACCTACAAATAATTAATCATACTTAAAACTTTCTATTGCTATTGATCTTGATAATCATGATTAAAAATTGGACATGGCCATCTGATCTTTTTATGTGGTTTGCTTTTATGTATTTTTGTATACTGATCAGATTTTAGATTTTTTATTTGAAAAATTATGTTTTATTAGTATTGTATTTTAGAGATTCATGAGAGTTTTTGTTTAGTAATTTATGTAGAAGAAAATATTTTGTTGCTTTTTTGGAAAGTATAGCAAAGCTGAGCTTTCGGAATGTCCTATTTCCAGGCTATTTCTTTTTTTCATTGTATCTGCTTAAAGACCAAGATCTCTATCAGTTTTGTGGAACTTTATGGCCACAGCAAGATACTTAGGAAATAGTTAAGTGCATGTGTGAATAACCATGTCTGGTATACATTTACTCAGGGACATTTTAGATGTTTTTTTCTCATGCAGTGTTTTAATCCTCTTCTTTTTCTTTCAATTTTAAAGAAAGCCACCGCATTCCACCTACCTCACCTCTCAAGGACTATGGGGATTCCCAGGGCATTAAACGAATTAGGTCCAAAACTGGTGTCCGGTTTGTTCAGGAGGCTGAAGATGTGGCCCAGGTACCTTGTACCATTCAGTGATTTGTGTGCAGCATTTCCTTATATTTCTGCGTAAATTATTAATGCTTGAGCTTTATGGCTGTAGTTTAGCCAAGAGTTTGGTCATTAGTCACTTTGTTCTGGTCTTTTTTTTTTTTCTTTTTAAGCAAGTAAACTTTTTTTTCTTTAAATATATGAATTGTTATCATACATTAATTTCAAATTTTGTTATGAAGAATTATATTTTGCAAAACATTTAACAGTGAGTTTAATTGGCCATGATTTGTTTCCTTCCTTGTTCAGGTGGTTCACTCTTCTCTAAGCCCAGTTAAGTCAGCTGCTTTCTCTTTTGCTAAGTTTGGTTTGGTATGAACAAGTTCGTCCTTGTGTAGTTGACCTCTTGTTTTTTATACCATTGGTTTTTTTACTGATCCTTGAAATCATTGAATGGAACCATGTACATTAAGCAAGAAGTTTCATACTAAAGTGTTTGTTTTATGTATATAATTTTTTCTTGCTTCTTTGAAATTCTCCACAGAGCCGAAAGGATTCCTTGTATTATCTTAGGTAGCTAGACTAATTAGAAGAGGCCTAGAGGAAGTTTCTGATTCTTAGATTTTTGTTTCGATAATTTTAGGATTGGGTCTCAAAGTTTATCTTAAATCCAGTGCATTAGAAAATGCCTTATAAATTTTTCCTTGTCTGTGTTATTTTTTGATAAATGGAACTTGCTAGCATGGGCTGTATTATTAAACCTAGAGCAGAGAAGATTATCTTACCATCACTCATTTACTTTTTCATTCTTTTTATTTAGTGCCTCTATTGTTGGGACAGTGCTTATGCTTGGAGATGATGAGCAAAATCCTTGCCTTTTCAGTGAGTTTATGAGCTGGATGGGGAGTTAGATATTAATCAAATAAGTACATAAATACACAATTGTGAACTGAGATGCATGCTGTAATGAAAAGAAGCGTAGGACCATGGGAGTGTACAGTTGAGGGACCTGCCCAGGCTTTCCTGAAGAAAGACTGAGCTGAGGTCTCAAAGTACAGTGAGAGTCTTTCTACTAGAATAAAAACCTTGGCAGGAGGGAAGATAGCAGCCATGAGCAATTTAAAGAAGGCTATAGGGCTAAGGAAGCATGAGGAGATGAGATCATGGAGAGCCTTAAAAGGCGCTGACAGAGTATTCTGAAAAGATCACTCTAGCTCTAGTGTAGAAAGAAGAATAAATGTGGGCATATTAATTAGGATATTGATCTATTATGGGTGTGAATTGATGGTCACTTGGAGTAGGATAATTGGAGTCAGATAAAAAGGGGTAGATTTAAAAGCTGTTGAGTGGATTAAGTTGAAGGTTCTTTTTTTTTTTTTTTTGACAGGCAAAGTGGACAGTGAGAGAGAGAGACACAGAGAGAGAAAGGTCTTCCTTTGCCGTTGGTTCACCCTCCAATGGCCGCCGCGGCCGGCGTGCTGCGGCCGGCGCACCGCGCTGATCCGATGGCAGGAGCCAGGAGCCAGGTGCTTTTCCTGGTCTCCCATGGGGTGCAGGGCCCAAGCACCTGGGCCATCCTCCACTGCACTCCCTGGCCACAGCAGAGGGCTGGCCTGGAAGAGGGGCAACCGGGACAGAATCCGGCGCCCCGACCAGGATTAGAACCCGGTGTGCCGGCGCCGCTAGGCGGAGGATTAGCCTAGTGAGCCGCGGCGCCGGCCTAAGTTGAAGGTTCTTAAAGGCCAGATAGCCATATGGTGGGAATGAGTGGAAAGGAAGTGTGGAGGAGGAGTCCTAGGATTCTGGTTTGTAAAACATGAAGAACATCCTGTTGATCTGCTATACTACCTCCACTTCTTTATTTCTGTTCTTTCATTTTAAATCCTTTTCCTTAAGATTGCCCCTAGCTGTACTTGATTGTGTATTTTCTTAATGCCCCAGTGAAAATTTGTGTGTGTGTGTTAAACCCATCAGTCTTCCATGTTAGATTGTGAGCCGTTTGTTTCCCAGCGTGGTAGCTGGCACTGATTAGCTGCTCCTTGTGCCTTTATTGAAATGAATAGATTTGTTGTTTTTTTAAGTATGTATAAACTTAAAATGTATTATTATGAATTATAGCTTACGCATACATATATAGTATTTCTATATACAGTTAAAGGTACAATAATGATATTGTAGGCACCACCCAGGCCAAGAAATACAGCATTACTATACTCTGAAGCACCTGCGTTCCTTCTTTCCCTCGGGTTGTTCACTAACCTGGCTTTTATTTTTATCGTTCTTTTTTTTTTTTTGAGTCATTTTTACTACTTATATTTTGTTTATTGCCTAGCTTTAAACATTATATAAATGAAGTGCTACTGATGATGCAGTCTTTTGAATTTACTTTTTCATTTGGTGTTGTATTTTTGACATTCCCCCTTGGCTAATGTATAGGTAGATTTGATTATTTAACTCCCATGCTGTATAATATTCCACTGGAAAAATATGTCACAGTTTATTTCTGTTCCATTCTGAATGGACATTTGGCTTGTTTTTAGTGTTTTCATGATGAATAATGTGGCTTCATACTTTCTTGTATGTGATTCCCAATGTTTGTGGGGAGGAGTTTCCCAGTAGCAGGAGTTGGCAAAGGAGAGCATATGGGCTGATAAAGTAAAGTTGTGTTCAAATACAGCCATGTTCATTTGTGTATGGCAGCTTTTGCAGCATGGTTGCCAGACTTGAGTAATTGTGACAGAGATGATATAGGTGCCTGACAGATTTGTTACTGGGGCATTTACAGAAAAAGTTTGTTCATGCTTTCTTGAGAGTATATACAAGGTATAAAATTACTCTGCTATAGAGAGAGTGATGATTAACGTTTACGTATAGGTGTGTAAGAAACTTTTCTTTGAAAAATAGATTTCTTTCTGAATAGGCATTTTTTAAAGATTTATTCATTTATTTGAAAGGTAGAGTTACACAGAGAAAGGTAGACTTACACACATACACAAACACAGAGAGAGAGAGAGAAAAAGAGATGGAGAGAGACACAGAGAAAGGTTTTCCATCTGCTAGTTCACTCCCTAAATGGCTGCAATGGGCCAGGGCTGGGCAAGGTTGAAGACAAGAGCCAAGAATCTCTTTTGGGTCTTCCACATGGGTGCAGGAGCCCAAGCACTTGGATTATCCTTCACTGCTTTCCCAGGCACACCAACAGGGAGCTTAATGGGAAGAGAGCATCAAGGACTCAAACTGGCACTCATAGGGATACTGGAGCCGCAGGAGGTGGCTCTACCTGCTATGCCACAGCATCAGCCTCCGTTGTTTTATTCTTTCTTACTAACTTTATATAACTTGCTTGTGTTGCAAAGAACAAGATCTTATTCTCAACCTAAGTGGATCTTTGGAAGAACGTAGCAGAATCTTAAATGAGTCATTGTGTTTTGTCTTTGGTAGCTTCATGCTTTTCATCAGTCCCTCCGAGACCTCAGCAGTGAACAGATTCGCCTTGGAGAGGATTTCAACAGGGAACTTTCCAGAAGAAGCCGGTAAAAGTAGAATATGGTTTTCATGGGAGGTGTGAGTTAATAGACGAATAAATTAGCTCCTGTAATTGACACATCTACATAGATTTAAGACATAGTGCTGTGTTTTCATGCAGGTGTCCTAAAATTGATTAATGTAACAATTCAAAACACCTTGAGTTTAAAGTATCATTCAACATTAGAGAAATTAATTTAATTATTTCTCAGATGTTTTCAATTAATACAATAGAATGTTGATATTAGTAAAAAGATAACACTGTAGCAAAGAGGTTGATTTGCAAATGCATTGGAGAGAGGCAGAGTGAGTCAGATGAGATTGGCTGAACTGACTGACTCCTGGGGTTGTAAGAAAAAAAGTAGAATGTTGTGTTTGTCAGTGGACATGAACAATTTTAGAATCAGATATTTTAGGTTTTAGCTGTAATCATTGAAAGCTATTGGTTAACGTTTGCCCTGTCTTTGAAATTTTGTCGAATCTGGATAGCCGCTGGAACCATCACTTAATTTAGAACTTACTCTTGCTTTTCACTTTATCTGCAGCAGTGGCAGGTGGATTTCTTTTAGAGGCCATAGTTTGCTAGTAAACAAATATTTAACTTCTTAAGAGTCAGAATTTTTATGCAGCAAAGATTAGGGAACAACAAAACGGAATCAAAATTCCGTTACCATGTTCATTTGCTAACTCTAGCTACTTAAATCATACCATTCATAAATGTGTGTGTTGCAACAGAAAAGTGTCAAACTATAAAAGCTGCATCTATGAATCTGGATAATCTGAGTCTGCATAACTTACCTTCTGTTGAAGAGGAAGGCAGGAAAATTAGCAATAACAATAAAAGTTTCTGCTAGTGTTATTACTAGTACCATTAGCTCATATTGTTGAGCACTTATTTCATCCCAGATGGTTTTAAATTTTATTATTGGAATAGCCCTATTAGGTATTCATTTGTATTTTTTCCATTTCATGAATCAGGAAATGGTCACATAGGGATACAGTAACTCAGCTTACTTGAAATCAAATGAGAGGGTTGTAATAGTCAGAATTCAAATCTAGACAGTAAGGTCCCAACGTCTCTATTCTTTGCCACTTCTTACAGTATTCTGTGGTTCAGGATTATGTTCACATGTAGCTTATGTCTTTAAAGAACTTAAATTTCTAAATTGTGAACCACACTATTGAGCTATATCTTTTAAACTGGTAAGACTTAATTTAATATTTAGTTTTATTAAAAATGTTAAAATTAACAAAATGACATCAACATTCTAATATAATGTGTTCTTAGTTTTGATTAGTTTTTATTATGTAACTTTTATACATTTAAAGGGAAGGTAATTTTAAGCCATAAGAATAGAAGTTTCGGGAAATAGTTGTCCTGTAAGAAGATGTAGGAGAAGTTGCTGAGATGATTTAGTTGATTGGTTTAAATGATCTTCTTAAAGTGCACTGTTGAACTGAGAATCTTCTGATCTATTGGCTGGTACCATCTTGTAATAGTCTGTATGATATAGAGGTGTATGTATGAGGCAGAGAAACTGTAAGTGTCAAAATTAAAATGTAAAGAGATGACCTCATGTCATGGATGAGTAAAATTTTAGGAATCAGTTCTGCTTTACTTTTCCACCAACTATTAATTCATGTTTATAAAGATATTGGGTAGGAACTTAGAAGGTTTACTTCGAATTTTTTATTTGATTTAGGATGCTTGATATTCTTGTTAGGGTATCAATTTTATGTTTTTCAAACATTACAAAAAGTACTTGATAATAAAAGGACATGGGAAAGCAAATTTTTCGAAGGATTAAATAAAATTTAATTCAGAACTCACATGCTTTGGATGCCGTGTGGAGAACTGATTTGAGGAACGAAGTTAAGTGTATTGCAACAGCACATGTGAGTTGATGATATCTGGACCAGGATTAGAACAAAAGGAAGAGAAAGAGAGAGAGAGAGAAAGAGACGTGGATGGGTCATGTTTCAAGAAATGTGTTTGGAGGTCCAAAAGGTTGCACTTGGTAGAGGAATAGATGTAAGGGCTGAGGGAGAATAAACCAAGGATGACTCTCAGATTTCCCATTGGAGAAAGTGGGTAGATGGTAATTCTTCTTGATATGTGGAAGTCTGTTTGTGCCAGGTGAGGTATAGCAGTTAAAAGTCTGGCCTTGGGTCTGTTAGTTTTGAGATGCCTGTGAGATATTCAAATGGAAAGGTAAATATATAGCTAGATATTTACTCTGGAACTCAAAGAAAAAGTTGCTGTCTGATATACATATTTAACAGTTCTCAGCCTGTGGAAGTGGTTTTTGGTACCATAAAAATGGATGATACAAAGAGAAAAACAATAAGGAGAGTATCCAGGACAAGGCTGTGTACAAGGGAGTTTTGACATCTGGGAAGCTTACACACAGGGAGGAGCTGGCCTGAGAAAGAACAGCTAGTGATATGTTGGAAATCCAGGAGAGTGTGGAACTACAAAAGCCAAGGAAGAGGTAAAAATAAAGACATTTTCAGTGATTTAAAACTTTGAAAGTTACTTTTTAAACATATTTCTTTCTGACAAAATTACTTAAGGATATATATAAGTAAAATAATACTGTAATTAAGGGAGAAGAAGATATAGATTATAAGAAATAGAAAAACAAACCTTCAAATTCTGTGAAAATAACACAGAATGATAGCCTTATAACAGACTTAGGCAGCATTATGTATACTGTAAATTAGAGCAGGCAGGTAAGTGTCCTTGAGAAAAAATGTACAGTGAGTGAAGAGGATTTTTCATAGATGATTCATTGAGAAGTGAGCGGGAAATATCAATGCGTATAAGGCCCAAATAAGGCTGAATTAGGGAAAAACTCTAGAAAAAACAAAAGCACTTATTATTTCAGCATTTGTGAGCTGATGAAAATGTGAGCTTGGTAGAATATGAGGAAAAAACCATCCATGTATATATACATAAAATTACATAGGTAACCAATGGAAGAACTAAAAATAGTAATAAATTTATCCAGAATTGGAAAGGAATGTGAATGCGTTAAATATTTCAAAATAGGTCAATAAAAAATGCATAGAGTTGAAGATGATGAAGGTAACCAGCAAAAGAATTAAGAACAAGAATGTCCATGGTTGCCAGTAGGCACTGCAACAAGAGGTAAGGAAGTGTGAGTGAGAAAGGCTTTTTCTTTTCTTTTCAGTCTTTCTGTACTCTTTGTTATGCGTGTTACTCATTTGATGAGAAAAAGTGATAGTGGGGGCTAAGTTAGTGAGGAGGAAGTTTGTGTATCACACTCTGATCTAATTTGATTATGAATTGCAAGATCGAGAGTATGAGGTGAAGAATTTTGTCTTTCCTTTTCCTTCTTTTCTTTCTTCTAAATAGGAAATGGAAATAGTGCAGCATGCTTGTTGATTGAAGATTATGTTCTAGTACAGTGATTCTCAAAGTTTGATCCTTAAAATTACTGCGTTATTATCACCTGGGATTGTGTAGAGAGGCACATTCTTGGGCTTCATCCCAGATTTACTGCTTCAGAAATTTGGAGAATGGGTTCCAGTGATCTGTTTTAATAAGCCCTCTAGGTGTTTACATGTTTACATTTGAGAACCATTGCAAAACAGTGATATATGAATGTTACATTGCAAATTTCATCAGTTTTGTGGATTTTTTCAGTTATCCAAGTTAAAAGCATTTTCTTTGTTTGCTTAGGTCAGATGCCGAAACAAAAAGGGTTTTGGAAGAATTGACCGAAAAACTTAATGAAGCCCAGAAACAAGAAGTGGTAAGAATTGTGTTTATAAAAAGTTGTATTTTGTATGGAGATGGTGGGAGGGTGCGGGGCTGGTTATAATCATGATGAAGCTTTTAGAGTTTAACCTCTGGTGATGTATGTGTGTTTAAAAATATGTTCTTGGGGCCGGCTCCATGGCTCAGTTTGTTAGTCCTCCACCTGTGGCATCGGCATCCCATATGGGCACCGGGTTCTAGTCCCGGTTGCTCCTCTTCCAGTCCAGCTCTCTGCTGTGGCCCAGGAGGGCAGTGGAGGATGGCCCAAGTGTTTGGCCCCTGCACCCACATAGGAGACCAGGAAGAAGCACCTGGCTCCTGGCTTCAGATTGGTGCAGTGCTGGCTGTGGCAGCCACTTGGGGAGTGAACCAACAGAAAGAAGACCTTTCTCTCTTGTCTGTCTCTCTCACTGATTATAACTCTACCTGTCAAATAAAAAAATAAAAATATGTTTTTGTATGTTTCTGAATCTCTTATAAAATGTCCACGAATTTTGTATATTAAAGTTGGAAGTATAACAGTGGTATGAAAAGTATAATTAAAAGTTTATTTTGGTGGAAACTTTCTTACTTTTTTGATAATATGCGTTTTGCAGACCTTGTATGCATGAATTTCAAATTTTTTGTGTATCTGTTGTAGTTTTTTGTGTTGTAGTCGCCTTGAGGCTTATCTTAAAGCACAATAAGGCCGGTGCCGCGGCTCACTAGCCTAATTCTCTGCCTGCAGGGCCAGCACCCCGGGTTCTAGTCCCGGTTGGGGTGCCGGTTCTGTCCCTGTTGCTCCTCTTCCAGTCCAGCTCTCTGCTGTGACCCGGGAGTGCAGTCAAGGATGGCCCAGGTCCTTGGGCCCTGCACCTGCAGAGGGGACCAGGAGGAAACACCTGGCTCCTGGCTTCAGATCGGCACAGTCCTTCTCCTAAATCTTCAGATTTTAACAACTATTTCATTAAATAAGTTTTTTGCCCCTGTTTTCCACGTCTCTTTTCTTTCTGGAACTCACATAGTGTAAATGTTTGTTGTGGCCAGCATTGTCATGCAGCTGGTTAAGCCTTGCCTGCGATGCTGGCATCTCTTTTTGGAGTATTGATTGGAATTCTTGCTGCTCCACTGCCTTTCCAGCTCCCTGCTAATGTGCCTAGAAAAGCAGCGGAAGATGGCCCATGTAGATGGAGATCCAGACAGAATTTCTAGTTCCTGGCTTTGGCCTGGCCCAGCCCTGGCCAAATAGACAAATGGGAAGTGAACTGGCAAATGAAAGATCTCTTTCTCTCTCTCCCTTTTTTTTTTTTTCCTGAAGATTTATTTATTTTATTTGAAAGAGTTACATACACACACAGAGAAGGAGAGGCATAGACAAAGAGGTCTTCCATCTGCCAGTTCACTCCTTAGTTGGGCGCAATGGCTGGAACTGCGCCGATCCAAAGCTGGGAGCCAGGAGCTTCTTCCAGGTCTCCTATGCGGGTGCAGGGGCCCAAGGTCTTGGGTCATCTTCCACTGCTTTCCCAGGCCATAGCAGAGAGCTGGGTTGGAAGTGGAGCAGCTGGGACTAGAACCGGCACCCTCTCCTCTGTCTTTCCATCTGTCTTTATTAACTCTGCCTATCAAATAAATAAAATAAATCTTAAAAAAACCCCACTTGTTTGCTTCATGGTGTTCCATGATTCCCACTGGCTACCTTTACCCTTTTTCACTCTCTCATATTATTGAATCATTTCATAAGATTTATCTTCAAGTTCATAGATCCCTTCTTTTGCTTGATAAAGTCTGCTATTGAAGTTCTTAATTGTATATTAAAATTCACTTGTTGAATTTTTCAATTCCATTATTTATATTTAGTTCTTCATTACATATCTGTTTTATTTCACAGATCACAAATTGTTTTCCTGATTTCATTGAATTATCTATTTGTATTCTTTTGCATCTTGCTGAATTTCTTTACAATCATTGTTTTGAAAGCTTTTTCAGGAAATTCCCAGATTTCTCTTTCACTGGTTTAGCTACTGGAGAAATGTTATGTTCCTTTGACAGTGTCATGTTTCCTTGCATTTTTATGTTTCGTGAGCTGTCCTAGAAGACTTTTACCTGAGACTAGCCTGAGGATGCTGGAAGGGCTGGATGTGGCAGCTTTGATTCTGTGTGGGTGCAGTGATGTAGTTCCAGTTTCAGCTGTGATCAACGGTATCAATGTTACATTTGCCTCAGCAGCCTAGGCTACTGGAATTTGTGATGTTGATGGTAGCTATGTAGATTATTAGAGGGAGGCTTTGGAGATCCTCTTGTTCTTACCACAGTGAGAAGTGTATGCTGGAGGGAATCTCTCTTGTTGTTGGATCTGATATGGATCACAGGCAGCTACAGAGGCACTAGGATGCATGCACAGATGCTTGAAGTGATTATGGAGCCAGGTTCCTTAGCTCAGGATCTTGCAAATCCTATGTAGCATCAGAAACTTGAGGCAGAGTTTCAATTTCCAAGCCACAATTGAATGCAATTATCCTAATAAGCTGAGATCTTCTCTGATTCCCTGAGACACATTGCAGCAGTTCAGGCCCAGGGGACTTGGGATGTAGCTTTGATTCTCACTGTGGGGAAAAGGACTGGGCACTCTCATAGCTCAGGGGAGGTAAGGGTACTTCGGAGGCTGGGGCCTTAGAGAGCTGGGCACAGCTACATTTTTTTTTAAGGTTTATTTAGTTGAAAGAGTTAGAGGGGCATTAAGAGGGGGGGGAGATAATATCTTTCATCCACTGACTCATTCCTCAAATGTCTGCAGTGCTGGGGCCAGGACAGATTGAAGGCAGGGGCCTGGAACTCCATTCAGATCTCCCACGTGGGTGGCAGGGACCCAAGCCCTTGGGCCATCTTCTGCTGCTTTCCCGGGAGCATTAGCAGAGAGCTGGATCAGAAGTGGTGCAGTCAAGACTTGAACCAGTGCCCACACGGGATGCTGACTCACAGGAGGCAGCTTACCTGCTGCACCCCAATTCTAGCCCCTCACAGTTGTATTTTTGTGACCCAGAGCCAACAGAAACAGTGGTGGCTTGGACTCCAGGGAATGAGGTGCCAGGCAATGATGACTGCAGACACTAGGATGGTGGTACATGACAGTGGCCCAGGCCCTGTAAGATCAGGTGCTCTAGCAGCAAGGACCTAGGAGTGGCAAAATGCTGCTGTTACTTGAGCCCTGTAGGGTGAGGAGTAGTGCAGCGGTGATTTCAGTCCTTGGACAGTTGTGATTCCTCAGCACCTTAGACTGAGGAAGTACTAAGTTTGGATGTGCTTAATCCTCCAAAGGTACATTCTTCCCCATTGTGATGATGTTAAGAGGTGAGGGGACCTTTAAGAGGTGGAGCCTGATGGGAGGTTGATAGGTCATTGGAAATACTGCCCTGGGAAGGGTTTAGGGTAGTTGTTTTGGGACCCTGGCTAGTTCTCATTAAGTGTTTTTATGAAAGAGCAAGGCTGGCCCCTTCCCACTCTCTGGCTTCCTGTCCTGTCTTACTTGCATATGCTCCTGCCATTGTGATGCCATCACTGTGAGACCCTCATTACAGCAGAGATGTTGGCACCATGCTCTTGAACCTCCAAAATTGTGAGCTAAATAAATCTCTTTTCTTTACATATTACCCAGTTTGAGATATTTTGTGATAGCTATGGAAAATAGAATAACACAGGGAGTTTTGTTTAGTTTCAGTTAAATGTGGTCCTGTGACTGTTTGGTCTGGTAGGCAGGGTGGCACAGCTCAGCCAAAGTTCTGATTCCATGCAGTGTGAGATGCTGTGCCTGCTCAGCTTCAAAAAGTGTTGGCATATGGGTCAGGGGAGCCCCTGGACCCCTGGGGATTGAGTACTATGCCACCTGGATACTAGAAAGTGTAATGGGTTGTGGCTACTCTGATAGGGGTCTAGGATATTACTATTTATTAGAATACATAAGAGGGTATTTCAAGAAGTTCACAGAAAATTAAAATATGTTTTTTTTGGTGTAAACATCCACTTATACAAGGGGTCTATGGAAAGTAAATGGAAATGTGTATTCCAAAAATGTTTATATTTCAGATTTTTTTTTTACAGCAATATAAACCCATTTTTTTAAAAAATATTTATTTATTTATTTGAAAGAGTTACACAGAGAGAGGAGAGGCATAGACAGAGAGAGAGGTCTTCCACCTGCTGGTTCACTTCTCAGTTGGCTGCAACGGCCGGAGCTGTGTCTATCTGAAGCCAAGATCCAGGAGCTCTTTCTTGGTCTCCCTTGCGGGTTCAGGGGCCTAAGGGCTTGGGCCATCTTCTACTGCTTTCCCAGGCCATAGCAGAGAGCTGGATCGCAAGTGTTGCAGCTGGGACTCGAACTCCGCCCATATGGGATGCCGGCATTGCAGGTGGTGGCTTTAACTGCTGCGCCACAGCATCGTTCTCTAAACCCATTTTTAGATTTCATTTTTCAGAAATACTTTAAGTACCTATGTGTATTTGCTTATTGTTATATACGAGGGCTAATAGCAATCTTGGATTATTTTATTGTTTTGTTGAGATATTTTAAGGGTTGAACTATTTAAATATTTCTGGCTTACACTTAACTGCTGGCCCTTTAGGATTCTAGTCCAAAGGCTGCTAGGGAGGAAGATGGTTAACCAGGGTTCCTTTCCTTGAAAGGTTCTAAACTCCAAAATTTTTGCCTTTAACCCCACATTCTCTAAAAACTTGAACTTCTCAGTGTTTGAGTCCTTGGTTTGAACTAGGGCTGTTAATGGATTCCGATAGACAGACCAACCTCTCAAAGTTTGTTTCTTTTCCAGTATTTTATTCTCATATGTCCTTATACCTTTTTTTTTTTTTAGCTTTCTTGTGCCTTAAAATACATTTTTATTTAAAATACTTGTCTATTTTATCTGAATTATCTAGGCTGCCATTTTTGGAAGTGAAACTTCCTGGATTTTTTTGTATGTATTAGATTCTGTTACTATATTTGCTATTATTAATGCACACAATTTAGCTAAGCTTTCTTATGATTTATTTTATTTATTTGGAAGGCAGAGAAAGAGGAGGGAAAAGGGAGAGAGAGAAGGAAAGAAGGGGGAGTATGAGACACACACACACAAACACACACACACAGGGAGGGAGGGAGGGAGGGAGAGAGAATCTTCCATTCACAGGTTTATTCTTTTATTTTTTTATTTTTTGACAGAGTGGACAGTGAGAGAGCGAGACAGAGAGAAAGGTCTTCCTTGGCCGTTGGTTCACCCTCTAATGGCTGCCGCGGCCAGCGCACCGTGCTGATCCGAAGCCAGGAGCCAGGTGCTTCTCCTGGTCTCCCATGGGGTGCAGGGCCCAAGGACATGGGCCATCCTCCACTGCACTCCCTGGCCACAGCAAAGAGCTGGCCTGGAAGAGGGGCAACCGGGACAGAATCCGGCGCTCTGACTGGGAATAGAACCCGGTGTGCCGGCGCCGCAAGGCGGAGGATTAGCCTAGTGAGCCGTGCCGCCGGCCTCACAGGTTTATTCTTTAAGTGGCTGCAACATTCAAGGCTGGGCCAGAGTGAAGCTAGGAGCCAAGAACTCTATTCTGATGTCCCATATGCCTTTCCCGGCACATTAGCAGGAAGCTGGATTGGAAGCGTAGTAGCTGGGACTCAAACTAACATTCTGATACAGTATGCCAGCATTGTAAGCAGCTGCTTAATCCTCTGTGCCACTGTGCTGGCATGTAACTAAATTTTTCACTGTAAAAGTTTGATTTGCTTGTTAGATCAATATACAACTTGTGAATATTATTGTAAAAGCGCTTTGGTCCAAACTTTGTTGTCCCTAGTATTCTGCTGAGCTCTTTCTAGACCTGAGTGAGTGATATTCACATCTGGCTATATTGTCATGCTATTTTTTTTGAAATTGCTAGATAGTTTTGTTGATTTGAATTTATGACTTGATAATAATTTGCTTAATACACATCACATTTTGTTAAGTTTCACTTTTTACTATGTGACAAGAGAACTAATAATGAAGTTATTTCATTTGACTTTTTTTCACATAGCAAATAAAACTACCAAGTTTTATCTTATATATATTCTATAGTTTACTGTGTGTTTAAAGTGTAACCACTGAGCAAAAAGCAGTTAGCTGAATTCAAAGGAAGCCAAACTCTTTCATAAGATTATTGCCATACATCAAGATTTAGTCCACATCAGATAAAGCTGTGATTGACTGACTAGATACCATATTCACTGCTTTTCAACTGATTGGTACAGTTGCTCAATACAGTTTGCCTGTTAAACCAACTGTCCAGTGTACCCAGTTGATTAGGGCACAACCTTTTATATTGTCTAAACCCAGAATATTGTACACACCAAGTTGTGCACTTGGTTGAATTGTTTGTGTGCCATTTCCTCTCAGCAAGTTGTTCTGATACAGCTTGTTTTGTGTTTTTGATAATTTGTTGTCTAAGTACGGTTGTCTCATAATACCCCATGAGTGAATTTGTAGGTAGAACTGATTAAGAACATTTGTCGGGGCCCGGCGCCATGGCTCACTTGGTTAATCCTCTGCCTGTGGCACTGCATCCCATATGTGCATTAGGTTCTAGTCCTGGTTACTCCTCTTCCACTCCGGCTCTCTGCTGTGGCCAGGGAGGGCAGTGGAGGAGGGCCCAAGTGCTTGTGCCCTGCGCCCACATGGGAGACCAGGAGGAAGCACCTGCCTCCTGGCTTTGGATCGGTGTAGTTCCGGCCATAGTGGCCATTTAGGGGGTGAACCAACAGAAGGAAGACCTTTCTCTCTGTCTCTCTCTCTCTCACTGTCAAATAAATTAAAAAACAAACAAAAAAACAGTTGTCTTAGGGCCAGCACTGTGGCTCAGTGGGGTAAAGCCCAGTCTGTAGTGCTGGCATCCCGAGTCTTGGCTGCTCCACTTCCGATCCAGCTCTCTGCTATAGCCTGGGAAAGCAGTAGAAGATGGCTGAAGTCCTTGGGCCCCTGCCCCCATGAAAGAGACCTGGAAGAAGTTCCTAGCTCCTAACTTTGGATCAGCTCTGCTCTGGCTGTTGATGTCATCTGGGAAATGAACCAGCGGATGCAAGACCTCTCTCTCTCTCTCTCTCTCTCTGGCTCTACCTCTCTCTCTAACTCTTTCAAATAAATAAAATGAATCTTTTTTTTTTTTTTTTAAAGAAACAGTTGTGTAATGCAAAATTTAAAAGCAATATTGTTTAAGTTTACAAGGTTTTGTGAAGGCCACATGATGTTTGCTTCTAGTGAATATAAGGCTTAATACAGATTTGTGACTCATTTATTGCAATTGAATTCAACATTTACATTTTATAACTGTTTGACATATTGTGTTGTATTTCTGAATTCATGCTAGCATGTTGAGAGGAAAGATGTGGTTTGTTATTTGTGTGTTAAGCTTTTCAGAGGCAGCAGCTGTTCCCCTCCTCCAGATTTAAGTTGAAATGAAATTACCAATCTTGTGCTCATTTGCTATGGAAAACTTTCAAATTACAAATGCATAAAGTAAAAATAAGTGACTGCCACGGTCTCCTCCCAGTTTCACTTTGTATTGGTACCTGCTGTCAGTCATGTTTACCATGTCTTGTTCTGACGCTACAATTGTTTATCGTGCATGTTGGTCTCAGTGACTAAAATATATCATGAAAGCTTATGGAGCACATTTTTCTTTGAGAGACAAAAAGTATTGGTTGCTGTCACACATGCCAAAATCTGATTTGTTAATTCTTTGTGAATCATAATTTTTTGTTTGTTTAAAATTGCCCTTTGGAAGGCAAAGTTACTATTCATAGCATGATGTCATAAATATTTTTAACACTTGTGATAAACAATTAGTATTGTGTCGGCTACATGCCTTAGGGAAAATTTCAGTTCATTGGTTGTCTAGATTTTACCCAGTTGAGTGTGATATGACTGCATATTAAGTTTGATTATTTGTGGAGAAAATAGTCTATTTTATTTTTCTATAGACAGGTTATTAAAAATAAAAATACAAGAATGCTGTTTTTAGAAGCATTTATTAATTCTATAGTTTTCTCAATAGCACATTTAGGATAACATAGTTATTGTGTAGATTAAAATAACGGAATATATAAAATACACTTAAATGAATTTTAAACCTCAGATATTCATATAGTTAAAGATGTTGAGGTATTAAGATGTTGAAAATCCATAATACAATCTCATGAGAAGAATGTTTTTGCTTTTGTTTGTTTCAGCTTCTTTCATTAAATGTAATATATTTGAAAGCCATTATAATTTTTATTTATCTATAAATTTGCTGTTTTATAACAGTATGGAGATTTAGGATGTTTTGATGTCCTAATAATATAAATGATAAAGGATTCAGATAAAATGAATTCTTTTATATTGAATTACATATTTATGTTTTTCTCTTAGGTTTTTTTTTTAATGTTGAACACCTTTTTACTCTTTTTTTTTTTTAAGAGTTATTTTATTTATTTGAAAGCAGAGTCACAGGGAAAAGGAGAGACAGAGAGAACTTCCATCTGCGGGTTCACTCCTTAAATGGCTACAACGGTCAGGGCTGGGCCGGGCCAGGCTGGATTTCCCAAGTGGGTGCAGGGGCCCAAGCACTTGGGTCATCTGCTGCTGCTTTCCTAGGTTAATTAGATGGGAGCTAGATTGGAGAGGAGCAGCTGGGACTCAAACCTGCACCCATATGGGATGCCAGGATTGCAGGCAGTGGCTTTACTGCTGTGTCATAATGTTGGCCCTTAGGTTTTAGAGACAGAAAAATAAAGAAGTTTTAATAAATGAATTCCTTAAAATAATTCTTACTGGGAGTTATAGCATCACTCCAAAGATATATGTCTATGATATGTCATCATTGGAGGCCAGATCATTCTTCAGCACTGTTTTTACTTACTCTCACTTCGATCTTCCCTGTCCTAGGAAATGGCATCACTTCTATCCACTGGCTCAGGCTAATCACCTACAGTTACCCTGGATCCTTTCCTACACACCATACTTCCAGTCCTTTACAGAATGTCCTCTTAATTTCTGAAATTTTTACTGCTTCTCATACTTTTTTTTTTTTATAAAAAATATTGATTTATTTGAGAGGCAGAGAAACAGAAAGAGTCAGACAGATGGAGATCTCCTACCCACTGATTCACTCTCTAAATGCCTGTAGTGGCTTCTGTTTGGGATGAAGTCAGGATCCTGGAACCCAGTCTCTCATATGAGTGGTGGGTACCCAGCTACTTGAGCCATCACCTACTGCTGCAGTGTGCATTATCAAGAAGCTGGAATTGAGAATGGAGCTGGGGCTCTAACTCAGGCACACTGATAAGGGATGAGAGCATTCCAAGCTATGTCTTACCAACTATGCCAAATGCCGACTACCTTCTAATACTTAAGTTCAGCCAGTATTATTTCTCAGTGATTCCCTGTAGTGGCCTCCATGGCATTGGCCTTTCTACTCTTCTACTTGCCCCATCTGTGCTTTTCATGGTAGCCAAGTTATTTTCAAAAATTATCATCATACTGAATTATGTTTCAGCTTTTAAAAAAAAATCCTACCTGGGCTGCCTCTCCATATTCCTTTACCATGGTTAATGGTGATATATTCTCTGGAATTCTCTATATTCCTTGATTTGCCAAATTCATTTCTACATTAGGATCTTTTTTTTTTCCCCTAAGATTTCATTTATTTACTTTTTAGTCAGAGAGGCAGAGGCAGAGAGAGGAGGGCAGTCTTCCACCCATTGGTTCACTCCCTAGATGGCTGCAACTGCTGGAGCTGCGCCAATCCAAAGCCAGGAACCGGGAGCATCCTATAGGTCTCCCATGTGGGTGCAGGGTCCCAAGACTT
This sequence comes from Oryctolagus cuniculus, assembly GCF_964237555.1. NCBI lineage: Eukaryota > Metazoa > Chordata > Mammalia > Lagomorpha > Leporidae > Oryctolagus > Oryctolagus cuniculus. The sequence continues at coordinate 26,713,580 of NC_091451.1, read as the reverse complement.
GGCCTGACTTCCAGTGCTTTCCTGGGGCATAGCAGAGAGCTGGATTGGAAATGGAGCAGCCAGGACTCAAACTGGCGCCCATATAGGATGCTGGCACTATAGGTAACGGCTTTACCCACTGTGCCACAGTGACAGCCACTGCATTAGGATTTTTAAACTTGTTTTCTTTTGTTTAGTTTTTGTGTGATGATCTCTCTTGTCATTTAGGTCACCAGTGAAATTCACCCCTTAATAGGACTTTCCTGCCTCCCCTTTTCAGTCATGTAATTTATACCATGTACCATACTAAATGTATGGCTCTATGTATTTGCCTTTTAAAATTAATATATTTTTGAGATTTGAGATTTAGATGTTGTACTTGCTTAGCATTTTGCAGTTCACTAACTGCTTACTCTTTCTATGAGTTAAGATTGGTTTCAACCATGAATGACAGAAAATTCCAAATAACCGTGACTTTTGGGACAATAAAAGGTATTTCTCTCTTGTGGAAAAATCTCAGTCTGGCGTTACAAGTTCCCTGAAATTCTCCATTTATTGATTAGCAGTGTATTAGGGACTCTGGCTTTTTCTCTCGTGCTGTTTTTTTCTACTCTTATGGTCTCAACTTCATGATGTATGATGGCAGTGTCTGGATAGCAGAATGGACAAAGAGTTGAGTAAGGAAACAAAATATGCCCATATGCTATTTATTGTGATGTGTTTTTGTTTCTTGAAGTTGTCACCTGACACTTAAACACATACCCCATTTGTCAGAATTTAATCACATGGCCACCTAGCAGCTGAGGAGAAAATGTATTGTTCGTATTTGACAGCTACTTGTCTAGCAATAAATTCTCTTAGTAGAGAGGAAAGGAGATGGGAAACACAGATGCTGTAGAACAGCTCTTATTTTCTGCCTCATCATTTATTTGTGTTTGTGTGTGCATATTTATATGTATACACACACACAGATATATTTGTTTATTTTGTTTTAAAGGCAGAGTGATAAAGAGAAAAGCTAAACACAGAGAGAAAGAAGTCTGCTGGTTTATTCCCCAAATGGCTATAATGGCTGGGGCTGGTCCAGGCCAAAGCCAGGAGCCTGGAACCTGTCCTTGTCTCCCACACGTGTGGCAGGGTCCCCTATAGTTGGGCCTCTTTTGCTGCCTTCCTAGGTGCCTTAGCAGGAAGTTGGATTGGAAGCAGAGCAGCTGGAACTTGAACTGGTGCTCTAATATGAGATGCTGACATTGCTAGCAGTTTAACCCTCTGTGTCAGAACACAGATGCTTCATTTGTATTTTTCCTCTCAGTACTGGTGTACTTTTACACCACACCAGTCTGTACGCCTAACAGGGCAAATTCCATCGTTCTCATTTTATAGATGATGATATTTATTTCTACAGAATTTAAATTACTTGAATAGCTCAAATAATGTGTGCTTCATTTAGAAGGCTATTCAGAAGGCCAGTACATGGCAGGGCTGGAAGTAAAGATGTGGTTATTGGGGCCAGCATTGTGTTGTAATGGGTAAAGCCGCCACCTGCAATGGCAACATCCCATATGGATGCCCATTTGAGTTCTGGCTGCTCCACTTCGAATCAAGCTCCCTGCTACTGTGCCTGAGAAAGCAACAGAAAACAGTCCAAGTGCACCTGCCACCTAGGGGAGAGATCCCAAAGAAGCTCCTGGCTTCAGCCTGGTCCAGCCCTGGCTTTGGCAGCAATCTGGGCAGTGAACAAGTAGAACAAAGATCTCTCTATATATACTGTCTTTCTCTGTCTACATCTGCCTTTGAAATAAGTAAAATAAATCTTTAAAAACAAAAGATGTGGTCCTCTATCATTGAATTATAGAGATTCCTATTACTCATGTAAATTGTAGTGTTTTGAGTTGAAGGATAAATTTCTATGGAATAGTTGGAAATTTTTTGGATGCAGTGGAGAAAATACACGTTATTTCTTTATCAGACTCTCCAGCTTATTCTTTGGATTAGTGTTTATTTGAAAATGGGTAAAAACATTGTATTAGTTATCTGTCGCTTTGCAGTGTGTTTACCCAAACTTGCTAGCCTAAAACACCGGTTATTATCTGGCACTTGCAGGGGATTAGGAGTCCAGATGTGGCTTAGTGGGCACCGGTGGCCATGGTTTTCTCACTGCAGTCTTCCCCTGGACCTACTGAATTGGATCTGCTCCCTGAATCATCATGCGATTGTGGTTAGGATCCATTTCTTTATGTGTCATTGGACTTGAAAAATCAGTTTGTCATGACCTGTTGTTCAGAGACCTCTCCTTTTCTTTGACAAATGATATCTCTGTGGAGGATTTGAAACCATGATAGTATGCTTTATCAGATCATGCAAATGAGCAAATGCTAGCAAGTTGGAGTCATTCTTGTAACCTAATCCTGTTACTTTTGCTTTGATTTCTCTTTATCAGAAATTTCTAGCTCCATCCAGCATTCAGAGGTAGGGTATATAGAAAGTACATGAGTACCAGAAAGTGGGGATCATTGGAACCTGTGTCAGAAGCTGCATAACGCAAACATTTCTATCAAAATTAAAAATGGAACTAATTTATGATCCAGCAATCCCACTTCTGGGTGTACACATGTCCAAAGGAAATGAAATCAGTATCTCAAAATGAAATCAGTATCTGCATTTGTTGACCCCTAAAAGTTTAAAAGAAATTGTAGAAATATGAGGAGTCTGCAGAAGTTCCTGGAAAATGCCTATTATGAAAAAAACCATGGATTTGTAAAAAGATATTTATTTATTTTATGTGAAAGAGTTACACAGAGAGGATAGGCAGAGAGATAGAGGTCTTTCTCCACTGGTTCACTCCCCAGCTGGTTGCAATGGTTGGAGCTGTGCCAATCTGAAGCCAGGAGCCTGGAGCTTCTTCTGGGTCTCCCACGTGGATGCAGGGGCCCAAGTTCTTGGGCCATTTTCTACTGCTTTCCCAGGCCATAGCAGAGAGCTGGATCGGAAGTGTTGCAGCTGGGATGCAGACCAACACCCATATGGGATACCAGCACTTTACCTGCTATGCCACAGCGCCAGCCCCAAAAGAACCATGGATTTAAAAAATGTTCTTTTTGCATAAAACTAAACATATTTTAACTTTATCTTTCCCTGAACTTTTTAAAGTACATTCATATGCTGTAGACTGTTATTCAGCCTTAAGAAGGAAATCCAGTCACCTGTAACAACATGGATGAACCTGGAGGACATGATGCTAAGTGAAAGAGACAAGGGCAAAAAGATACATACTGCATGATTTCACTTACATGTGATATCTAAAAAAAGGTCTCATAAAAGAATAGAAAGGTGGTTTCTGGGCAGGGGGAGTTTGGGTGATGAGGAAAGTGGAGAGATGTAGGTCACAGGGAATGAAGAGTCAGTTATGTAGGATAGATAAGTTCAGGATATCTAATGTACGGCTTGGTGACTGTAGTTAATAATGTTGCATTGTGTACTAGAAATTTGCTGAGAGTGGATCTTGGTTCTCATCCACAAAAAAATGGTTTTCCGTAGTGGCTGCCCCATTTTCCATTTCCATCAGTGTTGCTCCCCGTCTTCATGGAGGAACGACACTAAACCCTGCCTAGGCTTCATATCCGAGTCACGGCACCATTATGTCGCTCCCCCTCTTCATGGAGGAACGACACGGGACCCTGCGCTGTTCTTTTGTCTGCTCGGCCCTCCCCGGGTTTGCTGCTGGTTCTTCCCGGGTTGGCTACCGACCCTTCCACCTCCTCCGTGGAAGGGCGGTTCCCCCTAGCCACTTTCCCCACTTCCGCGGGGGAGCGGCACACTACCGGCCGGCTCTCTCGGGGGCTGCACAGGTGTTCCTTCAGATAGATGTTCCTCTTAGATGTTCCTGGTGCATGGTGTCTCCTCCTTTATAGTCCTCTTCCACCAATCCCAACTCTGCTACCCACACGCCGAGTACGCTGCTCTCCTCCAATCAGGAGCAGGTCCTACAGTTTATTGGTTGAACTGGAGGCAGCTGCGTAGAAGCTGTTTCTCCCTTCTCAGCACCATATTGTGGGAGAGCAGATGTATAGAATAAGTCTTAATTCCAGTAACAGTCTAGTCCGGGTTGCTCCCCACAAATCCCCCTTTCTTTTTATTTTTGGCGTTGATATGCGCCTGTCTTCGGTGCCCCGCGGCACACACTCTGCTCTGCTTGCTAGAGTTGCCCACAGGTGCTTACAAGTCCTATCAATCAGGCAAACCGAATCCGGGTCCTCTCTTTGCCATGTTGTGAGGAGGTTTTTAGGCGCTGATGCGTGCCTGTGTTCGGTGCCCTGCAGCTCATGCTCTGCTCTGCTAGAACTGCCTGCAGGTGCTTACAAGCCCTATCAGGCAAACCGAATCCAAGCCTTCTCATTGCCGTATTGTGGGGAGACTTATTGGTGTTAATTTGTGCCTGTCTTCGGTGACCTGCAGCCGCCCACAGGTACTTATCGTCTTAATCAGGCAGACCGAATCCAAGCTCTCTCACTGCCATGCTGTGGGGAGGCCTTACTTTTCTCTATTTCTCTATCTCCGGGCATTCCTAATTCTCCTATTTTACTTCTATCTACCAGCATTCCTATTTCTCTCATTTTACTTCTAAACTTCTGTTTCTCTTATCCCTGCGGCTTCCCGGCGCCCGCCCCGAGGCTGCTTCTCGGTGGCTTCCCGGCTCTGAGCCGCTTCAGCCCGCGCTTCTCTCATCTGCGCGGCTTCCCGGCGCCCGCCCTGCGGCGGGCTCCCGGCTCTGCGCGGCTTGGCTTCGCGCGCACACTCCGCGGTCTCCACGCCCTTCGCGCCCGAACCACGGCCTCGCGCCAGCCCCGCGTTCCCTATATATTCACGCCCTGTGCTCTCTCTGCACGCGGCGGCTCACGTTTCCGCCACCACCGGCATTCAGTCCAAGTTCCCCGGACTAACCTGGCGAATTCCAACCTGGCGGCCCACGTCTCTGCCTTTTGCTCCCCAGGCTGACTTGAAGAATTCCAAGATGGCTTCCGTCTCCGCCTCAGCCTGCCCCCGCGGCTTCAATTTCCCTAACATTTTTCTCTACCCAGTATGTTTCCCTAAGTTTTTTTCCAACAATATTCCTCCCTCATTTCTCCTGGCCTCTCCCCACAGTCCGTATCCAAGTCTAAGTTTCTTCTAGGTTTCACTTTCACTTTCAACCTGCAGTCCGTATCTGAGTCTAAGTTTCTTCTTGCTTTCACTTTAAATCCTAACTTCTTTCCCGCAGTCCGTATCCGAGTCTATGCCTAGGCTTTCGATAGCTTCTTCTGGCACCTTTTCTGTCTGGCTTTTCCCTAGGCTCTTTGCTAGTCTCTCTCTCCGGTATTTTCCACTTCTTCCCGTTTCTTCCCTCTTAGGTTTCCTATCCGAGTCACGGCACCATTATGTCGCTCCCCCTCTTGAGGAACGACACGGGACCCTGCGCTGTTCTTTTGTCTGCTCGGCCCTCCCCGGGTTTGCTGCTGGTTCTTCCCGGGTTGGCTACCGACCCTTCCAGCTCTGTGGAAGGGCGGTTCCCCCTAGCCACATTCCCCACTTCCGCGGGGGAGCGGCACACCGCCGGCCGGCTCTCTCGGGGGCTGCACAGGTGTTCCTTCAGATAGATGTTCCCCCTAGATGTTCCTGGTGCATGCCGTCTCTCTCCTCTTTTATAGTCCTCCTCCGCCAATCCCAACTCGGCTGCCCACACGCCGAGTACGCTGCTCTCCTCCAATCAGGAGCAGGATCAGCTCCTGGAGGTCATCACTCAAGTTGGCAAGAGGCAGCTGCGTAGAAGCTGTTTTCCCCTCTCTCAGCGCCATATTGTGGGAGAGCAGATGCATAGAATAAGTCTTAATTCCAGTAACTTAGTCCAGTCTGGGTTGCTCCCCACACATCAGCAGTGCTCCAGGGTTCGTTTCTCCATATCCTCTCCAGTGCTTGTTATTTTTGCTTATTTATTTATATTTTTTATTTATTTGAAAGAGAGAGACAGAAACAAAGGGAAATCTTCCATCTGTTGGTGTATTCCCCAAATGCCCACATCAACCAAGACTGGTCCAGGCTGAAGTCAGGTGACTAGAACTCAATGTTGGTCTCCCGTGTGGGTGGCAGGGACCCAACAACTTGAGCCATTACCTGCTGCCTCCTAAGGTGCACATGAGTAAGAAGCTGCAATTGGGAGCAGAGTTGGGATTCAGACCTTTGCACTTTGATATTGGATGCAGTCATCTCAAGAGGTCTTAACAGCTCTGCCAAATGCTTGCCACTCTGTTTTTAAAATAGTAGACATTATAATATATGATAATAGTAGACATTAGAAAGGTATTTTTGACTTGGTAAAAATTAAATGGAGGGGTTGACACTGTGGCGTAGTGAGTGAGGCCGCTGCCTGCAGTGCTGGCACACCACATGGGCTCTGGTTCGAGTCCTGGATGTTCCACTTCCAATCCAGCTCTCTGCTATGGCCTGGGAAGGCAGTACAAGATGGCCCAAGTCCTTGGGTCCCCACATCACATGGGAGACCCAGAAGAAGCTCCTGGCTCCTGACTTCGAATCAGTGTAGCTCCAGCTGTTTTGGCCATTTGGGGAGTGAACCAGCAGATGGAAGACCTCTCTCTCTCCCTCTCTGTCTCTGCTTCTCTGTAACTCTGACTTTCAAATGAATAAATAAATATTAAAAAAATGAAATGGATTGGTGGCTTTTTCTTAGCATTCAATATTGTTTTTTGTGATAGCAGGTGCTATATTCATTTTTTGATGCAAATAGTAAGTTAGCTAAGGAATTAAGGTTGATTACCAGGGTGAATTAGGAGCTTGTTGCTTAAAGAATATTTCAAGTTTCTGAGAAAATACTGGATATTATAGTAAATATCTTTATTAATTTTAAGCACTAGAGGATATCTATGTAAGACTTACGAGTCTTAGTAAATACAAATTTTTTTTGAAAGATTTTGTTTGAGAGGTAGAGTTACAGACAGAGAGGGAGAGACAGAGAGAAAGGTCTACCATCCACTAGTTCACTCCTCATAGGGCCACAACTGCCAGAGGTGGGCTGTTCCGAAGCCAGGAGCCAGGAGCTTCCTCCAGGTCTCCCACTCCTGTGCAGGAGCCCAAGCACTTGGGCCGTCCTCTACTGCCTTCCCATAGCAGAGAGCTGGATTGGATCAGAAGCAGCCAGGGTGCCCATCTGGGATGCTGGTGCTGCAGGCAAAAGCTTCACCTACTACACCATAGAACAGGCCCCGTAAGCTAAATTTTTCATAGACCGCTTTTGCTCATCCTTTATTGACTAATTGAACATGTTTATTTAATCTTTCTAAAAATAATTTAAGCTATAAATTACTGTGAAATTCATCTGTTTTAGATGTACAATTCAGTGATTTTTAGTAAATTTACTAGTAAACTCTATAGTAAATTTTTGCATCTTTCACCATAATCTAGTTTAGAACATTTCCCAATAAGGTCCCTCCTGACCTGCACCTTTCTTGACTGTCAAACACAGAAATTGGTAGCAAAAATTCTTATACAACAGGGCTATGGTTCATTGCTTCTTTTAAATGAATGCAAAATGTTCTCTATTCTGTGTGCTTCTGTTCCAAATATATACATTGTTGCATAGTATAAATTATATTTAGGGGTTGTTATAATAATGTATATATGAAATGTGTTTGAATTTGCACAACTTTTAGTAAGGAAAATCTTGACAGAATTTTTCATGTTTATTTTAGGGTGTCAATTAAACATTCTTCAGTTTGACTTTAGTTTTTGATCTTTTACAGCTTATTTATTTTTAGCAGATCAAGTAGAAAAGATAATTTAATAAAAAGCCCTTTCAGTTATTTGCTTGACATCAATATCAACATCTTCTTAGGCAGGTAATGTTCATGGATAACAAAAATGAAAAATAATTACGTAGATAGAGCATTTTTAAAAGATTTATTTATTTATTTGAAAGGTAGAATGAAAGAGAAAGGGAAATTTTCATCTACTGGATTACTTCCCAAATGGCCACAGCAGCCATGACTGGGTCAGGCCGAAGCCCGGATTCAGGACCTCCATCCTGGATCATGGGTAGCAGAGGCCCAAGTTCTTGGACCATCATTCCCTTGTCTTCTCAGGCACATTAGCAGAAAACCTGATTGGAAGTGGAGCAGCTGAGACTCAAACTCGTGGACTGATATGGGGTGCTGGACTCATTAGCAGGAGCTTCCTGCGCTACAACAGCACCCTCTGCTCCCCTAGTTTAACATTTTTTAGGTAATAAGCACAGTTGTTGACAAAATTGTTATTTTCCTGCTGTCTCACCAGATGGCATTTTTTGCTAGTGTATTATGTTTATCTCTGAACTATCAAATTATAATATTGTGGTTTTAAAAGTTGGAGGCTATCATTGGGACCCAGGAATGGATTATTTGGAGACTAATGATTACTTTCTTTTGTTAACTTTTAACTAATTTCTGTCAGCTGTTTTAAGTCTCATAAGAAAGGTCTGTACAGATAAGTCAGTGTTAAATGCTTTAGGTAGTGGCATATTTGGCTTAAAATATCTCCTTAGTTTAGTCTTTTCCTGGCTGGATAATGTCATTGTTTTCCTTTATTCCAATTAAGGTTTCAGATCGGGTGGAGCGGAGGCTTCGGGAAATAGAAAGAGAGATGCGCACAGAAAGAGAGCTGGTGGAAAGGCGTCAGGATCAACTGGGTCTTATGTCCTTGCAGCTACAGGAGGTTTGTGAAAAATGCTTTTTTGGAACATAGATATTTAACTTGGATAGTCGTTTAGCCTTTGTCAATATGGTTATAATTCCATAGTTGTTGCATGTAATAATAATTCAACCCTGGTGAGAAAAAGTATAGAAAATTTGTTATAATTCAGTGTACATAATCAGATCCTCCTGGTTTGACATTTTTGCCCTCTGTTTCACCTGGACAAATTCTCTAACTTCTCTGAGTACTCTGGAAAATGGAGGTAACAGTATTGTCTATCTAATCAGATTGGTGTGAGTTAATGCCACTACAGTGCTTAACATAGTGTCTGGTATGTGTTCAGAAAATGTTAAATACAGGTATAATTGCTCCAATTAATTTTTCTGCACACAAATTAAACCAGGGGTCCTCAAATTATGGCTCACTGACTATTTTTGTAACTGAATTTTTGTTGAACTACACTTCCTGATTTTGACTGGGAACCACAAAAGCTATAAGCTGAAATAAACCTCCTTACTTCCTAAGGAACATTTCTCAGATATTTTAGTTTTAGTATCAAAAACTGACTAATACAGTATCAGATCAGAAGGTAGGTCCATTTGTTATTGTACTGTTGAAAACTGAACATTTTTTGTGTTACCTGCCAGGTTCCTCCAGTATAAAGTTAGTACTATTCCATTTTAATTATTTGTTTTATGGGGAGACTTTTTGAGACTTGAAAATACCCTGGTTTTTATCATTGTTTCACCCTCTAATTTTAGTATCTATTACTGATTCTTGTCTGAAACAATTACTACTAAAGTTGGTGCCAAAGGTGATTTAAGAAAAATCCTTCTCATTTACAGAGTCCTTCTGTAAAGAAGTACTTTCTTCTTTTTTGTGTTGACACGGACTCAAAGATTCTTATTTTATTAAATTTAAGATTTGTTACTGTCATTTTAGAAAATTTGTTGAAATTCCCTTTTAATATTTTTAGATCTATATATGAACTACAACAATTAGAAGCAAGAAAACCAAAAGATTAAAAAGAAATGGAGAATATTTTTTGTCACAAAATGCTTTTCCTAAAAATTCTGAAAATATATTTATGTGCTCGCATATCATTCATCTTTATTGATTGATAGATTTTTTTAACAATAGGAGATATTGCCAATTGAAATTTATATAAAAAATTACAGCCCTGAAATTACAGTGAAAGCTGATAGAAAAATCTTTTTTAATTTCTAAAATTTCATTTTTTTTCTGTTTCACAAAAGGAAACATACCCTTGTTAGCTGGCAATTACTTTCTTTTTTTTTTTTTTTTTTTTTTTTTGGACAGGCAGAGTGGACAGAGAGAGAGAGAGAAAGGTCTTCCTTTGCCATTGGTTCACCCTCCAATGGCCTCCGCAGCCGGTGCGCTGTGGCCCGCTCACCGCGCTGATCCGAAGGCAGGAGCCAGGTACTCATCCTGGTCTCCCATGGGGTGCAGGGCCCAAGCACTTGGGCCATCCTCCACTGCACTCCCGGGCCACAGCAGAGAGCTGGCCTGGAAGAGGGGCAACCGGGACAGAATTTGGCGCCCCGACCAGGACTAGAACCCGGTGTGCCAGCGCCACAAGGCGGAGGATTAGCCTAGTGAGCCTCGGCGCTGGCTGGTAATTACTTTCAAGTGGATACTTTGTTGAATAATTAGATACAGCCTCTGGGTATCCTTTTTCCCCCTTAACCTTGATTTTTATATATTTGTTCTCAAAGCAAATTGTGTCTGGTGAGCATAAGAATAGTACTGAAGAGACAATTTTCTTTTTTGCAAGAGAAAATTAGAGAAATTTTCTGTACTTATTTTCTTTGCTCCTTGCAGAATGCACAAAATTACAAAGAGAGGAAGATTGCTTCCCACCCCTGTTCTTGAGAAACCAGAGCCTGAGTATTTGCATTGTAATTGTCAGTTTGACTAAAAGCTTGAGCTGTGATTAGGAATTCCATCTCAGACAGTAGATACAGGATCCAGTAGAGGAATACTATTGATAAGAAATGTTTAATTTCATATTTTACCACTTTTTTTTTTAAAGATTTTATTTATTGGGCCGGCGCCGCGGCTCACTAGGCTAATCCTCCGCCTAGCGGCGCCGGCACACCGGGTTCTAGTCCCGGTCGGGGCGCCGGATTCTGTCCCGGTTGCCCCTCTTCCAGGCCAGCCCTCTGCTGTGGCCAGGGAGTGCAGTGGAGGATGGCCCAGGTGCTTGGGCCCTGCACCCCATGGGAGACCAGGAAAAGCACCTGGCTCCTGGCTCCTGCCATCGGATCAGCGCGGTGCGCCGGCCGCGGCGGCCACTGGAGGGTGAACCAACGGCAAAGGAAGACCTTTCTCTCTGTCTCTCTCTCTCACTGTCCACTCTGCCTGTCAAAAAAAAAAAAAAAAAAAAAAAAAAAGATTTTATTTATTTGGCAGTGAGAGGGAGAGACAGAGAGAAAGGTCTTCCGAACATTGGCTCACTCTCCAAATGGCTGCAACAACTGGAGCTGTGCTGATCCAAAGCTAGGAGTTAGGAGCTTATTCTGGGTCTCCCACACGGGTGCAGGGGCCCAAGGACTTGGGCCATCTTCTATTGCTATCCAGGCCATAGCAGAGAGCTGGATCAGAAGTGGAGCAGCCAGGACTATAACCTGGGTGCTGGTGCTGCAGGTGGAGGATTAACCTAATGCGCTACAATGCCGGCCCTATTTTGTCACTTTAATATAAGCAGTGACCTATATATATTTTTAAAGATTTATTTATTTATTTGAAAGTCAGTTACAGAGAGAGAGAGAGAGAGAGAGAGAGAGAGGGAGGGAGAGAGGAAGGGAGGGAGGGAGAGGGAGAGAAAGAGAGAGGTCCTCCATCCGCTGGTTCACTCCCCAGTTGGCTGCAACAGTCAGAGCTGCACCGATCCGAAGCCAGGAGCCAGGAGCTTCTTCCAGATCTCCCATGCCCAAGAACTTGGGCCATCTTGTACTGCTTTCTCAGGCCATAGCAGAGAGCTTGATTGGAAGTGGAACAGCCAGGACTCGAACCAGCACACATATGGGATGCTGGGACTGCAGGTGGCGGTTTGTCCCGCTACACCACAGCACCAGTCTCCTATATTTTTTTTGTTTGTGTGTGTGTGTGTGTGTGTGTTTGACAGGCAGAGTGGACAGTGAGAGAGAGAGACAGAGACAGAGAGAAAGGTCTTCCTTTTCTGTTGGTTCACCCCCACAATGGCTGCTGTGGCTGGCTCACCGCGCTGATTGGAAGGCAGGAGCCAGGTGCTTCTCCTGGTCTCCCATGCTGGTGCAGGGTCCACTGCACTCCCGGGCCATAGCAGAGAGTTGGACTGGAAGAGGGGCAACTGGGACAGAATCCGGCGCCCCGACGGGGATTAGAACCCAGGGTGCTGGCGCCGCAGGTGGAGGATTAGTCTATTGAGCCATGGCGCCGGCCACCCCTATGTTTTTAAAAGTTGATTTTAGATTATAAACCATGCAGTGGAAACTGCAAAAAGGTTAATTTAGGCTGATATACTTTCCTGCTTCAAAGTTAAATAGCATAGACTGTTCCGGAAAGGTCATGTTTAAGTAGAGACAGCACTTTGATTTTTTTGATATTAAAAATACTTTGGCAGTTCCTATACTGCATGATAATAGTAATTGATTTTTTTCTCTTGCTATAATGAGATATTGAATCTATAGATGAGAAAATGGGCCAGGAGTCGTAGTCACCATGCTTTTCTGACTCTTTATATTGTGTAATTTCAATGTAAGTGAAAATTAGGACACTTAAAAGTTGCTAAAGATTAGGAATATTCATTAAAACTTTCAGGAAATCAGACATTTCTGGACATAATGTCATGTTATAGGGAGGCAATTTTTGGTGTTGGTTAAAACCTGTTGCTTTTTAGTGACCTAATGATATTCTTAGCTCCTGGGAACTTTATTCCCATTTAATGGACAATCATGGAAATGGATAACTAGAAATCAGTTGAGGGAAAGCTACTCTCCTTTTCTTTTGCAGAATATTTAAGAAATTGTTTACTGTTTTCTGTTTCTTCTGCTATGAGGAAAAAAGGCCATCTTACCCTGCGATCTATTTTCTTTTTTGAGTCTCAACTGCTCAGGTGCTACTGAAGGCACATTAATACCAGATTTCCTTTACTTAGTAAGAACCTTCACTGACCTTCACATAATTATATATGTAAAACCCATTTATAAATGTATATATAGTTATATATATATATATAATTTTATATACATATATATATCCCAGTAGAAGTCTCTTCTTTAGGAAAGGTGAGTATTTTATTAGTTGTGCAATAACATTATTTTCATATCTTTTTAATTTTGTGTGGTTGTGAGACATGGAGGCAGGGGGAGCAGTGGAGCCACCTGGCGGTAGTTCCCATTATCTCCAGGCCTATAGAATATGAATTTGGTTACTCTAGCTCTGAAGACAGCTTCCTTGTCTGGACCAGATTTATATCAGTGTAGGGGGCCACGTCTAACTTACTATATTCTTCTTGCATTACATTAGTATGCTAAATGACATACCTACAAGGCACAATTACAGGTAACATCAGACCGTGTAAGGAGCAAAAAGGGGCAATAGGTAGATTCTGGGAAATCCAATCTACTTCCCAAAAAGAATGTTCCTTCTCTTTATTAGAATGTACCTCCCCTTTCATTAAACAACCTTGATAGAGTTCCGCACAGTTCAGAGCATTTCCTGCTAAGTGAGCCTTCACTCTGATTGTGGAGTATATACTTTCCCAATAAAATATTTGCTGCTTGTGATTGTCTAACTTGTTCTTGAATTCTTCCTTGAGATGAAGACAAGACTCTGGGTTATCAGACAGCACTTGCTCAGTGTCAGCATCAATTGTTCTAATACTTTGAACTTTTACTGATAAGATTGAAATATTATTAAGTGTATAACCATTAGCCTTTACATGTTGAACTGTTAGGCAAACCATAGAACATTTGTTTAACATAGGGCACATTATCGTATTACAAACTGCTTTCGATCAGTTGCTTGGGAGAACATAACTTTGATTAAATCGTGTGGGGATGGGAGGTAGGGATGGTGTGAGCTGGTGTCAGGAAAGAAGTTTTCACAGTGTAAGCACAAGTCAAAACTTTTTGCAAATTCAAATTTCATGTTAAAAGCTTAGATAAAATTTTCTAGATCTTGAGAATTACTGTTTTTTTTTTTACACTGCCTATTTCATGTACATTGAATGTTATTTTGTCTTCAGTTGCGTTAACTTAAAATGAAAAACATGAGCTAATGGTGTTTCAATATTTGTGCTTTTCGGAGCACTTCATAGTATACTATGTTGTTAGTTCTCATGTTGATCCCCATCAATAATATGTCATGCTTGACCTAGGGTGATGTTGGTACCTTAAAATTGAAAGACACTTCAGGGGAAGGTCAGTGGGGCAGGTAGGTAAAGAACTAGAATTTTTTTTTTTTTTTTTGACAGGCAGAGTGGACAGTGAGAGAGAGAGAGACAGAGAGAAAGGTCTTCCTTTGCCATTGGTTCACCCCACAATGGCTGCTGAGGCTGGCGTGCTGTGGCCGGCGCACCGCGCTGATCCGAAGCCAAGTGCCAGGTGCTTCTCCTGGTCTCCCATGCGGGTGTAGAGCCCAAGGACTTGGGCCATCCTCCACTGCACTCCCTAGCCACAGCAGAGAGCTGGCCTGGAAGAGGGGCAACCGGGACAGAATCCGGCGCCCCGACCGGGACTAGAACCAGGTGTGCTGGCGCCACAGGCGGAGGATTAGCCTATTGAGCCACAGCGCCGGCCAAGAACTAGAATCTTAATAGAAGATGGGAAGATTAAGTGAGAGGCTGTTAGTTGTTTAAGGTGAGCGTTCTGACCAGTCTTTCAGTTTGTTCCAATGGAAAACCAGATTATGTGAGCTTCATCAATTTTGCCATCTGCAGAAAAAAGTAAAGTAACTGAGAAATTTAAAAAAATATTTTTCTTCATCTTTTGGCATTTGTACCAATGTGAAAAATCTAATGAAGTAGTAGCTATTCATTCCAGCCTAGAAAAGTATTTGTGGCTTCAATTTTGACCTAGTTCTGTTATGTGCTACAGAGTAAAAAAATTTTGTTTCATTTTAAATGTGGAATTTTAACACACACACAAATTTTGAAGGACAAGTTTACAAATTCTTTTTGTTCTTCATATTCTTATTAAATATATCTGCCTAAAATCTCACATTATAATAAGGATCGTCAATTTCTCTAATTTTGTCAGTTTTGCTTTATTTATTTTGTTCTTGTGGTTCCTTGTTTATAATCTAATTTACTTCATTGTGAATTGTTTTTAAAAACCATTGTATAGTGTAGAGTGTTTGGGGTTACTGGTTCCATGGTATATCTTTTTCATCCTTGTTTGAATTTTCCCTCTATAGTTTTATTTCTCTATATTTCATGTAAACAGTTTCTAGTGATAAGAAAACCTCATATGATAAATTATGTCTTTTAATAACTGTGTTAGTTTATGCGTACTGTGATTATTGATAAATTTGGAAATTTTTTATCATCTTATATGTGTTTATAACTTTTCCTCTTTGTTTTTTCCCCCTTCTTATTTATGTTGTATTGAAATGTGCAATATACTCATTTTTTGTACTTTCTGTCAGTTTTGAAGTTGTAGAGTATGTTTCCATTGTTTTGTTGGCTATTCTAAAATTTTAAATATTGTAGAATACTTCAAAATGATTCTGATCCCATATTTTTTAATTCATCATTTTTTCATAATATATTATCTTCTATGAAATTTTTGAGGGCTCTTGAGATAAGCAATTTCAATTTATTTTTGTACCCCCCAAAATTGTTTTTGATTCCTTTTTCCATGAATATTTGAGGTACCTTCATACTTAGTTACAAATTATTCTAAGAAAAATGTGTTCTAGCTACAGAAGTTTCTGTTCAGTATCTTACTGGAATTTTTTTCTTCTGTTTTAGCACAATTTACCTCATTTTTTCAGGCGTACTTGCTGCTGCTTTAGAGAGAACATTCCTACCCCTCTCGTCTCTTGTTCACTGTCATATCCTACTACTTCTTAAAAAATAGCAGTCATCACATATTATGATGATTGTTTTTTAACTTATGTTGTTATATGTCTTCCCCACTAGAATGTAAACTCCATTGGAAGGGACTTTTTTCCTGTTCATCCCTGTTTCTGGAACATGCAGTTCAGTGGTGATGACCTTGTACATGACTGTTGAGTGAATGCCTGCTGACAGGATGAGTGTAAAGCCAAATGACTGTTGAGCTACATAAAACATTTTTACCTTTCTACTCAAAATTTTTACACATTGTATTTTTCTATTGCTTTTATTTTTACAGAGAGGAAAGTGAAAGTTAATGAATTTTCACTTCCTTGACATTTAATATGTAGTTGTTTTGATGATATCAAAATTTCATAAGCATTAATCAAGAATTTCTAAAAAATGGAACAAAAGTAAATTTTGTAATATTTTTGGAGAGATTCAAAGGAGGTGGAATATGGAGGGAGCTTACTGCTCTAGGTGAAGAAAATAATTAAAAAAAAAGAGGAATATCAGGGAAGAGTTAGGGAGAAAACTGCAGTGGAAACTCTGCAGAAGGAAGAGGGACACTGTGGCTCTATGTGGAGGGTTTGGATACACAGCACAAACACTAACACAACACAGGATCCCAGTAGCTGAGAGACTCAGCACCAGCTTTGGAGAGTGAGGTGAGACTAGACGGCAGCAGCCCAAGCCACTGGAGATAGAACTGCAGGGAGAGCCTGGCATGAATATGGCCTGGAGCTGTGTCGGGGATAGGGTACCTGCCAACCTAGAGGATAGAAAGAGCATGAATCTCTCTCCCTATTTCTCCGACAGTGGTGCCATGCAACTGGCTAAGTGAGGGTGGGCACCATTTTGGACATACATAACAGCTGCACTAACTTGTGTCTGCTGTGCCCCAGCAACCAGCTGAGAGGAGACACCTGTCTGGCTGGGAGGCTTGACAGGAAGCTAGAACCCATGAAGGACTGTGAGGTGCCCTCAGCCTCCCAACACATCATAGGATCTGGGCTTCAAACTGCCTAGGCAGAGCACCCACAGGGAGCTGGCTCTGGGAGCATCTCTGCCTTTCTGTGGATGGGATGGACTGGCAGGCCTGAGTAGTTCCTTGGTACCCCATGACTATGGGAGCCTTGTATACTGAGACTGTAGAAATAATGTGGCTACATGGGAGGGCACAGGGTGTGGCTGGGTCTCTGGGCAGTTGCTGTGGGCAGCTCCACTTGCTCATGGCTCACTGATTGCTTAGGATGGGTCATTGTAGTGGGATTTGTGTTCACATTGAAGACTGCACAGATCCTTTGTGTGGTTCTTATGGCAGTGTGGGTGAATATCGTACCCACTGGGGCTAGTGCCCAGACTCTGATACCTTGGAATAGAGGAGGCGAGGGTGAGACTATGCCAAGGGAGCTGATCAAATCCTCCCCCGTGATAAAAAATGAGGAGATATACCAGGCCCAACTTGGGTGTCACCCTGGGTTCTCCGCGCCCCTCCGAACCCTATAGCACTTAACAGAGCTCCCTGGCCACAACCAGCACACACCTCTGGGTATTCACTGAAAGAGCAGATACTCCATTAAGCTACAGAGGCAGAGTCCAAAGATAAAAGCTATCAGAGGGGAAAATAATCTTCATAAATGCCTAAAAATAAAAACAGAGATTCAAGAAACAAAAATAAGGAAGACAACATGATGCCCCAAAAGGAACACAACACTTCCATACTAAAATGTGAAGATGAAGAAATTGATGAAATATCAGAAACAGAATTCAAAAGATTAATCATAGTAGTACTTAGAAACAATCAGAAGCAAATACATGTATTAAAGAAATCCATACATGACATGAATGAAAATGTTTCCCATGAAATTGAGATTTTAAAGATATATGAAAATGAAATACTAGAAATGAATAACTCAATATATCAAATAATAAATGTGGTGAAAGCCATAACAAAAGATTCAGGCATAAGAAAGAATATTCGAGTTAGAAGACAAACCTCTGGAAATTTTACAGTCAAACTGAAAAAAGAAAGATTAGAAATATTAAAAAAAAAAGTGTTGAATGTTTATGGGGTACTATTAAACAACCAACATACCGTCTTAGGAGTTCCTGAAGGCATGGAGAGAGAGAATAGATTAGAAGGCCTATTTAGCAGTCTATGCACCAGCACTGGAAGGTGAGGTGAGACAGGGCAGCCGACACCACTGCAGCAGCCGCCACTGCAGCCGCCCCCGCCCTCCCCCCCAACCCACCCTGGGACGGGCAGGTGAGACACGCACAACTGAGTGGGGGAGGAAACTGAAAACAAAACAAAGTAAATAGCGCCTGCGGGAAGAGGGTGCAATCCAGTAGACAAACTGAGGGATTGAACATGCCAGGATCCTTTGGTGTCTCTGCCCTCCCCCCAGTCAGAGCTGCAGCAGGCGGAAAGCAGCCATCTTGTTTGTTTACATTCAGGCATAAAGGAGAATGGCTTCTGCTTCCACACTCTGAAGGAGGAAACTTCAGGGGTGGAGTCCAAAGGTGGTCTGGAGCTACTCAGCACTCCTCGCACAGGGGGCGCAGCGAGGGAGAGTGGCTGACCAACGAACCCCAGGCACAGATATGTCAGGGCGAACAAAGGAACAGGGAAACCGGCCCCAAGGGGTGGAGATTGGCACATCAAAGCCCCGACACCAGCCCACTCAAGTTACCAAAAAAAATAAAAAACAAACTTTAGAAGGTAGCTAGCACTGGATATTGGTACAGACCCACAACAGCCCATAGCAGAGGGAAATCAACCTGAAAAATTGAGCCTAATGGAAATGCCGAAAAACAAAGGAAAATTCAGAATAAGAATATAGAAGAACCTATAAACTCGCCAATGGAGCAGGCTAAACCATCCATAATAGAGGCTGAAGAAGAAGAATTTGAAACCATGCCAGAAAAAGAATTCAGAAAATTAATAATCAGACTACTTAGAAATAATGAGAAACAGTTTTCAAGATCTGAACAAAAAGCAAGTCCAAGGATTAGAGATCCTAAAGAGAAGCCAGAATGAAATACTGGAAATGAAAAACTCAATTGACCATATAAAAAACACTGTGGAATCCCTCAGAAATCAAACAGATGAAATAGAAGAGCGAATATCAGAATTCGAAGACAAACTTCCAGAAATAATAGTCAGTTCAAACACAGGAGGAAGAAATTAGAAAATTAAAAAATATGGTCGGAGACCTACAAGATTCAATCAAGCATTGCAATGTTTGGATAATAGGAGTCCCTGAGGGTGTGGAAAGAGAATGGATTGGAAGGCGTTTTCAATGAAATAATATCAGAAAACTCCCAACAGGGCAAATGGATAATAACAGGCCAATTCAACAAATAGCCAGGAACCCCAACAGGTTAGACCAGAAGAGAAATTCACCATGACACATTGTGGCAACACTCAGCTCAGTGACACAACAAAGAACAAATCCTAAAATTTGCCAGAGAGAAACAACAAATCACATTCAGGGGTAAGTTAATCAGACTCACCCCAGACTTCTCATCGCAAACACTACAGGCAAGGAGACAATGGCATGATATATTCCAAGTTTTAAAAGACAAACAATGCCAACCTAGAATACTATACCCTGGAAACCTATCATTTATGAATGAAGGGCGATAAAGTCTTCCATGACAAACAGAAACTGAAAGAATTTGTATCTTTGTGTCCAACCCTACAACACTGGCTCAAAGACGTGCTACACACAGAAATACAAAAACTTTACTACAAAAAAAGCGAATGTAGAATAAGCTACAAAGAAATTTCAAAATATATAAACAGCTCGTTTCAGGAAACATGACTGGGAAAAGACAGTACGTAACAGTAGTCACACTGAATGTGAATGGCCTTAACTCTACTACCAAGAGACACAGACTGGCTGATTGGATCAATAAAGAGAATCCATTGCGGCGCCGGCACACCGGGTTCTAGTCCCGGTTGGGGTGCCGGATTCTGTCCCGGTTGCCCCTCTTCCAGGCCAGCTCTCTGCTATGGCCAGGGAGTGCAGTGGAGGATGGCCCAGGTGCTTGGGCCCTGCACCCCATGGGAGACCAGGAAAAGCACCTGGATCCTGGCTCCTGCCATCGGATCAGCGCGGTGCGCCGGCTGCAGCGGCGGCCATTGGAGGGTGAACCAACGGCAAAGGAAGACCTTTCTCTCTGTCTCTCTCTCTCACTGTCCACTCTGCCTGTCAAAAAAAAAAAAAATAAAGAGAATCCATCTATATACTGCCTTCAGGAAACACACCTTATCAGCAAAGATGCACGCACACTGAAAGTGAAAGGATGGAAAAAGATACTCCAAGCTAACAGAAATCAAAAAAGAGCTGGTGTGGCCATCCTAATATCAGACAAAATAGACTTTAACATAAAAACTATTAAAAGAGACAGAGAAGGGCACTATATAATGATTAAAGGATCTATCCAACATGAAGATATTACTATTATAAATGTATACGCACCCAATTACAGGGCACCTGGCTACTTGAAAGATTTACTAAAGGACTTAAAGAGAGATATAGATTCAAATACAATAGTAACAGGGGACTTCAACACCCCACTCTCACCAATGGACAGATCAACCAGACAGAAATTCAACAAGAAAACAACAGAGCTAATTGACGCTATAGACCAAATAGACCTAGTACATATCTTCAGAACCTTCCACCCCACAGCCACAGAGTTCACTTATTTCTCCCCAGTACATGGAATGCACTCTAGGATTGACCATATTCTAGGCCATAAAGGGAGCCTCAACAAATTCAAAAAAATAGAAACTATACCATGCATCTTTTCAGACCATAGCACAGTGAAACTCAAAATCAATAACCCAAGAATCTCTACAGCATATGCAAACATAGGGAGAATGGACAACATGATTCTGAATGAACAGTGGGTCATCGAAGAAATCAAAAGAGAAATCAAAAGATTTCTAGAAACAAATGAAAATGATAACACAACCTATCAAAACCTGTGGGACACAGCAAAAGCAGTGCTAAGAGGAAAGTTTATAGCAATTGGTGCCTATATCAAGAAGCTGGAAAGGAACCAAATGAACTCTCTCCATGCACCTCAAGGATTTAGAAAAACATCAGCAAATCAAGCCCAAACCCCAGCAGAAGGAAAGAAATACTAAAGATTAGAGAAGAAATAAACCGAAATGAAACAACAACAAAAAAACAATACAAAAGATCAACAAAACCAAGAGCTGGTTCTTTGAAAAAATAAACAAAATCGACACACCATTGGCCCAACTAACCAAAAAAAAGGAGAGAGAAGACCCAAATCCGTAAAATCAAAGGTAGTAATGGAAATGTAACAACAGACACAACAGAAATAAAAAATCATCAGAAACCACTATAAAGAGATGTATGCTATCGAATTGGGGAACCTGGGAGAAATGGATAGATTCCTGGACACATACAACCTTCCTAAACTGAGCCAAGAAGATATAGAAAATCTAAACATACCCATAACCATGAAAGAAATTGAATCAGTAATAAATGCATTACCGAAAAAGAAGAGCCCAGGACCGGATGGCTTCACTGCCGAATTCTACCAGATATTTAAAGAACAACTAACTCCAGTTCTTCTCAAATTATTCAAAACAATTGGAAGGGAGGGAATCCTCCCAAATTCTTTCTACGAAGCCAATATCACCTTAATTCCTAAGCCCGGAAAAGACACAACAGAGAAAGAAAACTACAGACCTGTCTCCCTGATGAACATAAATGCAAAAATACTCAACTAAATTCTGGCAAACCGAATCCAGCTGCACTTCAGAAAGATCATTCGCCCAGACCAAGTGGGACTTATCCTGGTATGCAGGGATGGTTCAGTATTCGAAAGTCAGTCAATGTGATACATCCCATTAACAGATTGAGGAACAAAAATCATATGGTTATCTCAATAGATGCAGAGAAAGCATTTAACAAAATACAACACCCTTTCATGATGAAAATTCTAAGCAAATTGGGGTTAGAAAGAACATTCCTAAACACAATTAAGGTAATTTATGATAAACCAATGGCTAGCATCATATTAAATGGGGAAAACTTGGAAGCATTTGGGATGCCCACTCTCACCATTGCTATTCAATATAGTCCTAGAAGTGTTAGCCAGAGCCATCAGGCAAGAAAAAGAAATTAAAGGGATACAAATGGGAAAGGACGACGTTAAACTATCCCTTTTTGCAGATGACATGATCCTATATATAGGGGATCCAATAAATTCCTATAAGAGACTATTGGAACTCATAAAAAGTAGCAAGATACAAAGTCAGCGCTCAGAAATCAACGGACTTTGTATACACAGACAATGCTATGGCCAAGGAAGAACTTCAAAGATCAATCCCATTCACAATAGCCACAAAAACAATAAAGTACCTTGGAATAAATTTAACCAAGGATGTCAAAGACCTCTATGATGAAAATTACAAAACATTAAAGAAAGAAATAGAAGAAGACACAAAAACATGGAAAAATCTACCATGCTCATCGATTGGAAGGGAAGAATCAATGTCATCAAAATGTCCATTCTCCCAAAAGCAATTTACAAGTTCAATGCAATACCAATCAAAATACCAAAGTTATTCTTCAAAGACCTAGAAAAAATGATGCTGAAATTCATATGGAGGCACAGGAGACTGAGAATAGCTAAAGCAATCCTTTACAATAAAAGCAAAGCCGGAGGCATCACAATTCCAGATTTCAAGACATACTGCAGGGCAGTTATAGTCAAATCAGCCTGTTACTGGTACAGAAACAGATAGATAGACCAATGGAACAGAATAGGAACATCAGAGATCAATCCAAACATCTATAACCAACTCATATTCAACAAAGGACCTAAAACCAACCCCTGAAACAAGGACAGCCTCTTTAACAAATGGTACTGGGAAAACTGGATGTCCACATGTCAAAGTATGAAGCAGGACCCCTACCTTACACCTTATACAAAAATCCACTCAACATGGATCAAAGAACTAGAGATAAGCCACGACACTATGAAACTAATTGAGAGCATAGGGGAAACACTTCAAGACATTGGAACAGGTGAAGAATTCCTGGAGAAGACCCCAGAGGCACAGGTAATCAAAGATAAAATAAACAAATGGGATTACCTCAAATTGAAAAGTTTCTTTACAGCAAAAGAAACAGGAAAGTGAAGAGGCAACCAACAGAATGGGAGACATTATTCGCAAACTACACAACTGATAAAGGATTAACAACTAGAATCTACAAAATGATCAAGAAACTCCACAGAAACAAAACAAACAACCCAATAAAAAGATGGGCCAAGGACCTTAACAGATATTTTTCAAAAGAGGAAATCCAAATGGCCAACAGACATGAAAAAATGCTCAGGATCCCTAGCCATCAGGGAAATGCAGATCAAAACCACAATGAGGTTTCACCTCACCCCAGTCAGAATGGCTTACATACAGAAATCAACAAACAACAGATGCTGGCGAGGATGTGGGGAAAAAGGCACACTATAGTAATCCACTGTTGGTGGGAATGCAAACTGGTAAAGTCACTATGGAAGACAGTTTGGAGATACCTCAGAAATCTTAATATAGCCCTACCACATGACCCAGCCATCCTACTCCTTGGAATTTACTCAAATGGAATAAAATGGGGAAAAAAAGTGTTGTTTGCACCTCAATGTTTGTTGCAACTTAATTCACAATAGCTAAGACATGGAATCAACCTAAATGCCCATCAACAGATTACTGGATAAAGAAATTATGGGATATGTATTCTATGGAACACTATACAGCAGTAAAAAAACAATGAAATATGGTCATTTGCAACAAAATGGAGCAATCTGGAAAATATGCTGAGTGGAATAAGCCAGTCCAAAAGGGACAAATATCCTATGTTCTCCCTGATCGATGACAACTAAACAAGCATCTAAAAGGAAACCCATTGAAGTGAAATGGACACTATGAGAAACAATGACATGATCAGCCCTTGTCTTGACTGTTAAGGAACAACTTTCTATTTTATTCCTTTTAGTATTTTTTGTTGTTCTTTTTGTTCTACTTAATACCACTGGTTGAACTTTGCAATCAATACACCATCATTCTTAGGCATTTAAAATTAACAGAAAAGTGATCTCTGTTAAATATAAGAGTGGGAATAAGAGAGGGAGGAGATATATAGGCTGGCACATGCTCACTCGGACTTACCTCCAATGGTAGAGCTAGAAATGTGCCAGGGGATTCCAATTCAATCTTATCAAGGAGGCATGTACTAATGCCAACTCACTTGTTAAAGTGGTAAGTTTAAGTACGTAATTGGTCAAAAAGATAGGGTATGTGTCGATGAGATTTCACAAATAAGACCAGTGTCTGCAAATAATGAAGGGTAGAATTAAAAGGGAGAGAATGATCCTGTGGGGGAAGCAGGACACACAGCAGACTCATAGAATGGCAAACACCTTAAACAGCACTCTGGCCTCAGAATCAACCCTTGGGGCATTCGGATCTGGCTAAAAGGCCCATGAGAGTCTCACAGGCATGGAAAGCCAAGACACTGTGGCAAAAACAACCTAAATGAAAGATCTTGGTGAACATGACCCTAGCAGAAAGAACGGGCCATCAAAAAGGAGGGACCTTTCTCTGAAGGGAGGAAGGAACCTCCACTGTGATATGGCCTTGACCAAACAAGTTCAGAGTTGGTGAACTCAAGAGGCTTCCATAGCATTGACAGCTCATGGCAAGAGCCTCAGGTGATTACTGACGTCATAAATAAGAGTGTCAATTGTTAAATCAACAACGGGAGTCACTGTGCCCATGCTCCCCATGTAGGATCTCTGTCCTTAATGTGTTTTACTATGAGAATTAAAGATAACACTACTGGTCGAACGATATTCTATATCTTGTATGGTTGTGTGGGTGCAGTCTGTTGAAATTTTTGCTTAGTATATACTAAGTTAATCTTCTGTATATAAAGATAATTGAAAATGAAACTCGATGAAGAGTGGGATGGGAGAGAGAGTGGTAGATGGGAGGGCTTTGGGAGGGAGGGAGGTTGGTGGGGGAAGCCACAACAATGTAAAAGTTGCACTTTGTAAATTCACATTTATTAAATAAAAAAAGAAAAAAAAGATGGCCTATTTAGTGAAGTAATTACAGAAAACTTCCCCAGTTTAGAGAAATAAAGGGATGCCCAAGTACAGGAAGCATATAGAACTCCTTAAAGACATAACCAGAAGAGACCTTCTCCATGACACATTGTAGTCAAACTTTCCACAGTAAAACATAAAGAAAAGATTCTAAAATGTACACGAGAGAAATGCCGAATTACTTTCAGAAGATCTCCAATTAGATTCACAGCTGACTTCTCATCAGAAACCCTATAGAGTAGGAGAGAATGGCAAGATATAGTCCAAATATTAAGAGAAAAAAACTGTCAACCCAGAATATTGTATCCTGTCAAGTTCTCAATTATGAAGGTGAAATAAAGACCTTCCTTAACAAACAGAAGTTGAAAGAATTTGTCACCAGTCATCCAGCATTACAAAAGATGCTTAAGGATGTGCTGCACATAGAAACATAGTCATCACTAATAAGAATGTGAAGGCAAAAAATCTCCCAGTAAAAGTACAAAGAAAATCCAAAGTAAACAACAGGAATGTTGGTAGAAAAATGATAGGGCCACATCATTACTTATCAATAGTCAACTTGAATGTAAATAGCCTCAACTCTCCAGTTAAAAGACAGAGTGGCTGAATGGATTAAAAATCAAGACCCATGTATTAGCTGCCTGTAGGTAGCACATCTCATTAAAAAACTCAACAACTCCTGGGAATTTACCCAAAGGAAATAAAATAAACAAATCAAAGAGTTATCTGTACCCCCATGTTTACTGCAGCTCAATTCACAATAGCTAAGATAGGGAATCAACCCAGATGTCTGTCAGCCAAAGATTGGATAAAGAAATCATGCTGTTCGTCAACACCATGGAATACTACATAGCGGTTAAAAAAATGATATTTTGTCTTTTGCAACAAAATGGATGTAGCTGTAAAACATTGTATTTAGTGAAATAAGCCAGTCCCCAAAAGAACAATACCATATGTTCTCGCTGATCTGTGGTAACTAATACTTAAAAGATAATCTATAGAAGTGAAATTGACACTTTGACATGGGATGATATTGAACAGCCCTTGTCTCAATAGTTGAGGAACAGATTTTTTTTTTCATACTATTTGTTGAGCTATTTACTCAGTGTAGGGCTAATCTTATGTGTATAAAGTTAACTGAAAATAGATCTGTAAAAAATGAGAATGGGGATAGGAGAGAGAGGAGGAAGAAGGGTGGCAGAGAGGGCTGGCAGGAGGGTAGGGTGGGAAAAATCACTATGTTCCTAAATTTGTATTTATGAAATGCATAAAGTTTGCATACCTTAAGTAAGAGGTTTATAGGTAAAAAAAGAAAGGAGTATTTTCATATAGTCAGTTGCTGCTTTTCAAATTGTATTAAAAACTAAAAACAGCAGGATTTCTGGTACCCTAGTATCTAACAAAGTTAGAAAGATTTGAAATCAAGTTGCTCCAATAACTGAATTCTAAAAGTAAGATTCCTTTGAAATACTGGCTATGAATTTCTGAAAGAATGTTAATTGAGCTATATGAATGCCACTTTATGGAACTGATTCTTTCATGGGTCAACAGCAAATGCTGATGACTTTTGTGTTTGGATATTACAAATAATGAATACAAAAGACTTTTAAAGAGACTTTGTAGAAGTAATCTTTTCTTCTGTGTTTTTCTAAATGTTTGAGTTGAATGTCTTGAGTTTTTCACAAAATTTATTTGAAATGTTTCAAATTTAGTTGAAAGTCTGATACTTAATAGTTATTACATATTTTGACCACTAGTCGTCAGTATTGACCCATCAGTGGCAGCCTAGAAGGCCTTGTTTATTAAAGTTGCCAAACTTTGTTGAAATATACTTCTTTATAAAATAAGTATTTTCAGCTCTGAGAGCTTCCTGAAAGCATCCTTGGCACAAATGTTGCAGCTGAAAAAAACCCAAATATTTAACTGTTCTCAAATTTATGTTTGAAATTATATGCTTTCTACTGTTGAAAAATATAGTATATCGAGTACTACATGTTAAGACATTTTCTATATTTTAAGCTAAAACTATCATTTCTGTGCTTGCTTGTTATTTTTTTTTAAACATCTTCAGGGTTATGGTTCCTTCTCTATTTCCCTCCCTTACCTCAATCCATTTTTCTCTCCCTCCATTTCTCCTGTTGAAGAAACTTTACACACACACACACACACACTCTCACGTATTATAAGATGGAATCATATATTTTTATGTACCTTTTGACTTTTCTTATTTGTATATAAGTATCCCAAAGATACTTTCTCTGAATTTTTATCTTCTAAAGACCTAAAACTCTTTCTTTTGATTATCATTTTCTTCATAATAACTACTGTTTTCCACCCTGTTGTCGCTCCACCCCACTTATAATCACTTTCTGATCATGTTCTAATGCTATTTATCCTTTGGTTAATCTTTTTTATTTTTTTATTTTTATTTTTTTTTTTTTTATTTTTTTGACAGGCAGAGTGGACAGTGAGAGAGAGAGAGACAGAGCGAAAGGTCTTCCTTTTGCTGTCGGTTCACCCTCCAATGGCCGCCGCGGCTGGTGCGCTGTGGCCAGCACATCGTGCTGATCCAAAGCAAGGAGCCAGGTGCTTCTCCTGGTCTCCCATGCAGGTGCAGGGCCCAAGGACTTGGCCATCCTCCACTGCACTCCTTGGCCACTGCAGAGAGCTGGCCTGGAAGAGGGGCAACTGGGACAGAATCCGGCGCCCCGACTGGGACTAGAACCTGGGGTGCCAGCGCTGCAAGGCGGAGGATTAGCCTATTGAGCCATGGCACCGGCTGGTTAATCTTGTATCTATTTTATAATTTACTTGGTGGAATACCATTTTATAGTTATTTTATGATGTATTGCAATTCTAGTTTATTTATATTAAGTACCCTGAATCCTTTTTTTAAAAAATAGTGATGTGTTGGTAATTATTTGTTACTCAAGAAATAGAAAATGGTTTAGGTTACTTCTGTTATAGCATTGTCTATAATGTAGCCCATTGTTAGAACAATATTTAGAGCTATAACTTTGTCATCTAGGTATTTAAATTAAAAAAATTTTGAGAGAGAGGGGGAGAAAGAGAGAGAGGGAGAACAAGCCAAATAGACAGAGAAAGAGCCTATAGACAGACAGAGCTCCCATCCACTGGTTCACCTTCTGAAAGTCTGCAATAACTGGGAGTGAGGTCTAGGAACTCGATTTAGTTCTCTCTTGTGGGTGGCAGGAACTTGGTTACTTGAGGAATCACTGCTACCTCCCGGAGACTGCATTAGCAGGAAGCTGTGAGGTTGAAACTGGAGCTGTGAGTTGAACGACATTTGGAGTTGTAGCTGGAACTACAAGGCTGGAGCTACAAGGCCCTTTGACCTGGTTCTCACATTCTTCTTACTTTAATTTTCTATTGTTGTTCTTGTCAACTCTAGGCCAACTACACATACCTTCTTGTTATTCGACGGTCATGTCAGGAACCTGTTACTCCTAGACATTTCTTCTTTCTTATCCCAGAGCCAGAAATTTTTGACTCTTGAGCAGTTACATGGCTTGCACTCTTGTGTATTCTGGACTGTGCTTTCAAAATTCCCTTATTAATTGTCCTAGGTAAAAATACCACTTCTTCATTCTTGAGCCTCTTAGACTGCCATCTTTTATTCTTCTTAACACATGTCATGACTTGCCATCTAAGAGTCTCTCTGACCAGAATTCAGGCTTTAGGAAGGGAGATGCTGTTCATTGCTCCACCACATAGCCCAGTGGCTGACACTGAGTAGGGGCCTGGTAAGTGTGTCATGAATGAATGAATGAATGAATGAATGTTGCAAACAATCACAAGTGTATGTAGCAAGGTATTCGTTTGCCCAGTGTTGTCCTGTACTACTGTATGCCAGATACTTGCTGGCATTAGAGATTTTTTTTAAAGATTTATTTTATTTATTTGAAAGAGTTACAGAGAGAGGTAGAGACAGAGAGAGGTCTTCCATCCACTGGTTCACTCCCCAGATGGCCACAATAGCCGGAGCTGCGCTGATCCGAAGCCTGGAGCCAGGAGCTTCTTCCGGGTCTCTCACGTGGGTGCAGGGGCCTAAGGACTTGGGCCATCTTCTACTGCTTTCCCAGGCCATAGCAGAGAGCTGGATGGGAAGAAGAGCAGCCAGGACTATAACCGGCGCTCATATGGGATGCTGGCACTGCAGGCAGTGGCTGTACCAGCTATGTTATAGCACTGGCTTAGATTTAAATGTGCCTAAAGCATTGCATTGTGTTTTCAGGTGTCTGGAATTATTTGATGAAATATATATTAACAGTCATTGTAATTCATTGTCATTCCCAAGTTGCATAGGCTCCAGAGTGGTCTCTAGGGGAAATAGTTACATTTTTACTGATATTTTGCATTTTCAAAGCATTTTAGGAAATTCTTTTGTAATTGTTATCCTGTCCCATTGCTTATTGCTGAA
Organism: Oryctolagus cuniculus; assembly: GCF_964237555.1. Lineage (NCBI taxonomy): Eukaryota > Metazoa > Chordata > Mammalia > Lagomorpha > Leporidae > Oryctolagus > Oryctolagus cuniculus. Next base: position 26,684,223 of record NC_091451.1, on the reverse strand, counting down.
TGTTAAACATTTTACCAATCAATGACTGAAACACTTAAGTTCCGAGTTATTACAGTTTTGATTTACACTGTTGCTTTTTGTCTTACCTTTTTATCCCGTTGTACTCATTTTCTTCTCCTTTTTTGTGTTTGTTACCTGTGGATTACTTTATTTTCTTCTTTGCAAAGATGAAGTAAACAGTATTTTCTTCAAGATTGTGAAAGTATCATTACTATCAACATGTGGATAAAAAGAGAGTGGATGGAAAAGAATGATTGCCCCTATGCGACTTATCTTTCCAGAGTGTTTTTGAACACTGTTTGGCACAGCTGGAAAGGTGCTGGTCAAGATATATCCTGTGTGTAGTCTTCTTCCTTAATTTTTTTATTGATTTCTCTACTTGCCTCCCACTTCTCTTCTTTAATCTGTACTCTAGTTTCTTGGATTTTATTGCAGATGATGTGAAAACACTGCTAATTTTTTTTTTTCAGAAAAAAAATCCTCTCTAGAAGTTGGAAGACATTTTGAAGGATTTCTCTTTCAACTTTATACTTAATATGTGAATTTCCATTTATATAGTCAACTTCTTGGATGTTTAATTGATCATGGGAATAGTCTTCACAAGCCATATTATCTTTTTGATATTAGGAAATAGCTTTCTGGGTTAAAGAATATTCCATCTTAATAGTATGAGGGTATTTCAAAAAGTTGGTGAAAAAATGGAGTTCTTATAAGTATTATTTTGGTGCAAAAATTTAGAATCTTTTTTTGCAGTGTGCATTTTCTATTAACTTTTTGAAGTATTTTTGTGTATTTTAGGGGCCTGGTATTTAATTATGATAAGTCAAAGTTGGAAGTTTAGAAATGTATTCTGCATCATACATGAAGTAGCACATCTCCTTGTTAGTCTTTGGATTCCTTTGAAGGGTGCAGTTTTATGAGATGATGTATAGATGTAAGTTGTCCTGAAATTCTTATAATCTTATTTCTATATAATTAACACTTATGTCATGTCTTCTGAGGCTTTTTATTTTATTAAGAAAATATTACAGCTATTAATTAAATGCTGGCTGTACACTTTGTGACCCTTATTTCAGCTGTCTTATTCAAAATTCTACCATGTATACTAACTTAAACTTTCTTATTATTGAAGTATTTTTGACAAATATGTTTTCTTCCAATGTGTCTTCTTGGGTTTGATTAGTTTGCTTTTAGTTTGTTTATCCAAATTAGTTAGTCCTCATATGGTTTTTCTGTCTCTTTTTTTCCCCGTCATCACTATTCTTTTCTAGATGTGATCTCTAGGTTCTTGAAAAGTCTTTTCTTGCTCTATTGTGTTCTCTCACTGCTTTATTTATCTTGTCTGTCCTTCAGGCATATGTGGGGGTGTTATAGAATGCATAAAATTTGTTTGGAGATAGTGTAGGTTTACATTATAAATAAATGCTCTTTTTTTAAAAAAAAAATATTTATTAATTCTCAAATCCCTGAAAAAGCTAGGGCTGGGCCAGGCCAAAGCTGGGAGTCAGATAGGATCCAAATTTCTGACTTGGGTATCAAGAACTGAATTACTTGAACCATCACTGCTCTGCCATTGTCTTTGTTAACAGGAAGTTGTAATCAGGAGTTGGAGCTAAATATCAAGCCCAGTGATTTACTTTGAAGTGGGATGCAGGCATCCTAACCAGCATCTGATCTGCCTCATAATTAAATTCTCTTAATGCTACCGTAAATTATGTTTAAGTTGGGCTTATATTTTATGGCCATCTAATGTATTACTTGACCTCCAAGTATTGTTTAATCACATTTATTTTGCTAGGCATACATACTTATTTTTTCTTGCCAATATTGTCATTACAAATTACATCACGGCTAGCATGAATATATGTGAGTCCCTTTGTGTAGCAACATATGCAAATAGACATTTATTGCTGTTAATGCTATGATGATGATGAAAGATTTCTGCTCATCTTGTTGACTGAACAACTGCCCAACAATAGTCTGAGATTTTTTTGTGTGCTGGAGTTGTTTAATTTCTATGTTATGCTTTTCTTGAAGAGTGGAATGTTTCTATCTACATTTTCAGTGAATTTATGCTAGACCATCTGTTTATAAAGCCCTTTTCCATCATTATCAATTAATATTTATTGGACTACTACTGAGTGCATAGTAATATTGTGCAAACAAAGACCACTCAGCTACAGATAGATTTATTCATTGACTTAGTACTGTTTTATTTTTATTAGAAAATAGGGGAAAAAACCCACTCAACTGAAAGGCATAAAATAACATCCTCTAACTCTGAACAATGAAAGATGTTGTGTATTTACAAGGCTTTCTGTTCAAAGACTTATAAAACTGGAGAAATTCTAAATTAAATTTCCATAATTATCTGTGATCCTCTGTTTGTCAACAATTCTAACTCAGTGGTCCTGCATTTAGAAAGTCAAATGAAGTATCATATTGCTCTGGATTTCTAATAAAAGTATGCAACTCATTTTTGAGAGGAAGCTGCTTGGACAAAAACAGACCCTCCACTAAGAGCATTTGCTTTTTGATTTTGAAGGAAATCCTGGAAAGTACATTTATCGGTCTCACATTTAACTTCACTTGTGAGAATTTTTATTAAGTAAAAAATTGCATAAAAGTGTAATGTGTTCCAGTAATGGCAGTGGCATTTAGGGGAATAATACCATTGTTACTTTTGAGTTAAAAAGTTAAATGACTTGTATGTGTTTTCAGCATATCAAATTTTTATGTAGTAATTAAGGTTTTGTCTTGTATATTGACAAACTTAATAGCATTTGAAAAATGAAATCCTGACACTAATCACCAGGGGTTTTACTTTTGAGTTATTTTACAGTCATGGTAGCAGTTTTTGCTGATTCATCTAGGGTATCTGGCCTAGTTAGTCTTCCATGTGGCCTTTGGCTAACGTTTAGTGTAACGATTATGGCCATGGAACAGAGCAAAGGAAATTGGCTGTCGCGATGATTGAACTCATGACCTTGTTTGGCTTCATTGGCACCAAGTGCCCTAAATATTCACAGACTCCATAAATACAGACATAATGGAACCAAAAGGTTTGCTCATTCATAGGGGAAAATAGGTCAGTAATAAGTGTCTTTCTATCGTACTTCAGTAATTCCTCTAGGAGCTCTTTTGGATTCCTGAAATAATAAACATGTTATCATAAGATGAGGCAGGGGAAAAAAAGGAAAAGAAAAAGAAAAGAACATCTAGGCTGTTCACAAAGAAAAACTTTGCAAACTTGAAATGTCTTTAAAGAACATTATTAAGGGATTTAATTACTACAAAAATAATACTGATACATCCTACTGAACTACAAAATACTGAATATTACCATACCCTTCGAAAAACAGGAATGGATGTATCTTGTGACTGGACTCATTAAATGCTTTCCACTTCCATCTGGAAAACATACTTAGTTCAACTGGCAGCAATTTTTAAAAATTTCTCCCTTACTTTGATATCCCAAAAGCTCATATGGTGTCAAAATTGTATTAATATTGGATTCCTTTTAGAATTGTATCATGAAGTTCTATTTCACTTACTAAAGTATTTTTTCTTTCGTTTGTTGTTTTAATTGTAGCTGTTGGTATAGAATTTTTTTTCCTTGGTCATGGCTAAAAAATAAATTTCCTTAAACAATTTAAGTAAAACCTACCTATTTGTTTTTGAGTTAGATAGTGGTTTAGGGTTTTAGAATATGAATGCATTGTTTTCTGCCTTGAAAAGAAACTTAAGTTTTGGTTTTTGTTTTTGTTGGCACAGATAATCCCCAACTGGATGAACTTAAAGGCTAAAACTTTCCATGACTGTAGCTGGTCCTCATGGGGGAAGAATTCCTAACTTTATTTAGGAAAAAATAGAATTTATAAATTCACTGAACTTGGTAAACATAAAATCTGTTAGTTTAAATGAGTATTATTAATTCTAAGTAATAAAATCCTGCTATATTATGCACACACACTCCTTTCTGAAATATACTAATTCTGCTGATTTTAGAACTGTAGGTATGTTTCTAGACACTTTTTGGAGATATTTCCATTGAAATAAAATTACTGTTATAGTGTTTATACATACTAAAGTTTAACAAAAAATTTTGCTTGAGCTGAAATATAGCATACGTACATAAAGGTATTTAAATTTAATACACAAAAATATAAACAACTTACAATTTTGATTTGATTTGTGATCTAATTTGAGCTAGAGTCTTAGTATATTCTTTGAGGCTTGAAATAATGAGTTTTATTTTATACCTACAGGAAGATATGATTATGAAAATATAGTTAGAATTATTAGTTTTAAAATTTTCAGTGATATAACTTCTTTATTTTTTATTTTTATTGGACAGAAAAATGATTTGTACCTTGAGGTATGATGATACTGACCCACTATTTGATAAGAGTATGGACTTGTTTTTCTGTGGTCTTGTTGGTTTACTAGTGAATCATGTACGTGTCCTTATCCTTGTGACCAAAGGCATACAATTATAGCACTGCTGAGTTATTATGATCTGTCGGGATAGTTTAGGTTCATAATTTTTCTCTGGAAATTTCAGTGGCCTGTGTGGGAGTTTACATGTGATCTTTATTTTATTCTAGTGCCATCATTCTTAACCAAGTTTGCTGGCCCATTTAAAGCAAACAAAAGGCCTTTAATTCTCTATTTGTTCTACATCTTTGAGTGTATTATCTGTTAGAGCCTCTTGATAAACAACCCTATTATTAAATTGTAATACTATTTTTATGGTTAGATGAAATGTCTATAAACATTTTCCTTTGTCCCCTTTCCCTACTCTGAAAGGAAAAGTTGCAGTTTTGGATATTATGTAGAATCATGAGAGTTCAGAATCATCTAACTCAAGAACTGCAGTAAGATACTCAATAGGTTAGTCTTTTTTAATGGAAATAGGCACATGAAAACAAGAAAAATTATTATTAAAGATTTAAATGGGCACCCAGGGACCCTATATTAAGGCTCACTGGTGTTGCTGTGATGTTAATAGTGTAAAAAACAATCTGAATCCTGGAGCAGGGTACATGATAGCGTTAAAATTAAACTACCGCTAAAGAAAAAAAAAAAAAAAAGAAGCTTTAAATGGCAAAATAACATAGTAATAGGAGTTCATTGGCATGTAATTTTTCTTCTTCCTTTTACTTGGTCAGTTTTAATATAATTCTGAGTTGCTTGTTCCTAAGTCAAGTGGAAAAGAAACCCAGTGCAGGCATACATCCTTACAAATGGCAGTAAATCGGTTAAAGTGTATAATAAAGGGATAGCTTATAGTTTTGATTTAGTTCAGTTGTAAAATATTTTTTTGGCTATTATCTGTCTTTTCAGAAGTTTAAAGTGTGTTTAGTGTATATTTACTAGATCTTATGAGTTGGATTTTCTTTCTTTGTCTTTCATTCTAAACTAGATAATGTAGAAAAATTGGTTATGTATTCTCGGCTGGAATATTACATCTGTGATTACTTGTTTACTGACTTGTGGTGCATAGAATGTAGAGATAGTGTTGAAACTTAATGGCATATTTGCATGATATGATGGGAATGGAGTGATTTGCTTTGGATTACTCCTTAAATATTTCACTTTTGCTCCTCTACTGAAAAATAATAGAGTTTAAGTTTTCATTAACTGTATTTTCTATGACTTGCATATCTTTAGAGTAATAGAAACATTAAAAGAGGAGTATTAAATAAATTTTGAGACAGCAAGTAGAACTAAAACAGAAAATATTGTTTGGAAAGGCAGTATTATAAATAACCGATCAGATGTTGAAGGTGGTAAGTGAGGAAGAAACGGGGTAATATAACATTATTTTAGCAAATTCCTTGTGTCCAAGAGAATTAGAGGTTCTTTTATTCAATCAGGTTGTATTTGAAATGTTGAATTTTTAAAAACATACAGTTGACTTTTGGAAGAATTGTATTTTTATCAACTGTGATTCCATGTGCTAGACAACACAACTTGACAAAGTTCATCTTACTTATATTCCTTTAACATCAAATAAAATTATTAATATTTATATTAATTGTGAGAATTGAAGATTGGAATAACCTTCCATTGAATATGAGGATAATTATTTCCCGTATTATCCTTTAAAGGGAATGGGTCCTGGTAACTGATGAATTTTTATAGGGTTGGAGGAGTAGTTGGGATGTTAAGTGTGGTCATGAGTTGAAGTCTTGAAAACTGAGAACTGACATAGAGGCAAATTGCTCTGCAGAAGTCAAGGGGGGATTCACAAACTTGTGGAGAAGCTCTTCCAGAAACTGCAAAATAAATCAGCAGCCAATTTTTGGGGAACAGGATGAAGGAGAATTTCTGGTTGGTGGAGTGACGTAGAAGAATGAAGAGAGCAAACAAGTTAATGGAGCTTTGATGAGTATACTCTAACTATGTCATGTAATTCTGGATCACTCATTAATATTTTTGCAAGAGCAGATTATTTTGGGATGAACATAAAGAGGCTAACATTCTACTTAATATAAGCATCATCCTGTGAATAAACTTAGTAGAAATATGACTTGCACTAGACTGTAAGGTCTGATGGAAATTTTTTTTTTGGTCAAAAAAATAAAGTAGTTGCTATAGAGAACTATGGGTCTGACTCTGAGCTAAAATTGGTGGGTGAAACTTTAATTATAATCAGATAGTCTCAACATATCTCCCAAAATGTTTGTTAATGATTTTGGTGGTTTTAATGTATTTCACCACATTGTTTGATACTGTCTTTCTGGAAGATGGAGCTTAATTCTTTTCCCATTGAGGGTGGGGTAGGCTTAGTGACTTTCTTCTAATAAATAAGAGTATGGGAAGGGAGAAAATGAAGCATTAAGGTTAGGAGCACCAGTTGTGAGTTACATTGACATCCTGTACACTAGAATCTGATGCAATGAGAAGGACGTTTCACCTCCATGCTATTCCCCTAAATTTATAAGCTTTGTCTGATCTCACAAGACACCAAATAAACCCAAACCAAGAGACATTTAATGAAATACCTGACTAGTATTCTTGAAAAAAATGCTGAGATTATAAAAGACAAAGCCTGAGAAACTTTAACATGTAATAGGAGACCAAGGAAACAAGACAGCTAAATGCAATGTAGTATCCTGGGACTGGATCTTGGGGAAAAAAAAAAAACAACGTTAGTGGAAAACTAATGATATTTGAGTGAAATCTATAGCTTAATTGTTTTATAAAATGTTAGTGTTTTAGTTTTGGTCAGTGTACCACAGTTCTATAAGACATTACTTTTAGGGAAAGCTGGGTTAAAGTTATGTGGGAACTCTGAGTCATCTTTTGTGAGCTTTAATTATTTTAAAGTAAAAGGATTTGAAACCCATTCATGAGATTGTTTTTTAAAGAAAAGATAAAATGGTAAGTTCTTCAGAAGGAAAAGGTTATTTCATCTTTTACTTTAACACAAAAATATTTATTTAAAAGACTTATTCATTTGAAAGTGTGACAGAAGAGTAGAGAGGGAGATTGTCTATATGCTGGTTTTTTTTTTTTTTTGGCTTGCATATTTTTTTATTGTTTTTTAACTTTTATTTAATGAATATAAATTTCCAAAGTACAGCTTATGGATTGCAATGGCTTTCCCCCCATAACTTCCCTCCTACCCGCAATCCTCCCCTTTCTCTCTCCCTCCCCCCTTCCATTCACATCAAGATTTATTTTCAGTTCTCTTTATATACAGAAGATCAATTTAGCATATATTAAGTAAAGATTTCAACAGTTTGCACCAACATAGTAACACAAAGTGAAAAATACTGTTTGAGTACTGGTTATAGCATTAAATCACACTGTACAGCACATTAAGGACAGAGATCCTACATGAGGAGTAAGTGCACAGTGACTCCTGTTGTTGACTTAACAAATTGACACTCTTGTTTATGGCCTCAGTAATCACCCTAGGCTCTTGTCATGAGTTGCCAAGGCTATGGAAGCCTTTTGAGTTCACCGATTCTGATCATATTTAGACAAGGTCGTAGTCAGAGTGGAAGTTCTCTCCTCCCTTCAGAGAAAGGTACCTCCTTCTTTGATGACCTGTTCTTGCCACTGGGATCTCACTCGCGGAGATCTTTCATTTAGGTTTTTTTTTTTTTTTCCCCCCCCAGAGTGTCTTGGCTTTCCATGCCTGAAATACTCTCATGGGCTTTTCAGCCAGATCCGCATGCCTTAAAGGCTGATTCTGAGGCCAGAGTGCTGTTTAGGACACCTGCCATTCTATGGGTCTGCTGTGTTTCTCACTTCCCATGTTGGATCATTCTTTCCCTTTTTTATTCTATCAGCTAGTATTTGCAGACACTAGTCTTGTTTATGTGTTCCCTTTTGCTCTTAGTCCTATCATTATGATCAATTGTGAACAGAAATTTGGGATTGCATCAAATTGAGAAGTTTCTGTACTTCAAAAGAAACAGTCAGGAAAGTGAAGAGGCAGCCAACAGAATGGGAAAATATATTTGCAAACTATGCAACAGATAAAGGGTTGATAACCAGAATCTACAAAGAAATCAAGAAACTCCACAAGATCAAAACAAACAACCCACTTAAGAGATGGGCCAAGGACCTCAATAGACATTTTTCAAAAGAGGAAATCCAAATGGCCAACAGACACATGAAAAAATGTTCAAGATCACTAGCAATCAGGGAAATGCAAATCAAAACCACAATGAGGTTTCACCTCACCCCGGTCAGAATGGCTCACATTCAGAAATCTACCAACGAATAGATGCTGGAGAGGATGTGGAGAAAAAGGGACACTAACCCACTGTTGGTGGGAATGCAAACTGGTTAAGCCACTATGGAAGTCAGTCTGGAGATTCCTCAGAAACCTGAATATAACCCTACCATTCAACCCAGCCATCCCACTCCTTGGAATTTACCCAAAGGAAATTAAATTGGCAAACAAACAAGCTGTCTGCACATTAATGTTTATCGCAGCTCAATTCACAATAGCTAAAACCTGGAACCAACCCAAATGCCCATCAACAGTAGGCTGGATAAAGAAATTATGGGACATGTACTCTATAGAATACTATACAGCAGTCAAAAACAGTGAAACCCGGTCATTTGCAACAAGATGGAGGAATTTGGAAAACATCATGTTGAGTGAATTAAGCCAGTCCCAAAGGGACAAATATATGTTCTCCCTGATCGGCGACAACATACTGAGCACCAAAGGGGAAACTTGTTGAAGTGAAATGGACACTATGAGAAACAGTGACTTGATCAGCTCTTGTCCTGACTGTTGATGTACAATGTAATACTTTATCCATTTTAGTATTTTTTTGTTCTAGTACTATTGGTTGAATTCTGTAATTAACACACAACTATTCTTAGGTGTTTAAATTTTAACTGAAAAGTGATCCCTGTTAGGAATTTGGAAAGCATTATGCTGAGTGAAATAAGCCAGTCCCAAAGGGACAAATATCATATGTTCTCCCTGATCGGTGACAACTAACTGAGCACCAAAAAGGAAACCTGTTAAAGTGAAATGAACACTATGAGAAACGGTGACTTGATCAGCTCTTGTCCTGACGGTTGATGAACAACTTAATTTGTTATCCCTCTTAGTATTTTTTTTGTTTGTTCTACTTAATACTTTTGGTTGAATACTGTAATCAATACACAATTATTCTTAAGTGTTGAAACTTAACTGAAAAGTGATCGCTGTTAAATATAAGAGTGGGAATAAGAGAGGGAAGAGATGTGCAATTCGGGACATGCTCAAGCTGACTTACCTCAAATGGTAGAGTTAGAAACATACCAGGGGATTCCAATTCAATCCCATCAAGGTGGCATGTACCAATGCCATCTCACTAGTCCAGGTTTTTTTTTTTTTTTTTTTTTTTTTTTTTTTTTAAGATTTATTTATTCACTTGAAAGTAATAGTTACAGAGAGGCAGAGGCAGAGAGAGAGAGGTCTTCTATCCTATGCAGGTGCAGCGGCCCAAGGACTTGGACCATCTTCTGCTGCTTTCCCATGCCATAGCAGAGAGCTGGATTGGAAGTGGAGCAGCTAGGAGTTGAACCGGAGCCTGTATGGGGTGCTGGCAGTGCAGGCAGCAGCTTTGCCCGCTGTTCCACAGCACTGGCCCCATATATGCTGGTTTACTCTCCAAATGGCCACAACAGCCAGAACTGGGCCAGATTGAACCCTGGAGCCAGGAATTTCTTTCAGATCTCCCATGTGGGTTCAGGGGCTCAAGCACTTCTGCTGATTTCCCAAGTGCATTAGCAGGGAGATGAATCAAAAGTGGAACAGCTGGAACTGAACCAGTGCCCATATGAGATGCTGGGGTTGCAGGTGGCAGCTTTACCTGCCATACTAAAAAGCTGTCCCCCCAAATATTTATTTTTCATCATCACTACTCTCTGATAACAGTTTTCCAAGAAAGAAAACTTAATGCTTGGAAAAATATGGCAATGAAAAAAAGATGGAAGAAATCTGGAAATCCAGTTAGTATATAAAGTACATAGTTGTTCAGTGGCAAAGTGAAGTTTTTAGATTATAAGGACATATTATTTGTATATTCAGTAGCATATGTTTACCACTGAACTTATGTAAGATCTGTGGCTTCTTGAGACTTATGGCATAGCAACATGAGAACTTTCGTGTTTTTCTTTGGGTATGTAAGCCTCTTGATAAATTAAGATTATTTTGATTCAAATAAAATGTTGAATGATTATTTTGAATGTCTGTGTAAGTAAAAATAAGTAAAATATATACAAAGTAAGTAAACACTTGGAAATTTTAATATCTTATTTTTCAATGTAAAATGTTATAGTTTTAAAATTTTAATTTTTTAAAATATTGAGAAAAGAGCAGAAATAGATTAATTTTAGTTAAGTTTGAAAATTTTTTTCATTGGAGAATTTTTAGGGTTTACACTTTGAAATAGTCAAACTCAGAGTCTTAGCAAAAAATTAAATGAAGTTGAAAAGCTTAGAGATGATGGCGCCGCCTTCCCTTGTATCAGTAAGCAGAGGCCATAGGAGGAAACAATCTGGAACACGAAGAGATAAACTTAATCACATCACAGTGATCATTGCATCTTGGCAATTATGGTCGGTGGTTGCACAGTCTTCCAATGTACACTTTGAACTCTGCTTTGGAAGGGAGTGGATCTAGCATTTAGAAAAGCCTTTTTTGGGTTAGTTACTCCTCAGCCTCGAATGCTCTTACCTAACTCTGGTTGAGTCTTTACTGCATACTCCTTTGGACAGGCTTCTTCCTAAGAGTTTGAATCCAAAAGTGGAGATTGATTGTTAATTATTTGCTGAAACTTGTCAACTACCTGAAGAAATCTTTCTCCCAGTAACACCTGTATGGAAAATCCCAGGCTGGTTTTACTCTAATGGAAAAGTCTTAAAAAGAAAGATAAATGATTGAATTTAGCTCATAATAAACAAAGTTGATGTAGGTTGGGATGATGATGTTGTAGATTAAGAAGTTCAAAACTTAATAGAATGAATTGATAATGTTGTAACAACTTATTTGTATATGATTTTTCTATTTCCCTTCCTCCCTGCCTCTAATAAACACACATACATGCACACACTGGGTCACTGCCTGGTGAAGGATCCAGGAAGCCTGGAAAGAATACACATGTGAGCAGTATTTTTGAGGTTCCTAGAATGATTTTGTTAACAAAAAATTATAAAAACATTCCACCAGCCAAATTAAATATTAGTTATGTAAAGAGAATTAAACAGTATTATAAATCTCATTTGCCCTAAAATAAAGAACAGATACCAAGTATCGAAGTCATTTGATAATCATTTGAAAGGCATTATGTTTTTTAATACTTTGTCAATGTCAGTAACACAGTAATAATAATAATTGTCTTTTACTTACATTTGTTATGTCCGAGGTATTGTCCTATGAACTTTAAAAGTATCAAATTATTTAGTCTTTACCATTATCCTCTATGCTTTTTATACTGTTTCAACATGGAAAACCCTTGCTACCTAGTTGTTGAGAGGCAAGCAACTTGAATCCATATGCTGTCTCTGTTGCTAATTAGTTATCCAACTCTTGTGTCCCCCAGTCTTCCTTTTAATAAAAATGCATGGAGTTATCATGAAGGTCAAATGTATGCATTTTATACATAAATAATGCCTGGATAGAATAAACAATATAAAATAAAAATTGTACTCAGAACTAGTTTTCCTTTTGATGATGATTATTCATCTTTTCATTCAATCACTGTTTTCCTGATGAGATTAAAAACAAGGCCGAAGGATGGAGGCCGTATGTATTTTATTTAGTCATGTATTAGTCTCTAACATAGTGCTCGACACATGATAAATGAATTCAGGAGATATTTGGAATATTTAAGTTAATGAAATTGATTATGATTGAGTATGCTTGCATCAAAGCAGTTTTTTAAACATATTTTGCTGTTTGCCTAAAAATCATTTTTCTATTGATCTTGTTGGAAAAGACTTCTGGCAGTTTGTATTTTCTCAATTTGGCCTTTTCACATGCACTTTGGTAAGTCTAATTGCTAAAACTGTCAAAAAGATTTTAAACACGTGGAATGCCTTTTAGATGTTATGAAATATTGCTCCAAGTATAATTTTCCCCAAGTATAATTTTGTTTTAACATAGGTACAAACCAAAACAAACACTTTTTTTTACTTTATTGATTGATTGATTTTTTTTTTTTTTTTTGACAGGCAGAGTGGACAGTGAGAAAGAGAGATAGGGAGAAAGGTCTTCCTTTGCTGTTGGTTCACCCTCCAATGGCCGCCGCGGCCAGTGCACTGGGGCCGGCGCACCACGCTGATCCGATGGCAGGAGCCAGGTGCTTCTCCTGGTCTCCCATGGGGTGCAGTGCCCAAGCACTTGGGCCATCCTCCACTGCACTCCCTGGCCACAGCAGAGAGCTGGCCTGGAAGAGGGGCAACCGGGACAGAATCCGGCGCCCCGACCGGGACTAGAACCCGATGTGCCGGCACTGCAAGGCGGAGGATTAGCCTATTGAGCCATGGTGCTGGCCAAAACAAATACTTTTGTGGTTAACTTTTGAAATTTCTGTTTCCTTAAATTCTTTTTTTCCCCTTATTAAAGAGAGGAAACTGTAGAAAAGAATGCTCTCTTTTCTGTATGTGACATGTCATTTGGAGAGCTAGTTACAATTGGTGATGAACTGTCTTGTATATAATAATGGTGTAGGAATTATATTTTTATCTTATATACAGTAGTTTTCAGAATTTGAAAAACTAGAGCAATAGTTTTTAGTATTATGTTTAAATAGTTGAGCATCATATATATATATTTTTTTGACAGGCAGAATTAGACAGTGAGAGAGAGAGAGACAAAGGTCTTCCTTTTTCCGTTGGTTCATCCCCTAAATGGCTGCTATGGCTGGTGCACTGCGCCGATCCGAAGCCAGGAGCCAGGTGCTTCCTCCTGGTCTTCCATGCGGGTGCAGGCACTCAAGCACTGGGGCCATCTTCCATTGCCTTCCCGGGCCACAGCAGAGAGCTGGACTGGAAGAGGAGCAACCGGGACAGAATATGCCACCCCAACAGGGACTAGAACCCGGGTGCCGGTGCTGCAGGCGGAGGATTAGCCTAGTGAGCCATGGTACCGGCTACAGATCATATAATTCTTAGACACTATTATCTTAGCAGGCAGTGAACTTTTTGCTGAGAAAACTGTTAGTCATCTAGGCTCATCAAATATATAACAAGATTCCTAAAATAGGGAAAAAATGAAACTAAGTGGAAATTGATTTTTTAAGATCAGGAAGCTCTTTGTATTTGCTTCCAACTTAAGTGTTATTAGGGTTGTAGTGAATAAGCAGGTTTTAAATCATATGTTGATTTTGTGTAACTTATAACAATATTCTCTTTAGTCTTATATTAATAAATCCTTATTATAATTTCCAGTTTTATATGTATTTTGGAATAATACCTGTTTTTCCACCTATTTCATTGTAGGCCCTGAAGAAACAAGAAGTTAAAGCAGATGAGAATGAGGGTGTAATCAAAAATAAGCTAAGACAAACTGAAAATGAGAAGAATCAAGTAAGATTTTGAAAATTTTCTAAGGATATGGTAGTTTCTGGCAAGTGATGTTTGTTGAGTGCCTTGCAAACTGTCCCTGAGATTGCTCAAATACCATGAAGTCTTTGTGTTTTGATGTGGAGACACTTGGTTGGATGACTTTGATCTTTGGTACGCTGCTTGGTCTTAAAAACATGCATCGGCCGCCGCCGTAGCTCAATAGGCTAATCCTCCGCCTAGCGGCACCGGCACACCGGGTTCTAGTCCTGGTCGGGGCGCCGGATTCTGTCCCAGTTGCCCCTCTTCCAGGCCAGCTCTCTGCTGTGGCCAGGGAGTGCAGTGGAGGATGGCCCAAGTACTTGGGCCCTGCACGCCATGGGAGACCAGGAGAAGCACCTGGCTCCTGCCATTGGATCAGCGTGGTGCACCGGCCGCAGTGCGCTGGCCGCGGCGGCCATTGGAGGGTGAACCAATGGTAAAGGAAGACCTTTCTCTCTGTGTCTCTCTCTCACTGTCCACTCTGCCTGTCAAAAAAAAAAAATTATCCATCATGGGGGGCCGGCACTATTGTATAGCGTGTAAAGCCGCCACCTGCACTGCCAGCATCCCATATGGGTACTGGTTTGAGTTCTGTTTGCTCCACTTCCAATGCAGCTCTCTGCTGCGGCCTTGGAAAGCAATGGAAGATGGCTCAAGTCCTTGGGCTCCTGCACGCATGTGGGAGACCTGGAAGAAGCTCCTGGCTGCTGGCTTTGGATCGGCACAGCTGTGGCCGTTGTGACCACTTCGGGAGTGAACCAGTAGATGGAAGACCTGTCTTTCTGCTTCTCCTCTCTCTGTGTAACTTTAAAATAAATAAATACATCTTTAAAAAAATGCATCCTAATACTGATCACTTTTTTAAAAAAGATTTTTATTTATTTGAAAAGCAGAGATACAGAGAGAGAGAATAACATATATATGGGAGCGAGAAAGAGAAAGAGAGAGAATGAGAATCGTCTGTCTGCTGGTTCTGTCCCTCAGTGACCATAACAGCTGGAACTGGGCTGGTCTGAAGCCAGGAGCCAGGAACCTCTTCCAGGTCTCCCACATGGGCCCAAGGGCCCAAGTACTTGGGCCATCTTCTGGCACATTAGCAGGGAGCTGGGTTGGAAGTGGAGTAGCAGGACTTGAACCAACACCCACATGGGATGCCGGCACTGCAGGTGGAAGCTTTGTCTATGCCACAGCACTGGCCCCTCTTTTTTATTATTATTATTATTATTAAAGATTTATTTATGTATTCGAAAGAGTTATGCAGAGAGAGGAGGAGACATACAGAGAGATCTTCATCTGTTGGTTCACTCCCCAAATGGCTGCAGTGGCTAGCTTGGTGCCAGGAGTCAGGAGCTTCTTTCAGATCTCCTGGGTGAGTTCAGGAACCCAAGTACTTGGGCCATCTTCCACTGCTTTCCCAGGCACATTAGCAGGGAGCTGGATGGGAAGAGCAGCCAGGACTTGAACCTGTGCCCATTTGGGATGCCATTGTTGCAGATAGGGGCATATCCTGTGCAACAGTGCCAGCTCTACAGGTTACTTTCTACCTTGTCATCTGTAGGCTGCTTCCATTTTTTCTTTTTTTAAGGATTTGTTTTATTTACTTGAAACAGTTACAGAGAGAGGTAGAGACGGAGAGAGAGAGGTCTTCCATCCGCTGGTTCACTCCCCAGGTGGCCACCACAACGGCTGGAGCTGTGCTGATCCGAAGGAGCCAGGAGCTTCTTCCCAGTCTCCCACGAGGGTACTGGGGCCCAAGCAGTTGGGCCATCTTGTACTGTTTTCCCAGGCCATAGCAGAGAGCAGCTGGGACTAGAACTGGCACCCATATAGGATGCCGGCGCTTCAGGACAGGTCCTCAACCCACTGCACCACAGTGCCGGCCCTGGCTGCTTTCATTTTTCAAAAGACAAATTAAGCTTAAGCTTTCCTTGCTGGTGAACATTTAAACAACTATACTTTGTTGCATGGTTCAGAAAGAGCTGTTGTTTGAAAGCTGGATTAATTGGATATATTAATTTCGATTATAGAAGAAAGAAATAGCGAACAATCTTGTTACAAAACATTTTTTGTTCTCAGCAAATATTAAAGACCTTTGAAGCATCATATTCCCACACTAGGCCTAGCACTTTAGAGTTAAAAATAATTCAGAGACCAAACAATCCCCCCGGTTTACAAATGAGTAGCTTTAAGGATGAGTCCAAGAGTCCAAGTAACTTCTGATGGAGTAAAAGTTTGCTCCTGTTTGTTACTTCATACTGCTTTTTTTTTTCTTTTTCTTTTTTTTGACAGGCAGGGTTAGAGAGAGACAGAGAGAAAGGTCTTCCTTTTTCTGTTGGTTCTCTCCCAAAGTGGCTGCTATGGCTGGTGTGTTGCGGCTGGCATGCTGCGCCCGGCGTGCTGCGCCAATCCGAAGCCAGGAGCCAGGTGCTTCCTCCTGGTCTTCCATGCAGGTGCAGGGACCAAGGACATGGGCCATCTTCCACTGCACTCCCGGGCCACAGCAGAGAGCTGGACTGGAAGAGGAGCAACCGGGACAGAATCTGGTGTCCCGACTGGGACTAGAACCCAGGGTGCTGGCTGGCACCGCAGGTGGAGGATTAGCCTAGAGAGCTGCAGCGCCGGCTGTTTTTTTTAAACCTACCATTGCCTCCTTTGGTTCACCATCCAGTGTGAAATGAAATAATGCTTTCATGCTACCTTCATGGTAAGCAAATTATGTCAGCTCATCAAATTTGCCCTTTGGAAATTTAATCTGCTAATGTTACACAAGGTTTATGAACAATTTGGGTCAATGTACCATTTTGACTGAAGTATGATTTCGTCCCTCTATTTCTTTACAGAAATGAGAGGACAGGTTGGACAATGTTTTATGTGGATTTTCTGATACCATGTTCATTTTTCTTTAATGTGACATTGATTTCGAAAACTGTATAATTTTAAAAATAATTGTATAACTCCATTAAAAATTTATTTTCAATAATTACAGATAAGTTGAATGTTGTTAAAACAGGGAGAGGTCTCACATACTCTATGCCCAGTTTCCTTTAGTGGTATCATTATATGTAATTGCAACTCATTATCAAACCAGGATACTGACAGTGGTACTTTCCACAGAGTTTATGTAGATTTCACCAGGTTGTGTGCATTTACTTGAGTGTTGTGTGTGTGTTGTTCTGTCCATTTTTATCTGGTGTAGATTAACCACCAGCAGCACTTTCCATTCATAGAACTATCCCGTTACCACAAACCTCTGTCATGCTCCTTGATAGGCATACCTAGCACATGTACAGAATTTATAGAACTGATAAATAGTTATTTAAATTGAAATGATAATTTAGGATAACTATAAATCTAAACACATAAACATGATAATACAGACTTTCATTTTATAAAACAGTTTCCATTGTAAAATGCTAACAAATCTAGCATACATAAGCTATGCATTTTTTTTTTTTTTTTGACAGGCAGAGTTAATGAGAGAGAAAGACAGAGAGAAAGGTCTTCCTTCTGTTGGTTCACCCCCCAGATGGCTGCTATGGCCGGCGCGCTGCGCCGATCCGGAGCCAGGAGACAGGTACTTCCTCCTGGTCTCCCATGCGGGTGCAGGGACCCAAGGACTTGGGCCACCTTCCACTGCCTTTTCGGGCCACAGCGGAGAGCTAGACTGGAAGAGGAGCAACCAGGACAGAATTCGGCGCCCTGACCAGGACTAGAACCTGGGGTGCCGGCGCCGCAGGTGGAGGGTTAGCCTAGAGAGCCGTGGCGCTGGCCTAGCTATATGTTTTTAACTAACATAGGTCTCATTACATTTTTCAACTTGAAATAAACCAGCATAGTCAGACTTTATAGGGAATTTAGCCATCTACCTGTCCACATTATCCATGGATGTTTATCTATTGGAAATATTAATAGTGAAAACTTAAATATCTTACTTGGAATTTAGAACTTGAAAAATTTTAGAGTAAATTTTGAATATTTGGAATATAAGAAACCATGTTATATGAAATATACTTTTAGTTGTTAAGTTCCTGCTGTTTTAATTCTAATTTCATTCATTTGACACCACATGTTATAATTTAATGAAGAAAGTACTTTACAATTGAGATTAAAATGACTTACAATTGGAAGGGATCTGAGACTTAGATAAAATTCTTAATTTAGAGATGAGAGAATGGAGGCCTAGGGCAAAAAGATTTAAGCAGCATCACAGTTGAAATGGAACTGACTAGATCTGAGACATCCAGGGTACTTGGTCTAGTTCAGTTATGTTATGTAATCAATATTATTTTGATTGAAGTTTTGATATATGTTTATACAACTTCAAAAAGTCCATCGAAATTGTGTTTGATAATATATATGGGGTCTCCCTATATGACCTGAATGATAGGTGCTCAATGATTCTCAAGATAAAACATTCCACCCTCACCATCAAATTGGTAAGTCTATATACCAAAAATGAACTTATTTTAAAAATTCCATTTTCCACAAACTCTTTAAAGTACCCTCCATATCTGTTTATACATTTATCCTTTCATATTAGCTGTAAATATCTTCTGAAAACTTTGCTACTTTTTCTCCTCTTAGACTGTGCTGTAGTAATTTAGTTATTTTTCTGTCCCATTTGAAATATTTCTTTATCCTTTGTTGAAACCCTAGCTGGAACAGGAATTGGAGCTATCTCGAAGGTTACTGAATCAGTCAGAAGGCAGCAGAGAAACACTTCTGCATCAGGTAAGTCTATGCAAGCTATGATAATCTGCTTTTACATTAAGTCAAGACTGAGTCTCCTTCTCTATTAAATGTCTTTGTGAAAGAGAAAAAGAAAGTAGGTCTAGGAAAATCTTTTCCTAAGGATTGTATGTTCGCTTACCTAAGCATAAGATGAAATCCTTTCAGGAAGATTGAGAAAAAGCCAGTACAAAACAGTAGCAGAAGTTCCCACTGTGACAGTGTATCTTGTGATTGCTGCTCCAACTTACTACTTATCTCTCTTAGCGTGAGCATTGTAAATGTAAGACTGGTTGCATAAGATAACATTTTCCCAGGTGCTTAATTTTATTCAAGGAGTCCTTGGAGAATATAGGCGGAAATAAAATACATATGATAGACCTTTGCATTTTCAGGTTACTTTGAGTATATTTTTATCTTTTATTCATATTTTCATGATATTACCTGACCCTTTTTAATCAAAGATAAGGTTTAAATTTTAAATATAATATTTTTCGGTCCATTAGTCTATAATGAGAGTTTGGTGCTTTTGATATTTAAAGTTTGCTTAAAATAGCCATCCTATATATACCTATTGGATAGGGGCAGATGGGTTTCTAACTGCCTAACTGTATTTAATATAAATCACACATTGTACCTTGCTCTGTTTTGAGGTGTGTATATATAACTTTGCTACTTAATGTACTAGGTAGGCACACATGTCAGGCTTCATAGACATTTAGAAGTATTACATTTTGACAATTGGTGTTGAAAATACACTGTAGCAGCTGTTTTATAAAACCTTCCAGAATGTTTCTTGACTTTGTTCTGCAGCCAGTGGTCACATAGCATTAATGTTTGCGAAGTTGATACTTTTGTTTTTAGGAAGTTTATATTTGTATTAGTTACCAATCTGATTATTTCTAGAACTTTGATTTGTAATCTATAATTTCAGTTTTTGAAGCAAGAGATTTCTTTGTTTAGATTGTCATCGTGGCTTTAGCTGAATTTTTTTGGCCACTGCTCACTTGTTTAGTGGTCAGTAGAGAAGTGTATACTATGTGTTATGCAGTTTACAGATATCAAGATGAATAAAATAGTTCCTGACTTCAAAAGTTTATAGTTTATGCAAAGGTATTTATTGGTTATTTATTTTTAGCACTATTTTGGTATCACGATATGATGAATCATGATCTTTTCACTTGAGTTAACAACCCATGGCTCAGATTTCCATCAAAGAAAAGACATGAAAAGTAGACATAAAAACATAGTACTTCACTGGAGGTGGTTTGTGTTAATAGTACTATAATAGACTGAGTCAAGATAAGGGATTTTAAGAAATGTAGTCAAATTATTTGTCCCAGTGGATATAGAGAAGGAAAAGACATTTTTTGAGGAAGAACTGAAACAATGAAGAATAGAGCAAGAGACTGTTTCACCGTTCTTGGTATATAGCAAGGAGATTAACTTAGCTATAACCTGTGTTTACAGTAACCTGTTAGAAGTAAAATTTATACCCAGGGAAGTAACAGTTTTTGAGCTGAATTATTTTCTTCCTGTTTTTGAAAACTGATAAAAGTTTAATTTTTGACTAAATGTATTTAGGTACAAGAACTGCGAACACAGCTAACAAAAGCAGAAGGTGATCGAAAGGGTCTACAACATCAAGCATCTCCAGTTACCAGGCAACAGTCAAACCATCAGGATGAACAAGGGGATGACTGGAAGTTTAGAAGAGGTAGAATTCTCACTTATAAATATGTAGATTTCTCATTCTCAGAGTTGTGTTCCTTATGTTAATACTTATATCATCTTATTTCTTGATTCACTACGGGGTTTCCCAACAGGTTGATCTCAATTTAGCATCCAGTTTTAAGGCCATGTGTGCTTGATTTCAAAACTCATTTTATCAAGGTGGCATGTACCAATGCCATCTCACTATTCCAAGTGATCAATTTCAGTTCACAATTGATCATAATGAAAGGACTAAGAGTCAAAGGGAGCACATAAACAAGTCTAGTACCTGCTAACACTAACCAATGGAATAAATAAAGGGGAGAGTGATCCAACATGGGAAGTGAGATACTCAGCAGACTCATAGAATGGCAGATATCCTAAATAGCACTCTGGCCTCAGAATCAGCCCTTAAGGCATTCAGATCTGGCTGAAAAGCCCATGAGAGTATTTCAGGCATGGAAAGCCAAGACACTCTGGCAAAAGATCTCTGCGAGTGAGATCCCAGTGGAAAGAACAGGTCTTCAAAGAAGGAGGTACCTTTCTCTGAAGGGAGGAGAGAACCTCCACTTTGACTATGAGCTTGTCTAAACAAGATAAGAATCGGAGAACTCAGAGGGCTTCCATAGCCTTGGAAACTCATGACCGGAGCATAGGGAGACTACTGATGCCATAGACAGGAGTGTCAATTGGTAAAGTCAACAACAGGAGTCACTGTGCACTTACTCCTCATGTAGGATCTCTGTCCTTAATGTGCTGTGTATTGAGATTTAATGCTATAACGAGTACTCAAACAATATATTTCACTTTGTGTTTTTATGGGGGTGCAAACTGTTGAAATCTTTACTTAATGTATACTAAACTGATCCTCTGTAAAAAAAAAAAAAAAAAGGAAATTATCAACTCCCAACTTGACTCTCACTGGGATTAAACATGACAATAGGTCTGATCTGATTTCATCATCATTTAAAAAAAATCATCTATTATTTTTCACTTTATGTTTCTGTGTGAGAGCAAACTGTTGAAATCCTTACTTAATGTATACTAAGCTGATCTTCTGTATATTAAGATAATCGAAAATGAATCTTGATATGAATGGAAGGGGAGAGGGAGTGGGAAAGGGGAGGGTAGTGGGTGGGAGGGACGGTATGTGGGGGAAGCCATTGTAATCCATAAATCGTACTTTGGAAATTTATATTCATTAAATAAAAGTTAAAAAAAAAACTCATTTTAGTTGTTAGATGTCTTTATCTCTTAGGACTTTATTTTTAAGGAAGCACCTGCAAAGGTAGTAGTGGAAATTTTTCCTGTTTCCCATGTCTTCCAGTTGAGTGTGCTTGTTTGTACTTGTCCGTGTATTTAACAGGGGCCAGCACTGTGGTGTAGCAGATAAAGCCGCCACCTGCAGTGCTGGCATCCCATATGGGTGCCGGTTTAAGTCCCGGCTATACCTCTTCAGATCCAGTGCAATGGCCTGGGAAAGCAGTGGAAGATGGCACAAATGCTTGAGCCCCTGAACCTGTACGAGAGACCCAGAGGAAGCTCCAGGTTCTTGGTTTCAGATCATTGCAGCTCTGGACATTGCAGCCATTGGGGAAGTGAACCAGTGGATGGAAGTCTCTGTCTCTCTCTGCTTCTGCCTCTATGTGACTCTGCCTTTCAAATAAATAAAACAAAAATTTTAAACATAGTTCCATTTTTCACTTTGTTTTGTCCTAGTTTTCTTTCTTTTTTTCTTTAAGGATTTTATTTATTTGATAGATAGAGTTATGGTCAGAGAGAGGGAGAGACAGAGAGAAAGGTCCTTCCTCCGCTGGTTCACTCTCCAAATGGTCACAGTGGCTGGAGCTGAGCTGATCTGAAGCCAGGATCCAGGAGCTTCTTCTTGGTCTCCCATGCACAGGTGCAGGGGCCCAAGTGCTTGGGCCATCAGCCACTGCTTTTCCTGGCCATAGCAGAGCTGGATCAGAAGAGGAGCAGCCAGGACTGAAACCGGCGCCCATATGGGATGCCAGTGCCACAGGCAGAGGATTAACATACTGCGCCACAGCAACCAGCCCCTTGTCCAAGTTTTCAATATATGAGCAATTAAATTCAGTTCAAAATTAAAAAAAAAATTGTTCATTTGAAAGGAGGAGTTAGAGACAGAGGGAGGGATTGAGGGAGAGGAGAGAGAGAGAGAGAAGAGACAGAGATAGAATGTTATCTTCCATCTGCTGGTTCACTCCCCAAATGGCTACAATGGCAATGGTGTATCTGGGTCAGGCCCGAGCCAGGAGCAGGGAACTCTATTTGGGTCTCCCACTTGGATGGCAGGAACTCAAGTGCTTGAGCCATCACCTGCTGCCTCCCAGGTTGCATTACTAAGAAACTGGATTAGAAGCATGTAATAGCCAGGACTCGAACTGGCACTCTGATGTGGGATGCGGGCATCCCAAATTGTGACTTAACCTGCTGTACTATAACACCTGCCCCTCAATTAATTTTAATGAGCTAGTATAGTTTAAATATCCCTTGGTATCAAATATCATTTATTTATAAAAGAAGACTCTAAGCTATTAGTTTATTCATCAGATTTTCACAGATACATATTGGAATTCTCATTTTGTTGGTAAATACTAGCACATTTGTTACATGTATTGATAATTCTTAAATATAGTTATTTTTGGCATGTAAGTCTTTTAGGACAAGAAAAATCAAACTTATCAGATTAATCAGAGTACTTTCCAGTAGCTCTTTAAAATGTGATAATGGACTTTTTACCTTCTTTTATCAGTTCTAAGATTTTTTCATCTTTAGAGAATACTTTCAGTAATTAAAGACAACTGTAGATTTTTCTCCTGATGACTACAAAATGAGTTCAAATCATAGAGAGACCCAAACTTTTTCTACAACAAACTTGAGCTCTCAGTTGCTGTAATGACCCAAGCATTCTGGATTATATGAGACAGTCCTTTGGATGTGGCATGAGAGCATTTGTAATACTGTTTGTATTTTAATCCAAATTTTGGGAAAAGTGTCATTATATATATGTGTTTCTATGTATAAATAAGCATATATTTATAAATAAGCTTATTTTACGTGTATATATTATAAAACATATCAAAATATTTTGTCTCTGTGCTAAATATATATACATCCATAAAGTGAACATATGTATATATACACATTTGTGCCTCATTTATATCATGTAATATTTATATTTATATACATTTCATGTCTTTTTTTGAGATTTATTTATTTTAAAGAGAGATATCTTTGATCTACTGGTTCACTCCCTAAATGGATGAAATTGCCAGGGCTGGGCCAAACCAAATCCAGGAACCAGGAATTTGAAATGGGTCTCCCATGTGGGTGGCAGTGGCCCAAGTACGTGATCCATCTTCTGCTGCTCTCCCAGATGCATTAGCAGGGTGCTAGTTTAGAACTAGAGCAGCTGGGACTCTAACCAGTACTCATAAGTGGCAGTAACCTGTTGTACCATAACACTGACCCTTATGTATTTTTTATATATATCTATGAAAATGTTTTATATATATAAATATAAAATGAAGCATGTCTATCTGTTTATGCTATTGAGACGTATGTTGTAAGCATGCACATAAAGTACATATATTTATAAATACATTTATAAAATAACCAAATACATGTGTTTATAAACTCAATACATACATTTCCACATAAACAACTAAATGTATTTTCAATTTGGAGATGTAGTGTGAATAGGTAAGTAGGAACAATGGACCAAATGCAGACTTCTACCTGTTTTTGAAAATAAACTTTATTGGAAGACAGCTAGTCCCTTTGTTTGGTCTACTTTCACAATACAGTAGCAGAATTGAGTAGTTGTGACATAGATTGTATAGCTGAAATATTTATTATCTGACCCTTTATAGAATATAAAGTCTGTAGGATAAATTGAAAATTCTCTAGCAACACAAAGTCCCTGCCCACTCTTCCGACCTGCATGCTCTGGGTGTTCACTGTTTAGAACTACTGGGTGTGTATTACCTGGATATTAAATTCAGTTTTGCACCCTTATGTGTTATGCTATTTCCTTTCCCTAAATTAACATCTGAACTCCATCTCCTTTGTTTGGAGAAATTTTACATTATTCAAATATAACTTAGTTTCCAATTCTTCGGTCCTTATTTCTGACCACAATACAGTAAATTATTTTTGTTAATTATTATTTATAATGCTCATGCCTGTCAGTGTTTTATCATGCTATTGAAATGCATCTCTAGTTTTATGACTTCCTTTCTAGTGTGCATAATTTTGATCTCTTTAAATATTTTTTTTTGACAGGCAGAGTGGACAGTCACAGAGAGACAGAGAGAAAGGTCTTCCTTTGCCGTTGATTCACCCTCCAATGGCCGCCGCGGCCGGTGCGCTGCAGCCGGCGCACCGCGCTGATCCAATGGCAGGAGCCAGGTACTTCTCCTGGTCTCCCATGGGGTGCAGGGCCCAAGTACTTGGGCCATCCTCCACTGCACTCCCTGGCTGCAGCAGAGAGCTGGCCTGGAAGAGGGGCAACTGGGACAGAATCCGGCGCCCCGACCGGGACTAGAACCTGGTGTGCCGGCGTCGCAAAGCGGAGGATTAGCCTAGTGAGCCGCGGCGCCGGCCTCTCTTTAAATATTTCTGGCACTGGGATATATTTTATGAATGATGAATAAATTTGGTTTAGTGTTTTCTTTTTCCCACCTTCCTTTTTTGGGAAGGAATCTGCTAGAGAAAATATGGTCTTAAATTGATAATATATATTCCAATTGTTGACATTCTCTTGTCAAGGAAGGACTTTATGTCTTGTCCGTTTCTAGAAAGCAAGCTCTCTGAGGATGGCTTAGTTACTCATCTTTGTATTGAAGGGCATGCTATATGTAATGTGCCCTGTGCATCATAGAGCAAGTACTTCATGTTAAATTATTTTGTTCAGTGATCTAATTTTAGGCAGTAGTCTCCAGAATTAGTAAATTGGTGTTTGTACACAGTCAGAAATTGATCAGTATCTTTTGTTGGTTATTTTGCAATAAAAGCATTTCATTGTGAAGTCCTTAGACCCTTTGGTCAGAGGGAGTAGTTTAGTTGAAAATTTTTTAGTATTTTTGTTTTACAATTTGGTGGTAACATAGAGATGTGAGCAAAATTTAATGTGTGTGTAGGATTTTCCTGAAATAAATTTACTAGAAATCAGATAGATTATAATATCAAAGTAGAATTGGATGACATAGCAACATATATATTTTTGAAAACTTTGTGATACTTGAAACAATGGACTGCCAAAGTCTGAAAAGATTATTGAATGACAGTATCTAGTGGATTATGTTGGCTAGAATATTAAAACAACAGGGCTCAGTATCATTTGAAAATGCATTTTCATTTGAATAAAAGATAGCCATTTACCTTCATATTTTCTCTTTTAAGGGGTAGAGCGGGAAAAACAGGATCTGGAGAAGCAGATGACAGATTTGAGAGTGCAGCTGAACTTCAGTACAATGGCATCCGAGTTAGAGGAAGTAAAGCGGTGCATGGAGCGCAAAGACAAGGAGAAAGCACATTTGTCAGCACAAATACAGGTGAGTTTGCTATTTTTAAGTGTGTTTGGAAGTTTAATTTTGTTAGAACTGCCTATGAAATTTTTATTTAAAGAGATGTTATTTTATGAACTTTAATTTGGGTTTTGATAAGTAAGTTTATGTTAGTAATTTACTAATATATGGAAATTTCTATGGATTCAGTTTTTTGTTTTTTTTTGTTTTTTGTTTTTTTTTTTTGATAGGCGGAGTGGATAGTGAGAGAGAGAGACAGAGAGAAAGGTCTTCCTTTTGCCATTGGTTCACCCTCTAATGGCCACCGCGGCCGGTGCGCTGCGGCCGGCGCACCGCGCTGATCCGAAGGCAGGAGCCAGGTGCTTCTCCTGGTCTCCCATGGGGTGCAGGGCCCAAGTACTTGGGCCATCCTCCACTGCACTCCCTGGCCACAGCAGAGAGCTGGCCTGGAAGAGGGGCAACTGGGACAGAATCCGGCACTCCGACTGGGACTAGAACCCGGTGTGCCGGCGCCGCTAGGTGGAGGATTAGCCTATTCAGCTGCGGCGCCGGCCTGGATTCAGTTTTCTTTTATTTGGAACCCTAATGCCAGGAAATTGGATTTTTCTCCTGTGTCACAGTGAAATCCTTGTCTATTATTAAACTACAAAATATTTTTTGTTCTGGTAACAATTAAGCCCTTCCTTCGGAAGAGGGACCTTTCTTTGCTAAGAGTGAGAACAGTGAATTACCATTTATTTTTGGAGGTGGTTCTGGCAGAAGCTATAGTGAAAAGGTATTACTGCTATTTCTTTTTTGGAACTATAAAGGTTTTTGAGTCTTTAGCTCTTTTGCGTGAGTTAGTGTTGTGATGCCTTCATTAATTTAGAATTGTATAGTTATCATGAATGATATGGAAACCACAAATGAAATGTAACTAGGCAACTACCATTTTTGCTTGCCTTTTGTCTAACATGGATGAGGTAATTATCAAAATATATTAAAAATCAAAGGACAGGATCTTATTAAAGGAATTGGCTTTATTCCAATTATAATTATACAAATTAGATCAAACATGGGTGACACATTTGGAAATAAATATGTATCAATCCTCCCCTGTATCTGTTTTTATTAGTACACTTGTATTCTAAATGTAATAAGTTGGACCACTTGAAGGATTTTCCAAAATTGTAATGAAAAGTAGAAAATTGGTATTAAAAGCACCTGACTTTATTTAACCCAGAGGAAATATTTAATGTTACTCCAGTCTGAGTTTCTCTTTCATCTTATCAGCATGTCAGTAGAAAATATCTTCTAGATTTGTTCAAAATTCAGATTATAAAGATAATGAAATATGGGCATACTCTTTACAAAGCCCTTTACATGTTTAGAAAATACTTATCAGAAACAGTCTCGTTGCAATGGTAATTATATGACTTTTAAAGTTTTCTTCATGGGTATTATTTTGCCCCTTGATCTTGTTAATGAACGTGTTTTGCTGAAGTTAAGTCTTTAATTTTAAAGCTATGCTAATAAACATAAAAGGTAGATAAGCCCCTTTGCTAGCTGTTCATATTATCTGTTGGTCCTGTCTGCCTCCTTCTCTCCCTTCTTTACTTCGTTCCCATTGTTTCTCTTCATTTGGTATAAAATGAAAAGAAGAAAATGATCTCAAATATGTGGGCAGTTAAATATGTGGCTTGGAGTAGCCCAATAGTGCTCTCATTCAAGGACTTTTCTGCTTGTCCTTAATTAATAGTCTTGTTATGCTTTACATAAGTTAGGGAAGAGCTTGAGTTTTCATGGGTCAATTTGGACTATTTGTATAGGATTTAAGAATGAAAAACAATTGGAAAGAGAGGTTTTTATTCATACACCCAATGTTATGGAGTATTTGTTATGTGTCAGGCACTGTTCTACATGCAGTATAGCAGTGAACAAAAACTCAGACAATTTCCTACCTCTTGCAGTTGACATTGTGAGTTAATGCAGAAAGTTGTATCTCACTTCTAAGAACAAATTCCTTTTGTACAAAGATTTTTTTTCTCTCTCCAGTTGCCATTGAAGAAGAAATCACAAAAAGCATTCATTCCTGGCAGAGATTACCATTAGCTAGTTTAGTATTTTTTTTTTTTTTTTAATATTTGTTTATCAGACAGAGAGAGAGAGAGAAGGAGAGAGAGAGAATGAGCTTCCATCCACAGATCTACTCCTCAAATGCCCATGGTGGCCAGGACTGGGCCAGCCTGAAGCTAGGAGCCCAGAACCTAATTGGGAATGGAGACAAAACTAAAACCTACGCAATCTGATGTGGGATGCGGGCATCTGAACGGCTACACCAAATGCTGCCTCCATTAACCAGTTTTATTTCTTCATATTTTCTTATTGTTAGAAATAAAATAACTTGGGGCTGGCGCTGTGGCCTGAAGTGCCAGCATCCCATGTGGGAGCAAGTTCTAGTCCTGGCTACTCTTCTTCCAATCCAGCTCTCTGCTATGGCCTGGGAGAACAGTAGAAGATGGCCCAAGTCCTTGGGCCCCTGCACCCACGTGGGAGACCGGAAGAAGCTCCTGGCTTTGGAGTGGCACAGCTCCTGCCATTGTGGCCAATTCGGGGTGTGAACCAGTGGATGGAAGACCTCTTTCTTTTTCTCTACCTCTCTTTGTAACTCTTTCAAATAAATAAATAAAAAAAAGTAAAATAACTAAAAATTAAACAAAAAAAAGAAGAAAGAAATGCCCGTGTGTATTGGTATTTTTTCTTTTTTTTTTTGGACAGGCAGAGTGGACAGTGAGAGAGAAAGACAGAGAGAAAGGTCTTCCTTTGCCGTTGGTTCACCCTCCAATGGCTGCCGTGGCTGGCGCGCTGTGGCCGGTGCACCGTGCTGATCCAATGGCAGGAGCCAGGTACTTATCCTGGTCTCCCATGGGGTGCAGGGCCCAAGCACTTGGGCCATCCTCCACTGCACTCCCTGGCCACAGCAGAGAGCTGGCCTGGAAGAGGGGCAACCGGGACAGAATCCGGCGCCCCGACCGGGACTAGAACCCGGTGTGCCAGCACCGCAAAGCGGAGGATTAGCCTAGTGAGCAGCGGCGCCAGCCATATATTGGTATTAATGCAAATATAGTTGTGTGAAGTCAATGGCTTTTTCCTTTGTCAAACCAATGACTAAGAATGTTATATTAATAGTTTTAATAATCTGTGACTATTAACTAACTTGATTAATTGCACATAAGTTGTTTTAGATGTAGTAGCAGTTCTGATTATGCCTGGTTTTTCAGACTTTGTAGAGGCTTTTCGATTATTTTTATTCCCCAAGTTTTCTCAAAGTGATTTGTAGGGCAGAGTTTATAAGAGATACAAGTCAGAAACCGCTCAATTATAACCTCTAATGGCTCAGGATTTTATTGAAGTTTAACTCAATACCATTTAGTTTCTGGCTTCTTTTCAGAAAATGTCAGATAGTATGGAGCTTTTGCCTTATACATTATATAAAAATTGAAGAATAATCTATTTCAGTTGCTTTCTAGAGACCAAATATGAATTTTAAAAATGCATGAAAATGAGATTATTGGTTAGGTCAAAGAATGTTGGTATAAATAGTTCTTATGATTTGTTTAATCATATCTTTATTTAGTTTTTATAAAAGATCTTTCTTTTTCTTTTTAAAAGATTTATTTACTTATTTGAAAGGCAGTGATTTGGGCAGGGGGTGGAGGAAGGAAGGGAAGGAGTGAGAGAGATCTATCTTCCATCCCCTCATTCACCCCCTAAATGACTACAGTAGCATGGGCTGAGCCAGACTGAAGCCAGGAGTCAGGAGTTTCATCTGGGTTTCTGAAGTGGGTTCAGGGGGAAAAAGTACTTAGGCCATCTTCTGCTGCTTTCTCAGGTCCGTCAGTAGTGAGCTGGATCAGAAGTAAAATAGGCAAGACAGCAACTGGCGCTCACATGGATTGGTGGCATTTCAGGCTGCTGTGCTGTAACACTGTCCCCATATCATTATTTTAAAGCTAGATTTTCTGACAACTATTGTTTAGAACTTAATATATAATCTTAACAAGTAATTCATTTTTTTCTAAAATTTCCCGAGTCATTTCTATTTATTTTGGCTTTTGTTCCAGTTGTTCTGTTTCTGTAATATCTTTTCTTTTTGTAGAATCCTAAACTGTTTGTTCTCTGAAATCTTTGTGGGTTACATTAGCTGAAAGTGATTTCCTTTTTCCTTTTGTCTATATCACTAATGTTCTTGTGACATCTAACTCAGACTGTCTTAAAGTAATCTTAGTGTATGCCTTTAAAATTTAAAAGTAGGTAAAAATAAAGTAGCAAAGGCAATGTTGGAGAAAGCCAGCTACCCTGTTCCCAAGACAAACTTGACTTTTATGTCCTTACATAATTAAGACATGTTTCAGTATCTTGTTGTTACATATGAAAACTTTTGTTTTCTGTGTTTTAGAGTTAATGTGACCCAAGGTACTGGCTTATAATAACAGTTAAACCCACAAGAAAGCAGTATTTGAGTGCCAGTTATTGAGTTACCCTATAGACATCCTGTATAGATACTAAAACACTGTTCTCTTGTGCTTGGTGCTAGTCTCCCAATTTTTATACCCAGGTTTTAGAATTAGTAGCCAAATAATGTCTTGGTGAACACAGAAATTGAGAATAATGGTGTCTAAAGAGCTGCTTGTTCCTGGCAATAGTAAGGCTCCCCAGCTTTCCAACTCTGTTAAACATAGTCCTTATTTACTTCAGTGAGGTTCTTTGTCTTTATTCCTGGAGTATGTTCAAGTGACATCTATTATCTTTCTAACAGTCTTCTCTAGTGCTCCCATTCTGCTGTTCAACCTTAGATTTATTTTTTCTTTCAATATGTTGCTGTGCCCAGATGTTGCTCTGGGTCATTTGACAGTTTGCATTGATATTATAATTGTAACTTGCAACCTGCTAAGAGCCACTAAGGGATGAATTAAAGGTGTCTGTTCCCTTTATCAGATCCCAAGTGGGCATGGGATGAAAACCAGGTGTTGTCTGGTGTGTCCCACTGTGTTCCTGCATAATGTGATACCCATACTAGGTACTTAATTGACGTGATTATTATTTTTAAGTGTTTATTATTGCCATTTACACAAGAGAGGAGAGGAAGAGGGAGGAGAGAGAAGAGAGAAGAGAGAGGAAAGAGAGATTTTCCATATGCTGGTTCACTCTCCAAATACCCACAATAGCCAGTGCAGGACCAGGCCAAAGCCAGGAGCCAGAAACTTCAGCTGTGTCTTTCACATGGGCATCGGAACCCCAAGTACTTGATCTGTCACCTGTCTCTTCCCAGGTTGCATTAGCAGGAAGCTGAGTCAGAAATGGAGGAACCAGGCCTTGGATGTGGATGTGGGCATCCCAATCAGCAGCTTAACCCACTGAGCCACAATGCACACTCCTTTGATTATTTTTTAAAGCTAGT
Organism: Oryctolagus cuniculus; assembly: GCF_964237555.1. Taxonomy (NCBI): domain Eukaryota; kingdom Metazoa; phylum Chordata; class Mammalia; order Lagomorpha; family Leporidae; genus Oryctolagus; species Oryctolagus cuniculus. Next base: position 26,652,717 of record NC_091451.1, on the reverse strand, counting down.
TTGTGGTTTCAGGCATTTCTTAAAAACACATTTACTTCTGAAAGAGTTGTAATATACAAGGAATCCTTTACTCTGAATCACTAATTGTGTTAAATTTTGTTTATCCAGAATATTTATTTTAAGCTGTGTTTTACACTGGGGAAAAACAGTACAAATAGTTAGAAATCAAATGGAAGTAATCTACGATTTAGTTTGCATGATTTACCTTTCAAATTGTACCAAAAACCTTAAATCTGTATATGTATAGAAAATATTAAGTGCATTTTGCCCTTTTTTCTAAACTCAGTTGGAACCTCATTAACCTCCATAGGCTATTTGTATTCATAAGAATTGCAAGCATCCTTGATCACAAATTCCCCTTGATTTAATCTCTGTCTCCATCTTCCATCAACTTACTCTTCTTCTAAAAAAATTTTTTTTGACTTTTAAATTCAACAAACTTCAAAGAGAGAGAAAAAAACCTGAAGTATTGAACATAATTTGGAGTAAATGTGATAATTGAGTGACAACTGACATGATTATTCATTAGCAGAAGCTTGGGACTATAATGCTAGAATTTACTTTTGAAAAAATGAAAAGCTAGTAGGAAAAAGAAATGATAATAACTTTTAAAAGAAGATTTTTTTGAAAATAAGTTAGAGAGGAAGACAAAGAGAGAAAGATTTTCCTTTGCTGATTCACCCTCCTGATGGCTAAAACAGCCAGCACTGGGCCAGGTTGAAGCCAGGAGCCAGGACCTTCATCCAAGTCTCTCATGTAAGTGGTAGGAGCCCAAACACTTGGGCCATCTTCTTCTGCTTTTTCTAAGCCAGTAAAGCAGGAAGCTGGATTGGAAATGGAGCAGCCATGACACAACTGGGCATCCATATGGGATGCAGGCATTACAGGTGGCAGCTTTACCTGCTATACCACAATGCTGGCCCTGTTGACTTTTTTTTTGTAATGATTAGTAGAGTAGAAACAAAAGGAAGTTTCTTTTCTTTTATCATAAACTTGATTCTTGAATTCTATAAACCTGGCTACCTTGTTGGACAATACTGCCTAATTCAATGCTGTTTTTAGTAGACACCTTAGACACCTAAGGTATTAGAGATCATAATTACTCTGGTTGTAATTTTATGTTCTACTTTGTTTTAAAAATCTTTACTTTTTACATCTTATGCAAGTACATGTTGTAAAAGAAGGTATTATCTGAATATTCTTAAAAACGAAGTTTCATTTATTTTCTTAAATTTTATTTAAGCTGTACAAATCTCATGTGTTTTATATACACAGATGAAGGAACATAGAGATTCTTACCACCATACCCTCCCTCCCAACTGCTTTCTCCCACTTATTCCTCTTCTCTTTTTCCCACTATTAATTTTTACAAAGATGTATTTTCAGTTTATTTTATGCTCATAAGATTAACCTTACAGTAAGTAAGTATGTAGACATAAGCAACAACAACTCTGTTCTGAAACAGCAGAGACAAGAGCTGTAGACAATCATTGAATCTCAAAATGTTAATTTCACTCCTATATATTACATTTTAAATAATCTATTAGTTACCACAGAGCAGCGAAAACATATGGTATTGTCTTGTTTAGGACTCACTAATTTCACTAAGTATAATGGTTTCCTGTTGCATCCAATTTGTTACAAAAGACAGGATTTCATTTTTTTCAACTGCTGAATAATATTTCAGTGTATATATGCCATAATTACATTATACAGTCATCAGTTGGACATTTGGGATGATTCTGGGTCTTAGCTGTTGTGAACTGAAGTGCAATGAACATGGGGGGTACAGGTAATACTTTTATATGCTGATTTCATTTCTCTTGGGTAAATCCCCAAGTGTGGGATTGCTGGGTCATATGGTTGATCTTTTTCACAATGGCTGCACACATTTACATTCCCATCAACAGTGAATTAGGTACTTTTTTTTCCCAGATTCTCACCAGCATTTATTATTTGTTGGTTTCTACGTTAGAACTATTCTAACTGGGGTGAGGTGAAACCTCACTGTGGTTTCCAGAGAGAGGTAGAGACAGAGAGAGTTTTCCATCCGATGATTCACTCCCCCAATTGGCCGCAATGGCTGGAGTTGTGCCAATCGAAAGCCAGGAGCCAGGAGCTTCTTCTGGGTCTCTCACGCAGGTGCAGGGTCCCAAGGACTTGGGCCATCTTCTACTGCTATCCCAGGTCATAGCAGAGCTGGATCGGAAGAGGAGCAGCTGGGACTAGAAGCAGCGCCCATATGGGATGCCAGCACTTCAGGCCAGACCCTTAACCCGCACAGCACTGGCCCCTTCTCTGTGGTTTTGATTTGCTAGTGATTCTGAGCATTTTTTTCATGTGTCTGTAGGCTGTTTCCCAGCCCTGTTTGTTGAAGATACTGCCCTTGCCCCAGGGATTGAATATAGCTTCTTTATCAAAGATAAGTTGGTTGTAGATATGTGGATTGATTTCTGGAGTTTCTATTCTGTTCCTTTGGTCTACAAGTCTTTTTTTTTTTTTTTTTCTTTGCCAGTACAGGCCTTTTTGATTATAACTACCTTGTAGTATGTCTTGAAATCTGGTATTGTGATGCTTTTGGCTTTGTTTTTGTTGTATAAGATTGCTTTAGCTATTTGTAGTCTCTTGTGTTTCCATGTGAATTTTAGCATTATTTTTTCTAGATCTGAGAAAAATGTGCGTATTTTGATTGGTATCACATTGAATGTGTTAGTTGATTTTTGTAGAATAGACATTTTGATATTAATTTTTCCAATCTATGAAGATGGAAAATTTTTCCATTTTTTGTATTTTATTCTATTTATTTCTTTAATGTTTTGAATTTTCCTCATAGATGTGTTTGACCTCCTTGGTTAAATTTATTCTAAGGTATTTAATTTTTTGTAGGTATTGTGAATGTGATTGCACCTAGAAATTCTTTCTTAGCCATGACATTGTCTTTGTATACAAAGGTTACTTTTTGTGTTAATTTTATATCCTGCCATTTTACCAAACTGTTAGTGTGAGACCTGAGCCTGGATCAAGGTGTAACTATTTTTAATTAGGCCTCCATCTTGTAACTTGGGCCTGACCAGGCCCTGAACTCTGAGCCAGAAGCTCCTAAAAGTAAATAAATGAACTCCCCTTGCAATAAACTCTCCTAGCAACAGCTGATTAACAGATAACAGAGAAATACCTAGAGTTCCTGGTGTCTTCTCAGGGCAGATAAGGTGATTGATAGCTACCTGAGACCCTGCAGTTCGGCATGTACTCCCCATCAGCTCGGATCCTATGCTTCGGCCAATCAATTCAAATGGCATCAACCCCAAAGCCATCCAACCACCTTTAGTAGGTCCATTCCCGCCACTGGATGCACTAATCAATTCTAAGAGATGTCCTTTGAATTTCCCGCGGGATGAGATGATTTGCTAAATGGTACCATGATGTATAGAATGTCTCTGAAAACCCTATAAAAACCCTGTTCACTGAAGGGTCGGGGCTCTCAATTCAGACCCGCTGTATTGGTGTTGATTTAGAGTCCAGGCCCGGACCTGCAATAAAACTCTCGTGTGCTTTACAGCGGTATCGGCTCCTTGGTGGTCTTTGGGGACAACTGAACTGGGCATAACATTAGGAGTTCCAGTAGTCTCTCAGTGAAGTCTTTTGGTTCTCCTATATATAGAACCATGTCATTCACAAATAAGGATAATTTGACTTTCTCCTTTCCAATTTATGTCTCCTTAATTCCTTTTTCTTGCGTAATGGCTCTGGCAACAGCTTCCAGGACTACACTGAATAATAATAGTGAGAGTGGACATCCTTTTCTGGTTCTGAATCTTATTGAGTATGCTTCTAGCTTTTCCCTATTCAATAAGATGCTGGCCATGGTTATTTATTTATTTATTTATTTATTTATTTTTTGACAGGCAGTGTGGACAGTGAGAGAGAGAGACAGAGAGAAAGGTCTTCCTTTGCTGTTGGTTCACCCTCCAATGGCCCCTGCGGCTGGCGCGCTGTGGCCGGCGCACCGCGCTGATCCAATGGCAGGAGCCAGTACTTATCCTGGTCTCCCATAGGGTGCAGGGCCCAAGCACTTGGGCCATCCTCCACTGCATTCCCGGGCCACAGCAGAGAGCTGGCCTGGAAGAGGGGCAACCGGGACAGAATCCGGCGCCCCGACCGGGACTAGAACCCGATGTGCTGGCGCCGCAAGGCGGAGGATTAGCCTAGTGAGCCGCGGCGCCGGCCATGGGTTTGTTTTAAGTTGCCTTGATTGTGTTGAGGAATGTTCCTTCTATACCCAATTTGCTTAAGTTTTCATCATGAAAGGGTGTTGTATTTTATCTAATGCTTTCTTTGCATCTGTTGAGATAATCATACGGTTTTTTCTTCTTCAGTTTGTTAATCTGATGTATCACATTTATTGATTTGAGAATCCTGAACCATCCCTGCATACCAGGGATAAATCTCACTTGGTCCAGGTGAATGATTTCTGATGGACTTAATTGGCTAGTATTTTATTGAGAATTTTTGCCTCCATGTTAATAAAGAAAATTGGTCTTTAGTTCTCTTTCTCTGTTTTATCTTTTTCTGGGTTAGGAATTAAGGTGATGCTGGCATCATAAAAGGAATTTGTGAGGATTCTCCCTTTCAGTTGTTTTGAATAGCTTGAGAAGTATGACTTTATTTATTTATTTATTTATTATTTATTTATTTATTTTAAATGTCTGGTAGACTTCAGCAGTGAAGCCCTCCAGACCTGGACTTTTCTTTGTTGGGAGAGTCATTATTACTGATTCAATTTCTGTCTTGGTTATTGGTCTGTTTAGATGTTGTGTGTCTTCATGGCTCAATTTAAGTAGGTTGTATGTCCAGGAATCTTTCCATTTCTACTAGATTTCCCAATTTGTTGGCATACAGTTCTTTGTAGTAATTACTGATGTTTCTTTAGTGGTAACTGTTGTTACATTTCCTTTTTCATTTCTGATTCTATTGATTTGGGTCTTCTCCCACTTTTTTTTTCTTTTGGTTAGTTTGGCCAATGGTATGTCAGTTTTGTTTATTTATTAAAAAAACAGCTCTTCTTTTCACTGATCTTGTATTTTTTTGGTTTTAATTTTGATTAGCATCTTATTTTTATTATTTCTTTACTCCTACTAATTTGGGGTTTGGTTTGTTGTTTTTATAGGTCCTTGAGATGCAATGATAGCTCATTTATTTGGTGCCTTTCTGATTTCTTGATATAGGCAGTAGTTTATATAAATGTCCTTCTTAACACTGCTTTTGCTGTATCTCATAAGTTTTGATATGATGGATTATTATCTACATTTGTTTCCAGAAATTTTTTTGATTTCTCTTCTGATTTCTTTGATCCACTCACTGTTCATATTGTTAAATATCCATGTGTTTGTATATATTCTAGAGATTCTTGAGTTGTTATTTTCCAGATTCATTCCATTGTGATCAGAAAAGATGCATGGTATGATTTTGATTTTTTGAATTTGCTGAAAGGTCTATCCTAGAGAACATTCCATGTACTGATGAAAAGAATACGTATTCTGCAACTGTGGGTTGAAAGGTTCTGTAGATATCAGTTAGATCCATTTGGTCCATTGTGAAGATTAGTTCTGTTGTTTCTTTGTTGATTTTCTGTGTGATTAATCTGTACACTGAAGAAAGGGGGGTGTTGAAGTGTCCCATTACTATGGTAGTGGAGTCTATGTCTCTCTTTAGATCTGTTGACATTCCTTTTAAACAGCTAGGCACCCTGTAATTTTGTGCATATACATTTATTATAGTCACATCTTCCTGTTGAATTGGTATCTCATCATTACTTCATCTGTGCCCTTCTTTGTTGTTTTTAATAAGTTTTGTGTTTAAGTGCATTTTATCTGATATTAGGATAGCTACATCTACACATGTTCTTTTTCTTTTCCACTAGCATTGACTATCTTTTTGC